>NC_050096.1:141362187-141665217 GCF_902167145.1 Zea mays
TGTGATAGCTCGTTGGGGATCTTGGTTTTTCTCATATGAGGAGAACATCCTTTTCTCCCCGGTCATGTGGTTTGTGCACCCGAGGTTGCGTACTTGGTTCACCAAGGTCTTGAGCCGGTTGTACATGTCTTGTGGCTCCTCCCCTTGGCGAAGACGGAAGCGACCGAGCTCCCCCTCGATCGTTTCCCGCTTGGTGATCTTGGTGAGTTCATCACCCTCGTGCGCCGTCTTGAGTAGATCCCAAATCTCCTTGGCGTTCTTCAATCCTTGTACTTTGTTGTATTCCTCCTTGCTTAGGGAAGCAAGGAGGATGGTTGCGGCTTGGGAGTTGAAGTGCTCGATTTGGGCCACTTCGTCCGTGTCATAGTCCTCATCCCCTATTGATGGTACCTGTACACCATACTCAACAACATCCCATATTCTTTTGTGGAGAGAGGTTAGATGAAATCGCATCAAATTACTCCACATAGCATAATCTTCACCATTAAAAGTTGGTGGTTTGCCTAATGGGACGGAAAGTAAAGGTGTATGTTTAGGAATGCGAGGGTAGCGTAGGGGGATCTTACTATACTTCTTGCGCTCTTGGCGCTTAGAAGTGACGGAGGGCGCATCGGAGTCGGAGGTAGAAGTTGATGAAGTGTCGGTCTCGTAGTAGACCACCTTCCTCATCCTCTTGTGCTTATCGCCTTTCCGATGCGGCTTGTGGGAAGAAGATTTTTCCTTCTTCTCTTTGTGGTGAGAAGAAGATTTCTTCTCCTTCCCTTTGTTGGAGGAGCTCTTCTTCTTCTCCCTCCTTTTGGTGCGGGACTCTTCCGATGAAGTGCTCCCGTAGCTTGTAGTGGGCTTTTCGCCGGTCTCCATCTCCTTCTTGGCGTGATCTCCCGACATCACTTCGAGCGGTTAGGCTCTAATGAAGCACCGGGCTCTGATACCAATTGATAGTCGCCTAGAGGGGGGGGTGAATAGGGCGAAACTGAAATTTACAAAAATAATCACAACTACAAGCCGGGGTTAGCGTTAGTAATAATAAATGAGTCCGCAAGAGAGGGCGCAAAACAAATCGCAAGCAAATAAAGAGAGTGACACGTGGATTTGTTTTACCGAGGTTCGGTTCTTGCAAACCTACTCCCCGTTGAGGAGGCCACAAAGGCCGGGTCTCTTTCAACCCTTCCCTCTCTCAAACGGTCCCTCGGACCGAGTGAGCTTTCCTTCTTCTCAATCAACCGGGAACAAAACTTCCCCGCAAGGGCCACCACACAATCGGTGCCTCTTGCCTCGGTTACAATTGAGTGTTGATCACAAGAGCAAAAGAGAGAGAAAGAATGCGATCCAAGCGCAAGAGCTCAAAAGAACACGGCAAATCTCTCTCGCTAGTCACTAAAGGCTTGAGTGGAATTGGAGAGGATTTGATCTCTTTGAGTGTGTCTAGAATTGAATGCCTAGAGCTCTTGTAGTAGTTGAGAAGTGGAAAACTTGGATGGCAATGAATGTGGGGTGGTTGGGGTATTTATAGCCCCAACCACCAAAAGTGACCGTTGGCTGGAGGCGTCTGCTCGATGGCGCACCGGACAGTCCGGTGCACACCGGACAGTCCGGTGCCCCTGCCACGTCATCACTGCCGTTGGATTCTAGCCGTTGGAGCTTCTGACTTGTGGGCCCGCCTGGGTGTCCGGTGCACACCGGACATGTACTGTTTGAAGTCCGGTGCACCGGCATGGGCGATTCTGACTTCAGCGCGCGCTGCGCGCGCATTTAATGCACCGCAGGGAGCCGTTGGCGCCGCAGGGAGCCGTTGCTCCGCTGGCACACCGGACAGTCCGGTGTACACCGGACAGTCCGGTGAATTATAGCGGAGCGGCTGTCGCGCGAACCCGAGGCTGGCGAGTTTAGGAGGCCGAGCTTCCTTGGAGCACCGGACATGTCCGGTGCACACCGGACAGTCCGGTGAATTATAGCGCGCCGGCTTCCGAGACATCCCGAGGGTGAAGAGTTTGAGTCTGAGTCCCCTGGTGCACCGGACAGGTACTGTTCACTGTCCGGTGGCACACCGGACAGTCCGGTGCGCCAGACCAGGGGTGCCCTCGGTTGCCCCTTTGCTCCTTTATTGAATCCAACACTTGGTCTTTTTATTGGCTAGATGTGAACCTTTTGCACCTGTATAACTTATACACTAGAGCAAACTAGTCAGTCCAATATTTGTGTTGGGCAATTCAACCACCAAAATTATTTAGGAACTAGGTGTAAGCCTAATTCCCTTTCAATGACCCCTTGGCAGATGGGTAACATGACTTGTCGGTAAAGATGCACAACCTCTATAGAGTGTAAAACTAGTATATCAGTCGTGCTCACGGTCATGAGCGATTCGAACCATCACATGAGTAACTTATGAATTTAACTAGTCATTTGCATCGCATTGTGGTTTATTATTAATTTTGATCTACTATTACTCTGGTTTGGTATATACTTACATTTAGTAACTGCTAATAAAATTTGACCAACTTATTAAAAGCAATGCTCAGCTTTAACCATTATTTGTTGATCAGCCTTACACTTCACATGAGCTCCCACCTTTGGTGAGTTCATGCACATTATTCCCCACAACTTGTTGAGCTATGATCTTTTGTGAGCTCACTCTTGCAATATATAACACCCCCACAGGTGAAGAGCAGGTGGTCCAAGAGGAACCCTATAAAGAGGAATATGAGCTTATCTAGGTGGCATCTCCCAATCAGCTTGATGGCACCTGGAATAATTATTTAGTTTGTTTTATTGTTATCATCTATTTTTGTAAGACTTCTGCTATGTAATAATGATACTCGTGACATTTATCTCTATACACTTTGTCATTATATGTGATGTTGTTCTTTGGTGCACATATGAGATGCATTCGGCTTTATCTGTTAAATTCGGGTGTGACATGCCTTCTGCTTTTGCTTTGCGATGAGGCCTTCACCCTACGGATCAGCGGAGGCCTTCGGGTTAGGTGGTGGGGAGTGGTTAGAGGCGAGGGCGACCTTGCCTTTCTTGGCGGCGAAGCCGACCCTGGCGTCTTTGTCATTTGATGGTGGGCGGGTGTTTTTCCTGGCAGGCATCATGGGTGTTGTCTTCATCGCACGAATGGTGGGCGCTAAATGTTGGGCACTGACACGCTGTTAGTTGGTCCGAAACACTTAGTAACAAAACACGGAGCACGAGAGGGCGATAAGACGGTTGGTGGGAACTGTAGCTTCTTGTTATGCATGTCTCATCTAGCTACAAGATGGGTGTATTTATAGGCTGTCCGAGGGTAGGCGGTCCAAAGTACGTCCCTACCCTGTCTACCAACTATATCCAAGGGATAATCCATGTAAGGGAGAAATTACAGCGCCATTCGTACAGCAGACGACACACACTAGATTACACACCCACATGTTACGCTCACATGTAGGCCTTCGAGTGCGTGCCTCGGAGGACCGTGTCAATCCGTATGAAGCATAACTGGTGTCGATGTCCTCAAGAGTCTTTGTGCCAGCTTCCACTCAATTGACGGCTAGACGTGGGGGTAGCGAAAGAGTCGCCGCAAGAGCATAGCAAAGTCCCCAGCTACCCTTCAGCCGGCTGGGCTGAACGGAGGTTGAGCGAGGGGTGATGAGGACTTCGCTTCTAGGGTGTAGCAATGTCTTGGTTGTCCAGTCGCCGCCTGGCGCGACCCCTCAATGTCGGGCCTGCTCAATCGGAGGCTTCTTGGTCGGAGTACCTGCATTAGTGAACCTACGATGGCAATTGATGGCGAAGTGGGGTTTTCATTAGCTTATAACGAGGTCGAGTTGAGCCTCTGCCCAACATGTTCTTTGCTCTGCGATCGAGGTTGTGTTCGATCCCTTCCCCAACACCCATCTATGTGACGCCAATCTAGGCATTCCCTCTTTTTTCCTTTGTTCCACTACCTTTTTTCCTTTGCCCCTAACCAACCAAGGAAACTCTTGCAGTTGTAGGTGGGTTAGAGTTCAGTTGAGAGAAAAAACACTAATACCTTGACTAGCCCTTCAAGAGTTACTTAAAAATTGACACAAAAAGTGATTTTTATATTGGCAACCATACTCCTAAGTTTCCTGAGTTCCTTGGCCAACGCCCAAACTATCCTCTAGAGTGGATGAGTGATCCAGTGCTTAAATTCCTCGACATCGTGATTGTTGTCTCCAAGAGAATCCTAGGTATGAAGGAACTCAGACCATTTGGCAAGATATTAAGGCCATGTTTATTTTGGCTTCTGGCTAGATTCTGGCCGTTAGAATCGGCTTCTAGCAGCTAAATGCTTTGCTCCTCAGCTAGCTTATATGAGAACTGCTTATGTGAAAATCGTCCAAATCAACTTAAATGCGGAATCTGTCGAGTTGTTGCGATGGGAGGAACTCACCATTTCCTAACTCCTAAACCATGTAGACCCCTTCATCATCGTCCACACGCAAGTTCTGCGATATTCAAATTATCATGACATCTAGATTATTCAGCAATCTGAATTCTCAAAAAAGCTCTTCAGAATAGGATGTCCCACATAGTCCTAAAAATGGTTGGAGAAAGTTAACAAATAGCTCCATTTTTAGTTATGAAAATTCATTGATTCACCTATTTATTTTTTAACTAGGAGAGATTCGCTGATTTGAAGTAAATATGGGCCCTCCTGATTAAACTGTAAAATAAAGCTCCTAAGAGGGTTATTTTTTAAATAATAAAGGACAACACTGTCAATTAAAGAGTCCCTATGGTTCTAGATACATGTGATATCCTGGCCCCTGG
The DNA here is from genome assembly GCF_902167145.1 of Zea mays. Classification (NCBI taxonomy): domain Eukaryota; kingdom Viridiplantae; phylum Streptophyta; class Magnoliopsida; order Poales; family Poaceae; genus Zea; species Zea mays. The sequence continues at coordinate 141,366,964 of NC_050096.1, forward strand.
GATGGTGATATCCTGGCTCAAGGCTTAATACAATTAATAGAGTATCCATACTAACAAGGTGCATCTTATTTTTCGGAAGCCTATCTCGAAAGAACCTCCAAATTAAGCGTGCTTGGCTTGGAGCAATTTGGGATGGGAGACCGACCGGGAAGTTTTCTCGGGTGCGCACGAGTGAGGATAAAGTGTGCACAAAAGACCCGTGTTGGTCTGTGGGGACAATATATGATTCTAGAGAGCTGTCAGGAATAAATACCGCCGGTCCAGGGATTATACGGGGTGTTACAATACACTAGAGGAATTGGTGCGGCGATGTATTTAAGAGGTGTTTGAATACATTAAAGCTAATAGATAGTGGGCTAAACAATTGCTATTAAAATTAGCTTGCTAACAAATAACTAGCTAACTATTAGCTAATTTGCTAAAAGTAGCTAATACATTAATTAGTAGCTAGACTGTTTGGATGTATTTAGTTAATTTTAGTAACTAACTATTAGCTCTACTGCGTTCAAACATCCCTTAGTATTAAATTAATTTCAGCTATATGACCTTACATGCAGTTGGATAAGATTCAGCCGTGGTTTATATGAATAATCATCTCGTAACTATAGAATGTGTAATTCTAGCTTTGTCTTCTCCAAAGAGAATTACACTGGCCCCATGAACCTTGTGTCGTGCTGCCCTTGAATCAGGACCTGAAACCGTGGAATGTCGGTTCACCAAAAAAATTTGGGAGGAAGTTTCTATTTGGTAGCTATCGAGGATCTGAAACTGTCCAGCTGAGAGCGATCTCACTCGATGTGCCTTTGGTGGGAGAAATTGGCTATGCTGTCAAGATGCAACAGGAAGGGCACTCTATTGATTCTTGTAATCTGAGAAATATGACGAGAAAGAAATGCAATAATTTTTTATTGCAGGTTCTCAAGCAGTCAGTAAATTATAGCTAAATTCATAAGTGTGAGGCGAATGTCTGGGGAATGGCGGAGGCTAGGCATCTAGCAACCGCCATAGCTGTCATTTAGTAGGTCTATTTTTTTCTATTTGTTGGGCTTCTGGCGATTGCTCCAATCTCTGTAGTGTTTTAAAGTTTCTTGTTATTCTTCTTATCAATAAAATTTGGAGATCTCATCCCTTTTCGTTTAAAAAAAAGAGAACCACTCATAGCCAACTCAAAACTGATTCAGGTAGGGATTAAAAGAGAATCACTTCTCCATTTAGGTGGAGCTGAGAGCTAAAAAATACCTACTTCATTTTGCTCCCTGTAATATTTAGGTGAAATCAAGAGAATCACTTCTCATCAACTCCTAACCCTCCATCAGAGAAAAGGAGCAGAGTTGAAGAATCAGATAGCTGTCTCAAATAGCTGAAATGTGTAAAAAAATGCGGATACAGATCTGGATTATAACTACACAAATTAAGGAGTATCCTCGCAAAAGAAAAAAAAGAAATGAGGAGAAGAGACAACCGATCGGATTCCGAATTTCCGATCCGAGAGAATCGGCCAGGCCACTCGCACCGCGACCACTCGTCATTAGTCGCGCTCCTCCCGCGGCGAACCCCACGTGGAGGCCGCGCGCAGCTATATAATGGACTATCCTTGGATCCCCGCATATCGTTGAGCGAGTTCCGAGGGTGAGGCGGCGATTGCTGCGTTCCGTCCGTTCGTTTTTGTGTGGGGCAGAAGCCAACTAAGACCGCGAGGAGATCGGAGGATGTTCGCGGAGAGCTTCCGGGTGGAGAGCCCGCGGGTGCGGTACGGCGACGGCGAGATTCAGTCGGAGTACCGCTACGACACTACCGAGGTCGTCCCGCCGGGGAATAGCGGCGCAGGGTGGGTGGTGCGCCCAAAGTCCGTCACCTACAACTTCAAGACCAGCACCAACGTCCCAAAGCTCGGGTGCGTAGACGTCGCGTAAACCCCAGCGAACCAACTCATCCGCCTCCATACATATATCTGTGGATATGGATCGATCGATCGATCATACGTTGTGCCGTTGCTATTGATCGATACAGGGTGATGCTCGTAGGATGGGGCGGCAACAACGGGACAACGCTCACGGCCGGGGTGATCGCCAACAGGGAGTACGTTTCTCAATAGCTGCATGCCATATGTTCCATGGCACATTTCTCTGAGCTCTTATCAGATCCGTGCATGCAGTTGGGTGAGAGGATTCAATAGCTCCATCAGCTGACGAACTGCGATTCCTTGCAGAGGAATTTCGTGGGAGACAAAGGAGAAGGTTCACAGGGCGAACTACTTCGGCTCCCTGACCCAGGCTTCAACCATCAGGATCGGCAGCCACAACGGGGAGGAGATCTACGCGCCTTTCAAGAGCCTCGTGCCTATGGTGTGTGTGATCCTTTTCCTACACTTCCTATTCACTCGCTGCTTTATAATTACGGAATTACCTAAGCAAATGAGGATCTGAATTAGCTATGTGTCATTTTCCTCGATCTGTTAGTTTTATGTGCGGTATGATACGCATTCCCTTTGATGTTTCTATTTTTTTTTAAATATGGATGGTAGTTAATTACTTACCAACGCAAATCAGGATCCAAATTAATTACGTAAGCCCATGAGGATCCATAGAGAATTATTATGCGTCATTTTCCTCAACAAAAACTATCAGTTTTAATTTGTTGCGACACTAGTACACTACTGTGATACCCAGTTAGTTCTTTCTTCAGTAGTGGCATTGTATTGCTTGAATCATGCAGGTTAACCCCAACACTATCGTCTTTGGTGGGTGGGACATCAGTAACCTGAACATGGCCGACGCCATGGCCAGGGCCCAGGTCCTAGACATTCACCTTCAGAAGCAGCTCAGGCCCTACATGGAATCCATGCAGCCACTCGCCGGCATTTTCAACCCAGACTTCGTCGCCGCAAACCAAGGTGCCCGTGCTAACAATATCATTAAGGGAACCAAGAAAGAGCAGGTGGAGCAGATCAGGAAGGACATCAGGTACTTAAACTCAAAAACACAGAATACTGACATAAACCCGCAATGGTGAATTTTCCAAATGAGGATTGTTATTATCAACTGAATCATGGGGTTCATGAACTCTGCAGGGAGTTCAAGGAAAAGACCAAGGTCGACAAGGTAGTCGTGCTATGGACAGCAAACACCGAGAGGTATAGCAACGTGGTTGCAGGGCTTAACGACACCATGGACAACCTCTTGGCATCGCTGGACAAGAATGAAGCAGAGATCTCACCATCCACCTTGTACGCAATAGCCTGTGTCTTTGAGGGTGTTCCATTCGTCAATGGCAGCCCTCAGAACACCTTCGTGCCTGGTGCGTAGCGCTGCACTACAAAATTTTACATGTGTGTATTTGCTTGTGTAGTAATGTTCAGTTCATGCACAGGGCTGATGGAGCTTGCCATAAAAAAGAATTCGGTGATAGGAGGCGACGACTTTAAGAGTGGGCAGACCAAGATGAAGTCTGTGTTGGTCGATTTCCTCGTCGGTGCTGGAATTAAGGTACATTCCTTGTCTATTGCTGGGGGCCTGGGATTAAGATGAATTATTTGTCTTTCACATTCAAGAATAATCGAACTTTATTAGCATATCAGATAATATAAGGTGGATTCTTTTTTTCTTTCTTTTTTTCGTGTTTGTGCTGTCGTAGCCCACCTCAATTGCTAGCTACAACCACCTAGGAAACAATGATGGCATGAATCTCTCTGCGCCACAAGTCTTCCGGTCTAAAGAGATCTCCAAGAGCAGCGTGGTGGACGACATGGTCGCTAGCAATCCGATCCTCTACAAGCCCGATGAACATCCTGATCACGTAATCGTGATCAAGGTCGGTCGGTCCACTTGTTGTTTAGTTTGTGACTGAGTCTATCCCATATATGCTACTTCATGTTTGATTAATTGTTACTCAAAGTTGATCCCTCTTCTTTTGCAGTACATCCCCTATGTGGGTGACAGCAAGAGAGCCATGGACGAATATACCTCCGAGATCTTCATGGGCGGCAAGAACACCATCGTGCTGCACAACACCTGTGAGGACTCGCTTCTCGCCTCGCCGATCATCCTTGACTTGGTGCTCCTAGCTGAGCTCAGCACTCGGATTCAGCTCAAGGCTGAAGGGCAGGTAAACAGATGACGGATCCACTACATATAGCATATATATGCTGCAGTAATTAATGTTTGAATGAAAATTATTGACGTCGTTCTCCCTTTGCTCTTTGTGCAGGATAAGTTCCACTCCTTCCATCCTGTCGCCACTATTTTGAGCTATCTTAGCAAGGCTCCTCTTGTAAGCCTTTCATTTTATTTGCAACTGACACTTTTTTTTTGTCATCATGTTGCTATTGACTTCTAAAATGGAGAGTATCAAATAATTTAGAATCAAAACATTGTAATTGTTTCAGTTATGTATTAGTGCATGTTACCAAATTGTTTATTTTAGGATCAGAGAAAGTTTGTAAGGCAATAGTTAGATATGAGAATGCAGGTAGTTCCGAAGTAAGCTTAGCTTAACTGGTTGGGTAGAATGTGTTTGATAGATCATGACTACAATATTACAGTTAGGATTGCCCTGCAGTTCATTTAGCTCAAAAGGTTTTATAATGCATTCTCAATGAAATATCTGTTCATGAAATTGGTTTGTTAAACAGGTACCCCCTGGCACACCCGTGGTGAATGCTCTAGCCAAGCAGAGGGCCATGCTGGAAAATATCTTGCGGGCCTGCATCGGCCTTGCCCCTGAGAACAACATGATGCTTGAGCACAAGTGAAAGAGTTTCATATCCCTAATGACCACAGAATAGGATGAATGGAATGGTGGGATCGAGCGAGCCCAATGAAGAAATAACAGGAGGCCAGAAAAAGTGTACGGAGAGAAGATCAAGTATGGATGATGCCACATAGACCCTTTTTTAACGTTATCATTTTTTTTAGATTTGACTCGTTTTGGGGTGATTAGATTGTGTACTGGCTATCCATTGTATGCAGCATGAAACCTTTATTTATTTGTTGTGTGATAGAGGTTATAGAAGTATCTAACCTAATTTCTTAAACTCTTAGTTGATTAATATTTTTAATTGATCGCTGAAGAACACATTTGATATGCTCGATCAATGGAGCTTTAATCCCTGATTCCTAACGGAGAGTTCCCGATGGAGGCATGGGCCAATTCTTTTCCATGAATATGGATGGTTCTCTATCCTCCGTCCCAAATCTGTGTCCCCGTCCTTTTTTTCATATACGTATCTAGGCATGACTAGAATTTATGATGTATTTGTTGTGCATCATGTATACTTTTGTTATACATCCAATTAGGGATGGCAGCGGGGTTGGAACCCGTGGATACTACTATAGCAAACCTCTGTACAGGCGGTTTGGTTCGCCTCTACACAGGCGGTTCCAGGAACCGCTTGTGGTACACCGCCTGTGATGTAAAACAACATTACAGGCGGTCAATCAAAAACCACCTGTGAAAGACACACATTACAGGCGGTCTAGTTCAAAGAAACCGCCTGTGATAGACACACATCACAGGCGGTTTCTTATCCTAGCCGCTTGTGTTAGCCACACATCACAGACGGTTTTTAATATAAGTCCGATTGCATACAATATAAATCACAGACGGTTTTCAATATACAGATTCATATACAGAATTTTCAAACACAGATTATACACAGATTTCATACACAGATTCACACAGATTGCATACACAGATTTATACATATCAAGTTCCATAATACACAGATTCATCCACATATCAAGTTCCATCGTCATACACAGATTTATACACATATCAAGTTCCATAGACAACTAAACATCTCAAAGTTCCATAGACAACTAAACATCTAAAGTTCCTAACTAAAGACCTAAACACTGTGTGATATTGTGTACAAACTTAGTGTTGGAACTTGCTCTCAGTTGCAAGGGGATCCAACGGGGGTGAACAGTGACGTTAACAGGGTTCTCGCGCTAGATGGCAAAAGCTCTGTTTCTCCCTCCTCTCACGAGCACTGTGCGGGGGTATTTATAGGTATCTGAGTGCCCAGCGTCTTGTGTTAAGGACGCATGTGCCCTCAGACACCTTGGTTATCCCCAGAATATTCCCATAAAGCAGGGTTACAGACTGTAATTACAGGGATGCCTTTACAAGTTAGGCCCATAACATGCAGCGGCCACGCAGGGCCCGTTACAATGGGCCGGATCACACGTGGGCCTCCATGCTCGACGATGCCGCACGGTGGGACGACCTCGTCGCAGGTCTTCGTCTGATGTCGTATCGGGCGAAGGACGTCCCTGTCCGTTGTCTTGTCTCTGTTGGACCAACGACTGCAGCGAAGGCCTCGAGCGAAGGGTGGCATCTTCGCCTTCGCCCCAACATTTGCCCTCCGAGGGACCAGTTCGACTAAGTCATCTGGTGCCGAAGACGTCGCTAGATGGCGGAGACTCTGCCCTCGCTCGAAGTGGTTCCGCGGGGGTTTTTGACGTGACCGTTGATTGACACCGTACTGTTGGACTGCGGGCTTCCCGAAGCGCCGCGCCCTGTGTATAAAAGGGGGCGGGGGTCGGCGCGTTTTGAACTTCACTTTCCGCGCTCCGTGAGAACCCTAGCCGCTTTTTCCACCGTCTTGCTGCTCGTCTGCCCTCCTTGCTCTTGTTCGCCGGAGATCTGGCTCGAGTGAAGCAGACCGCCCGCCACCGCCGACGGTACGTAGCGATGCCGACCTCTTCTTCTTCTGCTGCCGCTACACCGCCGGCCGACGCGTCGTCTGAGGAAACGCTGAGTACTTTGGCGGCGGAGGAGTTGCGCGCCGGCGATACGGTGGATTTTGGTGTGTCGCGGATGTCGTCGGTCCGCGTGTAAGATATGCAACGGCTGGGTTACTTTGGCGGCGGAGTCGCTCGTGTCCTGGGGATGGAAGAAGTCCCCGAGCCGGAAGGCGAGTTGGTTGTGTTCGAGGCGTTCTTCGCCGCCGGTCTTCACCTGCCTGCGCACCGATTTGTTGGAGAAGTCCTGCGCAGATTTAACGTTCAGATCCATCAGCTGACTCCGAATGCCGTGGTGGCTCTGTCGAAGTATGTCTGGGCGACGACTTCGTACGGCGGACAGCCATCAGTCGAAGTCTTTGCGAAGTACTATTGCCTGCACTGGCAGAAGAGGATGATTGGAGATGAAGTTGCCCAGTTTGGGTCCTATACATTTACGTCGAAGACCGGCAAGACCACGATGGAGGTAGTTGAGTTGGTTCCTTGCGCCCGCAACAAGTGGGGCAATTGGAATGATTTTTGGTTCTACGTCGCGGAGGGTACCGTCGAAGACCATCCGGGGCTCCCCGTGTCCGAGATGTGTTCGCATCTTTACTCAGCATACCCGCCTTTTGAAGTGGCGGAGGATGATGCGGACGAAGGGGCCCTTCGGTGCGCCGCCGGCCTGAGCAGCGGGCGCGATTTGGTTGAGGAATTTGTGGCGTACGGGGTATGGCCTTTGGCGCATGGCTGGGCATTGGGCGAAGTGTACCCTCGCTAGATGCCTTCCCATGGTGGAAAGCTGGTGCGACGTCCACCCTTCGCGCTTGATCTGCATAGCCGCGATCCGGCCGACTTTGTTCGTGAGGCGGAGGATGGGGCGGTGCGGATCGTTGGTCGGTATGTGCCGAGGACAGAGGGCCAGCGTAGCTGGGATATTCGCGGGTCGAATGACCGCTTGAACAGGGTTTTTGAGTTGAATCGCCTGCCATATGGGGGTTATCCCGGCCAAGACGATGTGGATCGTCGCGGGAAGAAACCGGTGGTAGAGTCTGGAGATGACCCTGCGCCGGTGGCCGCCCCATTCTTTAAGAAGAGGAAACTAGGTACTGCTATGGGGGGACTTGGGGTTTCCGATGGTTTTGCTAGAGAATTGATGAGGACATGCACGGCCCCGGGGGGAAGGATGTCTTCGCCCGAGCTCCGGGAGTCTTCGGCACGTATGCTGAGGGTTACCGGGGGTTGGTGGCCTAAGAATGTTCTTATCCCCCGCGCGGCCGGCGAAGACCTTTTTGCATCTCGCATGGTTCGTGAATGGAAAGTGTTTCCTTACGGGTGGAATATTGCTGCTGTTGTGTCGGCAGTGATGGACAAGGATCGCCAGGGAGCCGCACAGAAGCGTCAAGCGGTCGTCAGGCTTCATGAAGCCAGACCGAAGAGGCAGCGGGGGGCTGCAAAAGCTGCTGCCCCCGGCGGAGGCAAGCCGCCGCTGGCGGCGAAGTCGGCCGTCCCTGCATCCGACAAGGCGGTTCCAAATCTTCGAAGGCTGCACCGACGTCCAGCAGGGTGCCGGAGGTCGCGAAGGCGGCCCGAGAGTTGCCGCCGGCGGGCAAGCGCGTCGCCAACTTCTCCACCGACATTAGCGTGGACAACTATTTTGTTGGTAAGCCGTTGGCTCGATTTTTTTTTGTAATTTGTTGATACGTCGCAGGGTCGGGCGAAGGCCAACTTGTCGTTGTTCCGCCTGCCGCGGCGACCGCGGCGGCTGCCGTAGTGCCAAAGGCGAAGGGGGGTGCTCTTAGTGCCGGCGGCGAGATGCCGGCACTCGCTGCTGTCAGGGACGAGGCGGGCGAAGTGTCCCGCCGGCTGAAGGAGGCACTAAGTCAGGTACATTGGGCTAGACTTCGTTTTTTTTATTGGCTTCGTTGGGGCTGTGGTCTTACGTGTGTTTTGCAGGCGGCTGACTTCGCAGACCGCGCGGCGTCGGCGGCCCTCACGACAGTTGTGTCTGCCGAAGTCGAGAGACTTCGAACGCAACATGCTGACGCCATCCGGGAAAAATCGGCCACCGAGAGTAAGTGCCGCAAGCTGGCGGACAAGGTGGCCACGCTGGAGGGGGAGAAAACTGACCTCCAGCGCCAACTGGCGGAGGAGAGGAGGGAGGCCAATGAGGCCCTCGCCAAGGCGCAGGCTACGCTGGCGGAGGCCAATTTGGCGCGGGTGGAGGGCAGTCTTGCCAGGGAGCGCGCCGAGCAATTGGAGGAGCGGCTCAGCGCCCTGCAGAGCCGTGTGGAGAGGGCCGAGGCCGCGACGCGCACGGAGGCTGAGCGGACGCGCAAACAGCTTATGGATTCATACCATGAGCTGGGCGCGCGGACCGCCGACTTCGAAGTGCCGGACCGGGAGCCTGGACTTCGCTGCCTGGAGTGGGTACAGGAGGAGTTGCAGGCACTCCCCACTATCGTGGAGGGGTTCATGTCTTATGCCTCCCTGGTTACCTGCGAGGGGGCGATGAACGCGCTCTCTCGCGAAGGGTGCCGGCACTATGAGGTCTTCGACCAAGCTGATGAGGATTTCGAGCGTGATATTTACAAGGTTGAGGACCCTATAGTGAAGGAATCCGTCGGAGCCATCTACGACCGGATGTGGGGCCCACACGGTCGAGAGGTGGTCAGGGAGCGGGCTGAGACGACGAGGGGTCAGGTAACGTTTGGCTTTTGTTTGATGCTTGTTTGGATGTGGGCTATATATGGGTTTGCTGAATTTGTGTGTTGTGTCTCAGGCGGTGCGTGGCGAGAGGGTGGATGACTTTGGGGCTTTGAACAGCGTGCTACCTGACCCGGAGTCGAACCCGACAGAGGCTGTGTCCGAGGCCGCCCTGGGGCCACCCCCGAAAACCGCCGAAGGCGCTCCTGATGCCCCCGCAGCCGCTGCGCCGAGGGCTGAGGATCCTGTGACAGTGGCGGCGGAGGCGACAGCGGAGGCGACAGCGGAGGCTCCCGTGACGGCTGGGTCCCCGCAGGTGGCGTAGTGGGTGTGGGTAGTTAGGGAATTTTGTATATGTTGCTGAATTTTGGTTGCTGCGCAGGTTCAAGGTTTTGGGCCTGCGCACGCAACCGCTACTACTAATTTTTTGGCGGCTTCGACCGTGGATGATGGTGATAAATCGGATGGGTTTGCATCTAACTTTTCTGATTTTGGTGACTCTGGGAGCTCGGTTGAGTGGACTGAGGAGTCGTCGGATGAGGACTTGGACTACTTTGCGGCCTTGGATGTGGCAGCGGCGGAGGCTTCGCCGCACGCTGCGGATGCTAAAGCTGTGCCTGGTCCGAGTGCTGGGCGTAGGCGGCGAAGGGCGGTTGCGAAGCGTAGAGTGAGTGGGGCGGACGGCGGTAGGCTTCGTGTGAGTAGGGCTGGCCGGCAGGAACTGTTGACCTTGCCGGCCGCCGTGAGTGCAGGTGAGGGGGAATTGCGAAGTCTTTTTGCGGGTGAGGAGCTTAGGATAATGTTATTTAACTATAGGGAGATGGGAATTATTCCGAAGGTTGAACCGATGTAGAGTGTGATGCCCTCGCTTGTACATGTGTGATGTCTTGTATGAGGAAGTTGTGTGCCCTCGCACATTCGGCTATGCTCGCGAAGGCGTTACGTACTTGGTCACGTGTATTTGTTATGCTGGACTGGTGCGCATGTGATCGGTCTTTGCGCAGGCAGTTTGGTGTAGTCGTTTTCGCTTTTGTTACGCTTCGTCCGGCTGCGCCTTTGGGCAGCTGTTGCACGGATAGTCTTCACGGAGGACTTCGATTTTTCGCGCTTGTTGCGCTAGCCCGGCTGCACCCTTAGGCGACTTCTGCACGAACAGTCTTCGCGGTAGACTTAAATGTTTCGCACTTGTTGTGCTAGTCCGGCTGCACCCTTAGGCGACTTCTGCACGGATAGTCTTCACGGTAGACTTAAATGTTTCGCACTTGTTGTGCTAGTCCGGCTGCACCCTTAGGCGACTTCTGCACGGATAGTCTTCGCGGTAGACTTAAATGTTTCGCACTTGTTGTGCTAGTCCTGTTGCACCCTTAGGCGACTTCTGCACGGATAGTCTTCGCGGTAGACTTAAATGTTTCGCACTTGTTGTGCTAGTCCGGCTGCACCCTTAGGCGACTTCTGCACGGATTTGTCGCATGCGAGGGTGGCTAGCACTGAGCCTCGCGATGACTTTGTATTGGTTGAATGTCGAAGACCGTCGTCGTGGTCTTTTTTCGACGCATGTTTTTGCGGGGGATTTTTCACTTGTATATTACATGACTCCGCCTCGTTAAAAACCTCACCCCCCGGGAGGAAAAGAGTGCGGGCCAGAATAACATTGTTTTTTGCGAATTACAAGGGCGAATCGGCCCTGATGAGTCAAACAAAAAATTTGCGGAGATTGTCGACGTTCCAGGAGTGCTCCAGGTCTTCGTCGTTTGGCGTTGTGAGCCTGTAAGCGCTGGGGGAAGCCTTTGTCTTGACAATGAAAGGGCCCTCCCACTTGGGCTCCAGCTTGCCCCTGGACTCTGTCCGAGCTGTTCAGACGAGTACGAGGTCCCCTTCGCTGAACTCTCTCGGGATGACTCCGTGGTCGCGCCATGCTTTTGTCTGGGCTTGGTATTTGTTCCGAGCCTGTAGAGCGAAGACTCGGTCTCCATCGATGAGATCCTTTGAAGTGGGCTCGTCCACGTCGGGGACGGCTGACGGAACTATTTGCGGGGACCCATGTTTTATTTCTTGTGGGGTCATGGCCTCCGATCCATATAGAAGGCGAAAAGGGGTGAACCCGGTCGCCCTGCACTCAGTCGTGTTTAGCGCCCAGACCGCCTCAGGTAGCAAATCGGCCCACTTGCCCTTTTTTCGTCGAGGAGCATCTTTTTGACAGCTGTGAAAATTTTTTCATTGGCTCGCTCCACAACTCCGTTGGACTGCGAGTGATATACCGAGGCGAAGGCAAGCTTGGTGCCAATGGAGAAGCAAAAATCCTTGAAGTCTTGGCTGTCGAACTGCTTGCCGTTGTCGACTGTTAGTTCGGACGATACTTCGAAGCGGCAAACAATGTTTTGCCAAAAGAATTTTTGGGCAGTCTTTGATGTTATTGTGGAGACAACCCTTGCCTCGATCCATTTGGTGAAGTATTCGACAGCGACGAAGGCGAACTTAAGGTTCCCCTGAGCCGTGGGCAGGGGCCCGACGATGTCCAGGCCCCAGCGCTGGAGAGGCCAAGTGTGGGCGATCAGCTTTGTAAATTGCGAAGGGCTGCCTGATCGAGGAGAAAACTTCTGGCAGGCTTCGCAGGACCTTGTGACCCGATTTGCGGCGCAGATCATTGCAGGCTAGTAGAAACCTTGGCGGATCACCTTAGCAGCTAGGGCCCTTGGCCCTGCGTGAGAGCCGCAGGTACCACTGTGGACTTCGCGTAGGATCTGGACGCCTTCGGTTTCGGTGACGCATTTAAGCATTGGCTGACTGACCCCCTTCTTGTATAGTTGGCCCTCAATCAGTGCGAAGTCCCGACTTTGATGTTTGAGGCGCTTGGCCTCGTTGATGTCGGTTGGGTGATAGTACCCCTGAAGGAACAGAGTTATTGGTGCCCGCCAGTCTTCGGTCATGATAAGGTTGACTATGCGGTGGCCCTCGCTGTCATTGGTTATTTGGAGCCCTTCGGGGCTCCGGACGGCTGGTGTGCCAATGACATGGTAGAACACGTCGGAGGGCAGGGACTCGCCTTTGGCGGCAACCTTGGCCAATGCGTCGGCCTCTTCATTCTTGGCCCGGTCCACATGCTGCAAGGTGAATCCCTTGAATTGTCTCTCGAGACTTCGGATGGCCGCGAGGTATTGCATGAGTGCGGGGTCCTTTGCTGCATAGTCTTTCTCGACCTGGCCGGCAACTACCTTAGAGTCTGTTCTGATGATGCAGGTGGTGACCCCAAGGGCCCTCAGCTTGCGGAGGCCGAGGATGACTGCTTCGTATTCTGCTATGTTATTTGTGCATCTGTCAGATTCCAGAGCGAAGCTGAGGCGTGCTGCATATCTGTGCTTGACCCCGGCTGGTGAGGTGATGACTACAGCGACGCCTGCCCCCGCATGGCACCATGCGCCGTCGCAGTGGATCGTCCAAACCTTCTCTGCGGACGGGTCCGGCTGTGTTATTGGCCCAGTCCAGTTGACGACGAAGTCTGCCAGGACTTGTGACTTGATGGCTGTCCTGGGCTCGAAATTGATGTGGTAGCCGGAGAGTTCAGCCGCCCACTTGGCAATCCTCACCGATGCTTCCGGGTTTCTGAACAATTCGCCGAGTCCCCTGTCTGAGGTGACTCGGACCTTGAATGCTTCAAAATAATGGCGCAATTTGCGCGAAGACATAACAACTGCGTAGGCAATCTTCTCCAGTTCTGTCATGTTACATTTGGACGGTGTCAGCACTTCGGAGACGTAATAAACTGGGCACTGCCTGATTACGCCCTCAACTGTCTGCTCCTGCACCAGTGCCGCGCTGACCGCATGAGGCGAAGCCGCAATATAAAGCAACAGTGGTAGCGAGGAGTCGGGGCTTGTAAGGACTGCCAACTCCGACAGGTACTGTTTTAATGAGGCGAAGGTCGCTGCCTGCTCTGGTCCCCAAGCGAAGTCTTCTGCGCCACGGAGAGTTTTGAGGAAAGGAAGACTTTGCTCAGCGGATCTGAAGATGAATCTGTTGAGGGCGGCCAATTTGCCCGTCAGGCGCTGGACGTCTCTGGCGGACTGCGGAGGCGTCATGTTTATGATGGCCTGGATTTTAGTTGGGTTGGCCTCGATGCCGCGGTGTGATACCAGGTAGCCCAATATTTTGCCTTGGCGAACGCCGAAGACGCACTTTTCCGGGTTTAGGCGGAGTCGTGCGTCCCGCATGTTTGCGAATGTCTCGGCGAGGTCAGCGAGATGGTCCTCCTTGCTCTTGCTGGCGACGACGATGTCGTCCACATATGTGAATATATTTCTGCCAACTTGCCCTTCGAGCACTGTCTTGGTAAGCCTGGAGAAGGTGGACCCGGCGTTCTTGAGTCCCTCCGGCATTCTGATGAAGCAATATGTGCCGAAGGGTGTTATAAAGCTGGTGCTAGCCTTGTCTTCCTTCTTCATGTATATCTGGTGGTAACCGGAGAAGCAGTCGAGGAGTGACATGACTTCGCATCCGGTCGCGCTGTCGACTATTTTGTCGATCCGCGGCAACGGGAAGTTGTCCTTTGGGCAGGCCTTGTTGAGACTGGTGAAGTCGATGCACATTCGCCACTTCCCGCTCTTTTTCTGCACCATCACAACGTTGGAGAGCCACGTGGGGTAAGCCACCGGCTCGATGAATTTGGCTTCCAGGAGGCGGTGCACCTCTGCCTTGGCGGCCTCTGCCTTCTCGTCGGACATTTTGCGAAGCCGCTGTTTTTTTGGTCTCACCGAAGGGTCAATTCCCAAGCTGTGCTCAATTATGGATCGGCTGACCCCGACCAGGTCGAGGGCTGACCAGGCGAAGACATCTTTGTTTTTGGACAGGCAGCAGAGGAGTTTCTCCTCTTCATGCGAAGTGAGGTCTTCGCTGATAGTGACTGTCTGCTTGGGCGTGGCCTGGTCGAGGGGGACAGTCTTGGTCCCGTCGTTGCTCTGCAGCTATGCCTTGTCGTGCTCTCTGTCGGTTGGGCTGAGGGGCGCAGGGACCTCGCGCTGGGCCGTGAGGCAGTGCACGTTTCTTTGTCCGGGGACGAAGTCCCGCTCTATGTTGCGCGCGGTCTGTTGATTGCCGTAGACCGCAATGGCGCCTAACGGACCTGGTATCTTCATGCACAGGTACAGTCCGTGAATAGCTGCCTCAAACTTGTTGATGGAGCCCCGACCCATGATGGCGTTGTACGGATATACCATATCCACAATATCAAAGGTCACTTGCTCACTTCGGGCATTGGGTGCTACATCGAAGGAGAGAGGCAGCTCTATTTTCCCGACAGGAAAGGTGCCCTTGCCGCCGAAGCCATACAACGGGTTGTCCGAAGGCTTGAGCAGGCTGTGGCTTATGCCCATGCGGTCGAAGGCATGGAGAAAAATGATGTCTGCTTGACTGCCATTGTCGACTAGGACTTTGTGCAGATCCCAGCCTGCCACGCTGCAGTTGATAACCATGGCGTCGATGTGGGGGGCGCTGCGCAGGTCGACGTCTCGTGCGTCGAAGGTTAGCGGTACGTGGGACCACTTCGTCTGCACGACTGGGCCGGTGATGGCGACGTGGTTGATGCTGCGGTAGTGGTCCCGCTTCTGCCGCTTTGTGTCGAAGTCGGTGCTGGATCCCCAGTGATCATAGGAATGACTCCGCGATACGGCTGATCGGCGAAGTCTTCTTGTTTTGGGGCGTGGGGGTGGGGGATGTTCTGATGTTGCTGGTGTGGAGGTGGCGGTGGAGGAGGTACGATTTGTACTTCCTGGTGGTGTTGGTATGCGTGGTGCGGTGGATGGGGGCAGCGGCGTGGATGTAGGGTGGAGGGGGTTGCTGATAAGTGTGCGCGACAACTCTGGGGTTGTCGGATGGCTGCGCCCTTGCCATCCTGTCTTTGGTGGCCTTCGTTTCTGGGCAGTCTTTGGTTTGGTGGGCGCAGTCTTCGCCATGGAAGAGACAGTAGAATCGGCGGGGCGGTTGCGCACGCCCCCGACCCCTACCGCGAGTTCCATTTCCGCGGCCCTGGGGGGGATATTCCTGGCAGCGAGGGGCGTCAGCAGCGGGGTGCTGGTTGGCGATGTTGTGCACTTGCTGTTGATTGCGGCCGTCTCGACCGGAGTCTTGCTGCGGAGTCCTCGTCCACGTGTGGCTGGACTGTGGAGCATCTTTGGGCTTCTTTTGAGACTCCATCTTGCGATGGTGGAGCTCTTCGGATTTGGCGTATTTCTCAAATAGCTGATATAATTCCTGGAGGTTCTTGGGCGGATCTCTGATGCAGTGGCTATAGAGGACGCCGACGCGAAGGCCACTGATGGCGTAGTGGATGGTGATCTGGTCATCGACTGAGGGCAGCTGTGACTTGAGTGTTAGAAATTTGCGATAATACTCCCGCAGGGTCTCCTTTTCCAGCTGCTTGCAAAGCGAGAGTTCGGCCAAGGCGTCGGTGTCTGGGCGGTACCCTTGGAAGTTGAGCAGGAACTTGTCCCGGAGGCTTCTCCAGGAATCAATGGACAGCGGAGGCAACCTGGTGAACCAGGTGAGAGCTGGGCCTTCGAGGGCGATGATGAAAGACTTGGCCATTATGGCGTCGTCCCCTCCGGAAGATGCAACGGCGACCTGATAACTCATTATGTATTGTGCTGGGTCGGTGCTGCCGTTGTACTTGGGATAGGTCCCTGCAAGGAACTTGGCGGGCCAAGGAATCACTTGCAGATGTGGCGCCAGGGGACTTCGCTCGTCGAGGTAGTTGACCCCTTGGAATGGCGCGGCGTGCGGGAAGGTGTGGTCGCGCTGGGGGAAACGCGGGTCTTCCGGTTGTGCGCGCTGTTGCAGAGGTGGCCCATGCTGCAGGCCGAGGTGGTCTTCGCGCGTGTCTTCCAGTTGTGCACGCTGTTGCAGGGGTGGCCCGTGCTGCAGGCCGAGGTGGCCTTCGCGCTGCATCGGTGCGATCTCCCGCTCGAGGTCCTAGGCCTTCTGCTCTTCGTCGCGTATCATTTGCCGCACCTTGGCCAGTGCGGACACGCGCTGGCGCTTGGCCTCCAGTATCTCCTTTTGCCTCTGTAGATTGCGGTTCTCGAGACGCAGGGCGCGCAGCTGTAGTTGTTCTTCCGCTGAGACGCCGAGGACTTCACCGTCCTCAGTGAGGTCCGCGCCCTGCGGTGGGGAGAAGCCTGGGGGAGGCTGCGATTGTCCTTCAGGGCCGCAGGTGCGGAGAATGTCGTCTTCGCAGGTGCAGAGAACGTCGTCTTCAGTGGCCTCTTGGTGGGTGGATTGGGTGAGGGCGAGGGCCTTGCCCTTTCTAGCAGCAAGTAGTGCTGCCTTCGCAGCCTCGTCAGCCTTCGAGTTAGCTTTCTTGGGTGCCATCGCGGGTGTTTTTTTTCGTAGCACGAACGGTGGGCGCCAAATTTTGGAACTTGCTCTTAGTTGCAAGGGGATCCAACGGGGGTGAACAGTGACGTTAACAGGGTTCTTGCACTAGATGGCAAAAGCTCTGTTTCTCCCTCCTCTCACGAGCACTGTGCGGGGGTATTTATAGGTATCTGAGTGCCCAGCGTCTTGTGTTAAGGACGCATGTGCCCTCAGAAACCTTGGTTATCCCCAGAATATTCCCATAAAGCAGGGTTATAGACTGTAATTACAGGGATGCCTTTACAAGTTAGGCCCGTAACACGCAGCGGCCACGCAGGGCCCGTTACAATGGGCCGGATCACACGTGGGCCTCCATGCTCGACGAGGCCGCACGGTGGGACGACCTCGTCGCAGGTCTTCGTCTGATGTCGTATCGGGCGAAGGGCGTCCCTGTCCGTTGTCTTGTCTCTGTTGGACCAACGACTGCAGCGAAGGCCTCGAGCGAAGGGTGGCGTCTTCGCCTTCGCCCCAACACTTAGTTCTGGGAATTGTTGCAAATTTCCATTTGTATTGTAGAATAGCCCTTGTTGATGAAGAACTTCACGGCGCATAAAGTAAATCAAGTCTCTTACAACCTTAGCCACGCCGACGGAAACCATATCTCTTTCTAACCATTCAGCATTGATCTTGGATTTAGGAACCTGCAATGAAAGCAAAAAACAAGCAGTGCTAAGAGTAATGTGATGAGCAACAATATAACATAAAAATTGCAACATAGACAATGATAGCGAACTTACATCCTCACGATTGACCATGTAATGGAAGGTGACACGACACCATTCGCATACATAATAACCGCACAGGACTGTACCCGGAGGTTGTTTGTCACCATATGGAAATAATGATATTGACAAATTAGGCTTGTCCTCTAGATGTTCGCCGCCAAGATCTTTCCAATAAAAACGGTATGCACTGCATATAAGAATAGCATTGTGAGATTAAGAATACATTTGTTAAGTTGTAATAAGTACAAGTGTGCAATAATAATCATACTTCTCTAAAATCTTCAAGAAGTCATTATACGTAGCCTTTTCCATTCTCAGTGAGTCGAAGACCACGACTTTACCATCCTTTGGAAAGATCATGATACAAATGTAGTGGTCACTATATAGACATAGACGAAAACACATGTTAAGATCACGATTGCCATAATTTATAGTTCAAAATTAAACCATGTCGATAACTTACTTAAAGTGGTGCGGAGCTATTATTAAGTCCTTGCCATGTTGTACATAATTATACATGGCTCGTCCAATGTATGCCGCCATTACCTTCATTTTCTTTCTGTGATTCTGTTTGACGGCTTTCTCAAATTCAGCATCGTCCAAGTCTTTGTATTCTTCTCCATGCCTCCGAGCAACTTCTTTGTAGCGAGCTTGGGATATCATCAATGGGTCAAGAAACCCTGTCTTAAGTTGTTTCTTCTTATCATCCATGTATTGCATCCTACGTGTAAAAGTGTTAATCGTTAGACTCTCGTTTATGTGTGCGTGTACAAAACTAACAAATATGAAAGTTTAGAGGTACTTACAAGCAAAAGAGGGTTAAGTAGTTGGTTTCCATCCTTTGTCGGTGGTACAACGACCAGAGATCGTCAAAGAATAAATGCCGCACAGGATCTATATGATCATTGCTCCAAAATGCATCTTCTGGCACAACAAATGTGAAGTCCTCGAGTTTGTATTTGTTGCTAGCCACCATGTACCACTCATGCATTCTAATCTCTGGAGTCGACAACTTAGAAAGTTGCATTGGTGTTGAATTCGGCTCATCACCCAACTTGATGTCGCGTCGATGCCAAAGGACCAACTCGTTCATTGCCTCCTGCAAAGTTATGATCCCCTCAACTGGAAAATTTATCTCCCAATCTTCACAACCACTGTCTGTGATTTCTAGAACATGGACCACATCATAGTGTGGCGGGACAGGATTATCCTTGTAGTTAACAAGTCCTGGTTTTACCAAACCAGTAGCAACTTGCTTTGTTTTTGTCCCAGATCGATTGATTGGAATATGAAGAAAGCAAAGCTTGTCCTTAACAATATCGTCTACAGGGTACTTGGTGAAGTCTTGCACAGATCCTACGCTGCTAGGGACTATAGGTGGACTCATGTGGCTTGGCTTGAGTTCAAATGATATGCATTCTGTTTCCTTCATTTTGTTCATCACGTCATTAATAGCCTTTTGTACCCTTTCATCGATAGTCTCTTCAAGGGTCCTTTTCGACTTCTCGTGTTTCCTATATGACGACGCATACTCTGGAAACGCCTCTCTCCAGGAAATCTTAGAAGAGATTCCCCAAGCCCGTCCAGTGTGTTCAGGATTGCCTAGTGCTGCAGTTAGTATGTCATTCTCCCTCCGAGGCTTAAATTCTCCATTTTTTCTCTTATCTGCATATTCTTGAATTTTTGTCGAAACTTTGCCTACCAATTCTGGATGCAAAAGTTTGCCGTCCTCACTCAAACCTGCCCGACCTAAGATCCAACAAATAGCTCGCTCATCGATATCTTTTAATATTGGGTCCAAAGTGTCGTTCGCTATAGCTTCCTCGATTATCCTGTTCCACTGCACAACTTTATGGTGATATCCGGTTGACCCCAGGCGATGGGGGTGTTTGTTCATCTTCGCTCTGAGAATTAGTTTCGCCCAGTTCTTTGGCCTTCAGTTCGGTCTTCTGACGAACAAATTCCTCCCACTGAGCTTGAGTGATTTTCCCCATTTTCTTGGGCGGAGGAAACTTATTCTTCTTAACAAATTCCCTATTCATCTCGGCCTTCCACCCACGAAACATCTTGGCCATAGCAGTGAGCATCGACTTCCTTACTGCATCCTCTGTGCCTTTTGGGAACTTGAATGACTCAGACAACTTAGCCCATAGCTTATTGCGGGTGTCTTCATCTAAATCCTTCCATTTTTGAAGTGTGATTGGCACTATATCTCTAACAGTAGACCCGCAGGAATTTCGAAACTTTGTAACCACGTCAAGTGGTTCTTCAGGAAACCCCTCTGCATTTAGTTTTGTTACGTACATAACTGCACCTTCTTTCATCTGATTCGGACCTCGTCGCCCTCGTTTCCGCTTATGTGAAACAGATAATTCAGGCATCGGAGCATCCTCCGTGTTTCATGTAGAACATGCATCCTCTTTCTTCTCTTCATTTGAAATCTATATATTGAAACAATTAATGGCCTTTCATATATGAACATTATTTTAGAATATAGTTGGCATATTTCTATTTACCTCTTCATCGTTGGGAATATAGTCGGCATCAAGCTCATCTGATGTTTTTTTCTTCCTTGGAGGTATAGGAGTACAAGGATTGTCGTCACTAGAACTATCCTCCCCGCTCCCTTCACCGGAGCTACTCGTTGTCTGCCATTCAAGTTTGGTCGCGTCTTCATCAACTTTGTTAGACGCACCGGTGCAGACCACATCCATCATAGGCTGCTCGTTGTCTGCCATTCAAGCTGGTTCCATCGATAAAGGGATATACTGTTAGTCTGATATACTGGTTCCATCAATAAGGGAACTTGGAGAAAAGGTGATTCAAAAGAAATCGAGCCCAAACCCGCCTTCGTGTCCCTCCTTTACTCCCCAAACAGAAAGCCCAAACCCGCCTCCGAGGCAGGATCGGGCCGGGAAGCACGGAGCAGATAGAAGTGCACTTTCCAATGCAGTTAGACAGAGAAGGCATGGTTGTGATGTTATAATGCTGATGGACCCCAAGAAGAGATTATGGCCTGTCGTCCACCAGCACTGCCCGTTATTTGTGGGCTTCACCGAGGGCTGGAAACATTTGGTGACAGCAAACGACCTTTAGACTGGGGACGTCTGCGAGATTGTTAAGAGGCCAGACGATGGTGAGCCGGTGTACTCTGTCCGGATGTGTGGTCACAAAATTAAAGCCGCCCCAGCTTCATGTGTGCGCTTCTCTTCTCTTATGTCGGCTACTAAGATCACTT
Organism: Zea mays; assembly: GCF_902167145.1. Classification (NCBI taxonomy): domain Eukaryota; kingdom Viridiplantae; phylum Streptophyta; class Magnoliopsida; order Poales; family Poaceae; genus Zea; species Zea mays. Next base: position 141,387,759 of record NC_050096.1, read on the forward strand.
AGCACCCCACCTAAGAGAAGAGAAGCGCACACATGAAGCCGGGGCGACTTTAAATTTTGTGACCACACATCCGGACATAGTACACCGGCTCACCATCGTCTTGCCCCTTAACAAGCTCGCAGACGTCCCTAGCCCGAAGGTCGTTTGCTATCACCAAATGTTTCCAGCCCTCGGTGAAGCCCACAAATAACAAGCAGTGGTGGTGGATGACAGGCCATAATCTCTTCTTGGTGTCCTTCAGCATTATAACATCACAGCGATGCCTTCTCTGTCTAACTACATTGGAAAGTGCACTTCTATCTGCTCCGTGCTTCCCGACCCGATTCAGGCATTCAGTCGATGCCATTCTCCATATAAGTCCCAAACAGAGAATAGGGATGAGGTAGTCAAGATTGTAGGCGCTAGTGCTCAACTACTAGCATCTATAGATATGGACACATGTCCAAATTTGGTGCTACTCGGCACCATCGATATCACTAGGGAAAACAAATACATCAAAGAGATCCACTTCCCAATAGTACTCGAAGATAGTTCATTGACTTGACACTCTCTAAGAGGTTCATACAAAATACATTATCTCTAAGAGTGAAACCTACGATATTCATATCGTGTTGTTTAGGACTAAACATCAACAACCCCTTGACTGGTCGCTATCATACTCAATTCCAAAATATTTTTCCAATATGTCGGCTTGAGTAAGGAGATCTAGGCTTGGGAGTTCCTCCAAATCATCTGCAGCTTCATCATCTTCAGCATATTGTAGGGCTTCATCTTGAATAATTTTAGCCCTCTTGGAGTCAGCATACTTTTTGATGGACAGAGCACACTTCTCAAGCATGTCGCATACATCTCCAATTTGAAACAAAGTGGTCTTAAGTGTGTACACTGATTCCGGTTCACTAGTATCCACAACCCCATCAGTCACTAGACTGCGAATGATGTCAACATGTGTCTCGATGACTCGAACTGAGCTCTCAACCATGTCAAGTGGCTCTTTTTCCATCTCTGAAACTGAAAATGACCAAGTCTCACAATCAAAATTGAGATCGCAACAAAGGCAGGGATCAGAGGGAAAACAAGGATGTGGCTTATAGAGCAAAAAGAAGGGTCCAAATAACATTGTCATGGCTATGAACAAGTCAAAGATGGGAGATAAGAACAAGTCTTATAACATAGGGTTGGGAAGCAAAGATAGGTATTCAAAAAACTTAGAAGGGAGATTAGAACAAGTCTTATAACATAGGGAGATAATAACATTGTCATGGCTATGTACTTCCATGATGTATGTGGCCATAAGCACATTTGGCCTAATGATTATCAAACAAAGATAGGTAGTCAAAAAACACTAAAAATAGACTTCATTCGAAGGATACTAACACCATAATGGTATACAAACATTTAATCAACAGGGATAAAAGAAATAAAAAAACTGATACATGAGAAGTAATTGACAACCAAACAATAAGCAATAAGCATATTGACAATATATGTAAGTAAAAACGCCAACAGTAATTAATCTAAGCACTGATAATCAGGGATAGCCATCGATTGGGCAGAATGCATATACACAATTTGTCAATATGCACTTATGAAATATACACAATGAAATACTCCAAGTACTTGAACTGAAATATACACAATGAAATACACAATTCTGCTTGGCTCTTGAACTGAAATAAGAATGCATATACACAATTTGTAGAACATTGCTTGCTTGTAGCCAATGGAACCTGAACAATGCTTGCTTGTAGCCAATAGAACATTGCTTGCTTGTAGCCAATGGAACCTGAACATTGCTTGAACTGAATTAAGAGCTCGGGGAAGAAGAAATGGAACCTGAACTTCGACCTTATCGAGAGGAAGAAGACAGAGCTCGTGGACGGCGGCGCTTCTGGCTCGGGGACCGTGACGGCGGCGCTTGGGCTCGGGGACTCGGCGCTCGGGCTCAGGGACGGCGGGCGCTCGGGCTCGGTGAAGGGGACGGCGGCGCTCGGGCTCGGTGAAGGGGATGGTGTTGCTCGGGCGCTCGGGGACGGCGGCGCTCGGGCTCGGGGACGAGGACGGCGGGGCTCGAGCTCGGTGAAGGGGACGGCGGCGCTCGGGCTCGGTGAAGGGGACGTCGTTGCTCGGGCGCTCGGGGACGGCGGCGCTCGAGCTCGGGGACGGGGACGGCGGCGCTCGTGCTCGGGGACAGGTACAGGGCGGCAGCCTGGCGGCGCAGCTGTGTCAGCTCGGGCGGGAAGAGTTAGGGTTCCTGCCGACCAACGAGCCTTTATATTGTAAAGAATCCCAGGCGGATATTTAGCAAAACCGCCTGTGATAGACAACATCACAGGCGGTTGTTCATTCCGACCGCCTGTGATAAATTAACTTCACAGGCGGTCGACTTAAAAAACCGCCTGTGATGTGTGTACACTATAAAAGGGCTAGCCCCCCACGGGTACCAGAACCCTAACTCGCAGAACCCTAATTCACAGCACTGTAGCGGCGGCGGTTTTTTTTGAGATCTACAGGGAGAAGGTTTTGTTTTTGAGTTTATTGGTTAATTTCAATAGTTTATGCATATATATGATCTCCATTTGTTTTCTTTCTCATTTTGATGCGATTTTTTGCCTAAATTTTGTAATATAGAACGGATTTGAAGAAAAGCTTTGGAATTCAAGATTTGGACTTATAATAGTTGATCTAGTTTAAAGATTCTTTAAAAACACAATTGTCTCACCTCAAGGTATCTATTGTTGCAATGTTTGTTTCATTTTCATACATATCAATTCGTTTCATGTTTTATGGATGAATTCAATTAATTAATGATTTTATTGATGTTAATCAATATAAGGATAGGTAATGGACCGAGGTTGGATGTACAATGTGCCAAGACCACATCCGTCGTATATTCAAAATTTGAGAAGCTTTATTGAAGCGGCCAAAAAGCACGCAAATTTGCGAAAGAGCAAGGAGATATTATGTCCGTGCATCGACTGTGATAATAAGATAGCTTGGAGAGATACAGGAGTAATCCAATCACATCTGCTAAAAAGAGGGTTTAAAAACAATTACATGATATGGTCAGAACATGGTGAGTTGGATCCGTGTGAAGTGCCTGGTAATGACGAGAGAGTTGTCGGAATTTTAGATCTTAAAGTTGATGGTAAAGTGGATAATGTGGATGCTAATCAAGATTTTGAAGAATTTGATTGCGAAGAGATGTTGCGCCATATGGAACCAGAAATGTTGAGTTCTGTGGGATCGCAGAAAGGGCTATCTAAAATGGAGGGACTGGAAAGTGCTTCAAAAGAACCTTTATATGATGAATAAAAAGGGTTGTGACAAAGAGTTTACTACACTGCGTACAGTTCTAGAACTTCTGAAGTTGAAGGCTAGCGCCGGATGGTCTGATACTAGCTTCACAGATCTTTTGAATTTTCTGTCCCAATTACTACCAAAACCCAACAAACTACCAACAAGCACTTATAAAGCGAAGAAGCTTATATCTCCCATAGCTCTAGGTGTGCAAAAAATTCATGCATGTCCGAACCATTGTATTCTGTATCGTGGCGATTTTGAGAACGCATCAAGATGCCCAGTTTGCAATGTCAGTCGATACAAGAAGAGCTACAATCAAGACTGTGTAAAAAAATTCCCGAAGAAAAATAAAAACAAGAAATCCACTATTGGACCTGAAAGTGATGATGACACTTTTGATGACATGGATGGGAAAAAGAAGTCAAAGAACCCAGCTTTGGTGATGTGGTATCTTCCAGTAATTGATCGCTTAAAACATTTGTTCTCAAATCCTAGGGAGGCTGAGCTTATGCGTTGGCATGCTGAAAATCGCAAGCAGAATAACAAACAGATTCGACACCCTGCTGATGCATCACAATGGAGAAATTTCGATCTTATGTATCCTGAGTTTGCCAAAGAAACCAGAAATGTAAGATTTGCTTTGGGTACAGACGGAATGAATCCATTTGGTGAAAAAGAAGTGTACATAGCACCTGGCCCGTGACTTTAACGATGTACAACCTTCCATCATGGCTGTGTCACAAAAGAAAGTACATTATGTTGACTATTCTTATTCAAGGTCCGAAATCAGCTGGTGTTGATATTGATGTGTTCCTAGAACCTCTTATGGAAGATATGACAAAGCTCTGGAATTAAGGAGTTAGAATATGGGATGAGTATTGCCATGAGTATTTCAACTTAAGAGCAATTATATTTGTTACCATCCATGATTCTCCAGGTGGCGCCACACTATCAGGGCAAAAGACTAAAGGAAAGAATGGTTGTGTAGTGTGCGTCGATGGAACTGCTTCCATGTACCTTAAATCATCCAAGAAGTTGGTGTTCATGGGACACAGACGGTTCTTGATGAAGCAGCATAAGTACCGAAAGATGAAAGCGGAATTTCACAATCAACTGGAAAGTGAAGGTGCACCAAAGCCTTATAGTGGGAAACTTGTTTTTGAAATTGTAAAGAACATTCATGTTGTATACGGAAAGGGAAAAAACAAAGGAGAAAAGAGAAAGAGAACTGACCCTTCAACTTACACAACTTTCAAGAAGCAATCAATTTTTTTCAAGTACCTCCCATACTGGAAGGATATGGAAATTTTCCACAGCATTGATTTGATGCATGTAACAAAAAATGTTTTTGACAGCATCATTGGAACCTTGCTGGGCATGCCGAGTAAGACAAAAGACGGACTCAAATCACGCAATGATCTAGTAGATCTTCAAATCAGACCGGAACTTCATCCAGTGGATAGTGGCAAAGGGAAGCCTTACCTCCCCCCAGCTAGCTACAACTTGTCAGTTGAGGAGAGAACAAAGATTTGCAAATGTTTGCGTGGGGTCAAAGTGCCCACAGGTTTCTCATCCAATATCAGCAGACTAGTCAGGATGAAGGACTTGTCTCTATTTGGCTACAACTCTCATGACTGCCATGTGATGATGACGGTGTTCCTCCCAATTGCGGTAAGAGCCCTCGAAACAAAGCATGTCAAAGTTGTCATCACACGCTTGTGTTACTTTTTCAATGCGGTTTCACAAAAAGTAATAGTGGGTCCAAGACTTGTCGAGGTTGGGTTGGGTCTAATTTTTCACCCGTGGATTTACTGGTTCGAAGATAAAAAACAACGGGTCCAAGACAGGTCTTGAACTCCACCCGCAGGTTTACGGGTTTGGAGTGGGTTCCCCACGGGGCCCGAAAAGCAGACTAGCCCAGACTAGCCCAGCTCAACAGCCCAATAACAATAGAAGTCCTTTAGGGCCTATAGCCGTTGCTCTGCGGCCTGCACCATGTTTTCATTGCCAGCTTGCTTGCCCTAGTCGCTCACCCAAAGCCCCATCCCAAACAAGAAGGCAGACGCGGAGGCGACGACACCCACTCCTTAATGGTCGAGTCCTCCCCCTCCCCTAGAGTCTCTCGCTGCGAGCCTGTTAGCTTGCGTTTGCGATGGTGCAACGCTGCCTCGCTTGACTCCCACCACCACTACCGACTATGATGCAGTTCATCACAGTTAGTCTAGGAGCTACCTTTCACTCTCTTCGCGGACACGATCCTTCCCAGTTGGCTCATACTGTGCTTCATCTACCTCTTCGGGTCTGCAAAGACATCACCCAACCATGGCTCGACGACAATTACAGGATGGACGACGATATGCATTGAGTCCTTATTGTCAGCATCGACGCTCTCCTCCTGCCTATGCTCCTAGTCGGCGTAGCACATACCTCACCTTTGTCTTTCTTGGGCACCACATGTCGCTTGGGTGTGATGGAAGGCATGGAGGCCTCCGTGAGGATGTTCACGAGCGATTGTGGCTTGTAGTCGGACTTTACCGAGCTCGTCCAGTGAATCTATGGTCCAATCTACTGTTGTGTTCGGGTTTTGCGAAATCCGTCAGGAGGACAGGGGCGGAATTTAGCCCAAAACGGGGCTCGGGTCAGGTTGAGGTTTTAATCTTGGGTTTCGGGTGCGGATCTGCGAACGCTCCACCCTCCCAGAATCCGCCCTGCTACCTTCCCGACATCAAATTGTCATTTACATTTCATGTGTTGGGTTGATTGCATCCGACATGATAAAGAGACCGAGTTGGACTCTATCCTCAAACCATGATCGGGAGCACAACAATTTTATGGTGTCTCAATTCCTTGCAGGGCATCTACACCAATCCAATAGTGTCGCTGTCTAACCATGAAAAATATACATATTTGTTCTTACACATCTAGTAGCTAGTGTTCGAGTACAAGATCCTATAATATTCTAATAGTGGTACCAAAGAAAGGTCGGTGTCTAGACCTTAACCCTACATATGTTTAATCGTTCGGATTTAGGAATGTACCTGAGCAAACCCCTCAAAAGCCTTTGAGTAATCCATTAGAAAGCAAAAGGAAGACGGAGAAGGGAAAACATCCACCTATTTTCTTGAGCCCTAAAACTAACCCTATGTCCCTTGAGAACAAATAGAGGAAAGGGTTAAGGGTAATAACTAGATGTTGAGCCTAGGTGGATGGTGATATCCTGACCCAAGGCTTAATAGGATTGATATAATACTCATACCAACAACATGTATCTTCTTTTTTCTCGGGTACGTATGAGTGAGGACAAAATGCGCATAAAAGACTCACGTTGGCCTATGGGGATGGTCTATGATCAAGAGGGATGCCAGGAGTAAAGTACCATCGTTTCAGTAGCGGGCGGGTGTTACAAATGGTATGAAAGCCAACCCTCGCATTTTTATGGGTGTATGTGGGCTAGGGGTTCGGCATATGGCGCATGGTGCATGTGGGTCCAGTGTGATCACATGGCCTGGCATATGATGACACTGGACACATAGACGTGACCCAAGGGAGAAAGTTCCTGACTTGGGATTGACCGATGAGGACCTCAGTCTTTCTAAGGGGTGGATTTTTGATTTCCTAGCCTAGGTGGATGGTGATATTCTGGCCCAAGACATAATTGGATTGATAGAATACTCATACTAACAAGGTGCATCTTGTTTCCTAGAAGCCTATCTCGAAAGAACCTTTGGGTTACGCATGCTTAGCTTAGAGCATTTCTGGGATGGGTGACCGACCGAGAAGTTTCTCAGATGCACATGAATAAAGACAAATTATGCATAAAAGACTCGTGTTGGTCTATGGGAATGGTCTATGATCCAAGAGTGCTACCAGGAGTAAGTATCGCCGGTCCTAGAGTGGATGAGGTATTACACTAGCAACCAAGGTAGACGACAACATGGCCACTGGCTTGGAGAACGACATATCACGTGGGCCCTTAGGACGCTGCCGAGAGGCCCATGGTGGTGGCACGCTCACGTTAAAGGAGAGCGTGCATAGGGCTGACAATGGGCTATAAATTTTGCACTATAAGATTTAAGGATCGAAGCGGGTTAGGATCGGGCTCTATTTCTAGTCATTTTTGAGCTATAATTTATTTAGGGCCTTGACATTTTGTGAAGAACTATTTGGATCACAATCCATTACCACCCCTAAGCGTGCACATCGATGGGGAGCACCACTGGTGGTGCCATGCCTCTGTTGTGTTCTTTCTCTCTCACACACCAAAGTTTGAGGAAAAGGTAGAGGAAGGGTAGGCGCTCGGGAGAGAGAGGAAGGGACAAGGGAGAACAACGTGTGATGGGAAGAGAAAATGGTAGATTTTTCCCTTAGGTCAAAAACTATGGTTTATATATCGAGCTAGATGAACACGACCAGTGTTGGCCATTGAATTTGATGAGGTGGTGCATGGAGTTGGGACCTGCTTTTGGACCAGGTGGGAGGAAGTTTTCATGGCCTAGGCCTAGGTTGTGGCCTGGCTCACATGAGGGAGGGAAAGGGCTAGTAGGGCAACCAATGTGAGTCGGTTTGGGGAGAATGCCGAATAAGAATGGTACTACTTATTGCCTTTTCTATTTATTTTCTATTTGTTCACTGCATTTTCTTGAGGGGAATATTTATGCAAATATTTGTTGGCTATTTTAACTTAATGAATACTGAGGAAAGTTAAGTTAGTATTTATCGAGTTTTAAAGTTTAAGTTCAAGAGGTTTTTAGCTATATTTTCCGTTGCATATAATTGTTTTATTATCTCTTAAATTGAGACGAACATGGAAGTTTAACTGAAGAATATTATGTGTGTTGATGCTAAGTTATTTCAATTTCTTGTTGTGTTGTAATTCTGTCCAATGGTATTTTACAGTTGGACTAATTTTTAGTATTATACATGTTTAATTTTAACAAACATTGAATTTTAAACATATACTGATTCAAAGTTTATTTATTTATGAAGCGTCTTCATTTAAGATCTTTAATACCCCGAGTGTCATCTCTAGACTAGAGCCACTAAATAGCTCTAATTATTCCTCTTACAGAGAGAAGATACACATAGCATTGGTCTTGGAAGAGATAGACTATGCCATTCATAATCATAAGCCTTGTTGGCCTTGTGTGGCAATAGAAGATATGTATGAGGTAGCTAATAATGCTTCCTGATAATGGCGTATGAAGTTGAACATGTAAAGTGTGAGAGATCAAATAAAAATGTATGATGGTCATGACAAGGTCTACAATAGAATTCATTAAGAGAGCAATCCCAAAATTTGAAAGTGACACCGGGTACCTTGATAATATTCAACAACAATTTACTGGTTCCTCAAAGGTATATGCTGGGACCATAATTAAGAAAATTATTATTAAAAAGTATGGTGGCTTTGGAATAAGGGAACCCATACTTAGTATTACCAACTTTTGTTGTGAACTACAATATGAGTCTAGAAAAGTAGAAAATGGAGAACCTCATTGCCATGTGTGCCTATGAAGAGGATAGGCTTAAGTCCATGAGAAGTGACAATGTGAGCCTAACCAAGAAGTCACCCCATAAGAAATAAGAAAAATTCTTTTAAGAAGCCTTTCAAGCTTCAATTTAGGAACTAGGGTAAGAAATTCATACCTCATCAAGAAGGCTCAAGCTCAATTGTGGAAAAGTCATTTCTAAAGACAAAATAAGGAAGCAAGTTTCAGTGTAGAAAGACCATTCTACATAGCTCAACCATAAGAGGTGGATGACAACACCTATAGATGTTGTCACCAAAATGGGCATCACATGAAGGACTACATTCTATTCCTTAGATAACTAAGCAAGAATAGTAATGATAAAATTACATTCATATATGACTTTTTGTACTTAGATTTGACAACTAACTCTTGGTGATTGACTCTGATGCTACTGTTCATATCACCAGTTCTTTATGGAGATTCCATACGAAGAGGACCATTTCAAAAAAAGAATGATATTAGAGTCACAAATGGCTCAAAGCTGATGTTGAAGCCATTGGAGATACTGAATTAGAGTTAGATAATATAATGGCTTCATTCTCCAATTAAACAATGTATTATTTCTGCCTTCCATGAGAAGGAACTTGATTTCAATTTCATGTTTGGATGACAATAATATTCAATGTCATTTTAGGAACAAGAAATGTATTATTAAACACAATAATATTGGTATGGGTCTTGCCATCCAACAAGGCAAGTTATATCTACTTCTCAAATTTGAACGTGTGAATGAGATAAAGACCTCTTCTAGTATGAATGTATGTGATGTAAGTAGTATGTGTAAGACAAATGATAAGAAACCATCATTGAATGTTTGGGCTACATTTCAAGAGGGGGGATCAAACATATAATTAAAGAAGGAAGTTTTCAACCATTAAACTTTTCATATTCTGCCCAATGTGTAATGCATTAAAGAAAAGTATGTGAAGCGAACCAAGAAAGAGCAAAGCAAAGCGCAATAATTTTATAAATAATTCATACTAACATTTGTTATCTTTTCCTTATGAAAATAATAGGTGGTTTTGTTTCGTTTATTATATTTGCTTATAATTTTCATGATATGGATATATTTATCCAATTAAATAATAGTCAAAAGCATTAGATAAGTTTAAGATTGTAAGGAAAATGATCTTCAACCCATTTAATTTATGGGTTTTTGTATTTGATGATCAACATAACTATTTGGACTAATGTGTTTGCTAGTGTTTATGTTTATAGTTAAAAGGATGCAACATGTAACTGGATAAAGGCAACGAGGTGATCAAGAAGATCAATATCTCAAAGCAATAAATTAGAAGACTCATTGAAGACATATCAAGATTATGCAATAGTCCAAGACACAAGACATAAGAAGTCCAAGCGAAGAAACACATAGACAAGGAGGAAACAGGTTGCAGAGTGCACTGGACATGTCATGTGACACACTGGATGTCGCATCAGACAATTGTAGTGCCTATGCTGAAGATTGGGCTGAAGACTGAACGCTGCAAAAGATTTGAAAGGTTAATACAAACAACAAGTCTAAACTAAATTGAATTTGAATGACGCAACAAAACTGGTTCATATCAAGTTCTAGTTCATAATACATTCGAGTAGAGATACTTATCGACGCACCTAAGCTGGAGGAGGTGTCGGAACATGTAATTCCCATTGAGGCATCGACGGCTGAAATTGAGGGAAAACGAATGGTTGCTGCTATGCCTGCTCTGGAAACCAAGACTGATGCAAATACAATATATTAGTGATAGGACAAATATATGACCGTGTTGAGAATAAATAAGACACTCACGTTCATTGCTTGTTGCGCCCGTGCGTTGTAAGCAACCATGTACTCTGATTTTTGTCGAACGAATGCTATTTGTTGATGCCACAACTCTTCATGAAACCTTTCTTGCTGCTCCTTCATGAAACTACGACTGCTCATTCACGAAACTACGGCTGCTACCACAATCCGCCTGCGACGAAGAGCCCCGACGAGACCGCAACTCCATCGAATCGATCACACCGGTAAACATAGAATACCTTGAAAAACAAGAAAATTAGCTATTCGGTCATAATTTCAATCTTATTGAAAAAATTCACAAGTTCATACCGTCCATGAGCCTTACCTCCAATAGAATTCATAACTTCAGCATCGATGGTAGGCGCTCCTCGTCAATCATAGTCTTCACCATGCTTCCAAACCATCTCCTGCCCGTAGGTCTCCTGTAATACAATATGAAGGTTCATCATACCTATAATGTGTAGCTATATGGCAAGAAAACATTAATCCTAACAACTACTAACCAGACACTCAGCACCTGCCTAACTACATAGCTCTTCGGGGTCTTCAATATTTTTCCCTCTATGCCCTCACCTATAAACATCGATTGGACTCGGGACAACTTCAGTTTGAGTCTCTTACAAATGTATGAGTTTAAACCGGTTCCATTTCTTAGTAAAATAGAATACTACATGCTCACCATTTGCTTCACCAACCGAATATGTCCATCAGCCTCATATGTATTGTTGACTACGACCTCATCATTCTCCCCGTCCTGCTTATGGCACTACGTATGTCGATTCCTGTTTGACTTCTCAATCCACTCTGGCAAAGACCATATCTCACATAGAGCCCTATAAGCCTGCGACTGGTATTCCATCCATGGAAGAGTTACCTACATCTAAGAGTTAGCACACACATCTGAATGAGCTAGTAGATTAGATTTTTTACCTCCATGTATTGGTCCACAGTCAAGTAGACATCCGAATACTGTCAAAAGTTGTTCATAGAATGCCCTTGATGCTTCATGTACGCGTTCACAACCTGTAGACGAGCATTGGAAAATGCATCCTTACACACCTTATTCGCATTTATCTCTAATACTCGGTCTGCATGCTCCTGACCCTCAGGTTCCACACGATAGCGTCTCTGTCCAACATCGAAAATAAAGTTAGTATCAAACAAATCATAAAATGTTAGTATCAAACAATACTCTTACCTAAAAGTCGTGCTTGATAGTGCCCTGAGTTGTTCCATATGTAGCATGTGGAGCTAGTGCAAAGTGTGACCAGCTAGTGCAAGGAACCACCATGCCTTTTGAGTTGGTCACAATTCCAGGATTATGTAGGCAACATAGGTTACCTAAGACTAGATTAACCTGTCTATGGTGACCACCAACCATCGTAAGTGATCTTTCCACCATGAGCAAGACAGAAGCTATCGGTATCTAAACCGCAATACAGACATGTCAATCTAACATGTGTACTCCAACTGGCAAAAATAGCATACGCCACGAAGTCATGCACCGACCACAAATACGTGACTCGAAGTTTGAATATCTGGTTTTTAAAAACATTGTATGCTTCGGTTGCTTTCCAAAGCTCCTTCAACTCTTCAATCAAGGGTTTTAACATGACATTGAGTTTCTTTCCAGGATGGTCCGGGCTAGGTATGACCAAGCAAAGAAATATAAATTCATACTAAACATACAAAGAGAAAGTGGAAGGTTGTATGGAATAAAAAATACGGGCCAACATGCATGAGTATGATGACGCCATGTGACCAAAGGTGTGAAGCCATCGGTCGCGAGGCCGATTCGAACATTTTTCGGTTCAGCAGCAAAGTTTGGATCAAACGTGTCGAGATCATTCCAAGCATCCCCATCTGAAGGGTGCACCATTAGCTCATCGTTCTCACGGACACCTTCTTTATGCCACCGCATGTGCATGGCGTTTTGTTTCGATAGAAACAATCGTTTCACTTGAGGAGTTAGTGGCAAGTAGCGAAGCTGCTTATGTGCAACATCTGTCATCACCTTGTCACCCTCATCTTTACCAACTTCCACAAATCTAGATTGTCCACATTTTAAACATTTTTCTCTCTCGCATGCTCCTTCATGAAAAGCATACAATTATTTTTTCACACATCAATCTTTTCATAATGCATACTGAAACCTTTGATAATTGTCTTTAAATAATACATGTCTTTAGGCAACTTATTGGGCTTTGGCAACACATCCCCGAATAACTTTAAAATCTCATTGTAATAGTTGTTCGAGAAAAAGTACTTGGACTTAATGGCCATGATCCGAGTCACAAAAGCGAGTATACTCACATCTGTGTGTTCATGCAATGGCTCTTCAGAGTTTTTAGTAGCTCAAAAAATCTCATAACCTCGGGTGTGGTAGGATCCTCGGACCTTAGGTTTAACTCTGGTCGTAGCGAATCTAGCATCTCATGCATCGCATCACCGCTAGCCCAATCATTGTTCTCCTCCTCTTCTACATTAGGGTTGGGTAATACCTCCCCATGATGTTCCCACACCTCATATCCGGACATAAATCCAAACCGACCGAGATCTAGGCTAACTCATTCGTTATTAAGGAGTATACTATTTTTGTTCCGCCTATAAGGGCCTCTAACAGTGCCGGTTGATGACAAGGAGAATACACGGTCCATCAAATCTTTGGTCGTGGCTACCCACTCATTAGAATGACATTCATTCCTACTCTAGCCATTGTACATTCATGCACGATCTTCAGTCATCTAAGACTGTTAAAGCGGACCATGTCGTAAAAAAGCATTCAACTTTCTCAAGTGTGTCAGTCCTACATCTATAGGCAAGGGTATGTCCTAAACCCACTCAAAAGTGACTGACAGAACGTGGATTTATGATATGTTAGCAGGACCCAAAGAAAATTTCGGCAGCATAACCTCACTATTCTCCGGTTGCGCACTAAATATGGTGTAGTGGAGAACGGAGAGGTTATGCCACCACAATTTCCTTCAGATCCTACTAGATTGTCATAAATTTGTGTCCTATAAGTCACTCCGAGGCTGTCCATAATACGGACAATTCTAGACGGGTACGTCTCATGTGCGTCGAGCACGTGACACGGACCTGTCTGAAACGGGTGACACATACAAAAATACTACAACACATGGTAAAACACTAAAAACAATTATGAAACTAAACAATAATGCATAATAATATGAAATAAAAGTAAAATACCTATTACCACTAAAACCAAAAAATGTGCTATTAATGGAATCAAACTAAACAACACTACATTTCCGTAAAATACTAAAAAAATACTATAACACACTTATGAAACCAAACAATAATACATGTTAACTTGAAACTACAGTAAAATACCTCATACCAAACAATAATACATATTAATAACGAAATCGAACCAAACAACACATTTACTAAACATGTGGTAGCTTGTGTTTTTTAAATGCATAAACAAAAAACTAATCACAATAAGTCATGAAATACAAGCTAATCAAACAAATAATTAAACAAATTATTTCATATAAATCCTAATACAAACTGTTAATTACTAATTTCGTCGGCTAATGAATAATGGCCGCCGAAAACAAGGAATAAAATAAGAAAAATCAACCTCTCAAAAGCGACGACGAGGCTGGCTGCTAGCAGGTGCTCGATGCAGGGGCGAAGGAAGGACATTGCTTTGCGCCATGGCGGGGACGAAGGCTGAGGCGGCGCACGTCCACGTGGGGGCTGCGCTAGCCCGGGAACACCGGTGAGGGGAGGAGCGACGATGGCGCACGTCTCTGCGTGCCACCGGCCATCGGGGTGGTTGGGCGTCAGGTGACGGCAAGATGCTGGTGGCTCGGCATCGGCCAGCGTTTTTCTATGTGTGCGCATGTGTGGAAAAGATAGGCAAGAAAGTCCCGGTATGTCACACCCAGATTTAAGGGCAAACTCGGGCGCGAATCAAATGTGTGCTAGGATCAAGTCTCACACATATGATGACTCATGGTACAAAAACTAATGTCACATCTTTACTATATAATAGGAGTTCTGTGATATCCTGGCCCATGTGATGGTGATATCCTAGCTCATGGCTTAATAGTAATCATAGAGTATCCATACCAACAAAGTGTATCTTCTTTTTTGGAAGCCTATCTCAAAAGAACCTCCAAGTTAAGCGTGCTTGGCTTGGAGCAATTTGGGGTGGGTGACCAATTGGGAATTTTTCTCGGGTGCCATGAGTTAGAACAAAGTGCACACATAAGACCCGTGTTGGTCTGTGGGGACAATATATGATCCTAGAGAGCTGCCAGGAGTAAGTACCAACAGTCCAGGGATTGGACGAGGTGTTACAAGTGGTATCAGAGCCGACCCTCGCAGTTTCACGGGTGTGTGTGGGTTAGGGGGTTTGGGTATATGGCGCATGTGGGCCCGGAGTGGTCACATGGCATGGCATATGACGACACTAGACAGACAAACGTGGCTAAGAGGGGAGGTTCCTGGATTGGGGTTGACCGATAAGGACGTCAGTCTTCTAAGGAGGTGGATTGTGATATCCTGGCCCGTGGGATGGTGATATCCTATCCCAAGGCTTAATAGAATTAATAAAGTATCCATACCAACAAGGTGCATTTTCTTTTTCGGAAGCATCCAAGTTAAGCGTGCTTGACTTGGAGCAATTTGGGATGGGTGACCGATTGGGAAGTTTTCTCGGGTGCGCATGAGTGAGGACAAAGTGTGCACAAAAGACCCGTTTTGGTATGTGGGAACAATATATGATCCTAGAGAGCGGCCAGGAGTAAGTACTGCCGAACTAGAGATTGGACGGGGTGTTACAAGTTCTATACAAAATAGTTAAATAATTACATCATATGAAGACAATGATCCAGCAACCATAGTTGACTAGGAGACAACAGCCTAGACCTCACGAACTCATCGTGACATCCTTCATGCTCGTCATCTTGTGGTACCCGTCCTAGACCTAGGGGATGTGAGTACAGCAAGGGTGAGCTCACATACGTTCATCGCTCAACAAGTTGTGGGGAATAATGTGCATGAGCTCACTTACGGTGGGTGTTCATGTGAAGTGTAAGGCTTACCAAAGGAGATGATTAAAGCTGAGCGTTGATTTTAAAGTTGGTCAGAGTATTATTAGCAGTTACTAAGTATAAGTAGATACCAACCCAAATAAATAAGAGATCAAAATTAATAATAAACCCATAATGCAATGAGTATAACAAATTAAGTTTAATTTCATAAGTTAATTATGCGAGAGTCCTGAGTCGCCCTTGATCGTGAGCATGACTAATATACCAGTTTTACACTTTGCAGAGGTTGCACCCTTTACCCACAAGTCGTGTATCCCATCTAGCCAGGGTTTGTAAGGCCCTTAGACACTGCCGAGGTGAATGGCTAGGGATCTACTACGAGGCCTTTAAAAAGTTCCACTAGCTTAAGAAAACCCGCTACGATTTCGTGAGAAGAGCGATATAGGAATCCCTCGTCCGAAAAGCCACCGCAGCATGACTGACCCGAGAACCTCACTACTGTGGCGGAACCGCCCGAATTATTCCAGCTTAAGTGCCCAAGTCGCACCCTTAAGGGCAGCAACACACTTAAGGGCTTGTTCGGTTATTCCTAATACACATGGATTGGATAGGATTGGAAAAAATTGAGAAGAACTTTGACTTGTTTGGGATTCAAACCCATCCAATCCCACTCAATCCACATGGATTGAGAGCTAACCGAACAAGCCCTAAACAGGAATAACCCGTCAGTCCCTCGGATCTAGCCTGATAAAGCCACTTACCAGGATTGAATACCACTAGCTCACACGAAGGTGAGGCATAGAGAAATACAATAAAACATAATACCACAAATTTAGTAAGTATCAGTAGTGATTACATTATCGGAGTTTTGGAAATAATAATCATAAATTTTAATACAGCGGAAATAACTAACGGAGAAAACCGAGTAACATGGCGAAGCCTGGCCACGCTACTCCTCCTGGTCCTCTCCTGCGGAAGCAGTAACCCACTCGACCGTCTATCCCGGTGGCAGGGATAAAGGCCAAGTCACACCATCAACCAAAATCAAGGAGGTACCTACAAAAATTATGCCACAAGCAAGGCTGAGTATACTAATACTCAGCTAGACTTACCCGGTGTGAGGAGTCTACTCCTCTACCTCTAGACATGCAGCTGTTTGGCTGAGGGGTTTGGTTGCCAAAAGCACTAGCTGAGTCTAAAATCAAGTTTTAGCTTTTCAAGTTTTAGTATGATCCTTTTAAACTAGATGAGTACCTAGCTATTCATACATGGCATCAAACATTTTATCAATCAATATCTTTTGCCAGTCACCTCATTTCCACTTATTACTCAATGTAGCAGCATGGATCAAGCAGTCTCATTAGCTGTGAGAAGCAGACGATTCGAATCGAGTTTTTATCCTTGCAAGGTAAACCTAAACACACGACGTGGCGAGGCACTCCGTCCCCACACACATCAACTGTCACCATCGATTCCCCGTCAGCAGATCAGGGCTCACTGCCTTGGCGTACAATGCCTCACTAACCCCGACTGTCGTCGTGCAGTGACCGCAGTTGTACCCACCATAACTGGAGTGGGAGACCATGTCTCAGGTCGCGTGAGGGGCAAAGTCTACTGCCAGGTTCAATCAGGTACTAGGCTTACCGATTTACCATATTTCTCGGCATGTGTTTAGTACGTTCAAACGCTTGACACACGGTACCACACCTTAATCCTTATTCCAATTTCCATCTCGTAGACAACCAATCCCCATGGATTGTTGTCCATAGACCGACATCAGTATGATATGAAAGTGGGTACAACCAATTCCTGACCTCGCGCGAGTGCTAGAAAAATCACTCGACTTCTACCAAGATCCCTAATTAATAAAGCAGCTACTCGACCTAGCATACTAGTATCCATCTCAATAGGAATCCTGAGTTAATGCAACTAGGGTTTCAAACAACTCCTACACTTAAGTGCACAATACAAGCCTACAAACATTGAGTGTAGTAAAATAATATATATAACTGGTTATGCGTAAAACCGGGGCTTGCCTTTAATTTAACACTTAGATAGTGTTTGCTGGGGGTACTCGCTTGGCGAGCATCCATTGGGTAAGTCCACCATTCTTTAGGTCACCCATCAACTGCATCTTGTGGTTGGCACCACATCGCTTGCACGATCACCACCTCTCGGTCCTAAATGAGATGCAGGATGCATATGTATGAATACAATGAAAAATATCACAAGATATATAAATACACGGTAGCGAACTAACATTTAATTGTAAGACACCGTAAACAATCCACACGCTAACATTAGTTATCTACACGTCATCGATCGCACAACATTAACACCACTAAAATAAGACGACACTTACTATACTTAGCCAACACAAACAGGTCATCACAAGTATGAGCATTTATTTAGTTTGCTACGGCTTTTCATTAGTTCTTCTATTAATCACACAAAAGCATCCTAGCACAAGTTTAACAGAGGGCATATGTATCAATGTCTATAGAATTCCTATATCACAACCAACTAGAGAAGGAAACATATAAAACAAGACACACATGTCATCACTAGCTTAGTCATGGCAAGTCTATATTAATTTAGTGCTAACCAACCATTTTTAGCCAATAGGGTGAACTAACAATCAAATAAGCACTAGCAGAATTTTTGGACAGCAATACAGCAGTCACTTGTTTTGATCATAACTTTTCAATTATTAGTTCAAAAATATTAAACTAGGACTTTCTGGAAAGCTTAGAAAGTGTTCTACAATTTTGGTATTATCATCACAATATGATTAGACTCTTAGCAAGGTCGAATTGTGCAAACACAGCAGCTCTGTCCAGATTTGGACAGATTCAGACTTGCAGCTTCAAAAATTCACAACTAAAGATTCAGACATCCAAACAAAGTGATCCTAGACTTTCTGGAAAGATAATTAAATTTTCTACAAATTATTTATAAACATCCCAAGGTGATTCAATATTTAACTAAGGATAAACATCACTAAAAGACTTTGCTGTCCAGAACTGAACAGATTCAGTCTTCATATTTGAAACATTCATAACTTAAGCTTCAGACCACCAAAAAGAGTGATCTAAGACTTTTTGAAAAGCTCAGCAAAAGCACTACATAACTTTTATAATCACCAAGAAGTGATTCAATATTTAACTAAATCAAACAACACAGTTTTCGAAATCTGTTCTGACGGTGGACAGAACACAGCAAGCAGTTTGTAAAATTCATAACTCTTAAACTATCAGGCCTGTGGTTATGAACTTTTAACACAAGCAAAATCAGAAAAGCATCTACAACTTTCGTATAACGACCATGAACATATTGCAAAATTAAATTGAGCAAACAATGCAGTTTCTGAAATCTGTACATAATTTGGACAGATTCCGTTACTGAATTTGTGAACAGGATAACTCCTAAACTGTCAGACCTATGGCTGTCAAATTTTAACACCAGCAAGGTAAAAAAGTTATCTACCACTTTTCTATAGCACATATCTATAGAAAACACAATTTAGTTCATCAAACATACAGCACAACTAAGACAGTGCGTGCAGTCCAAAACAGCAATCAATAAATTTCAGCTCATATATAATTCAAGAATTACCACATTCTAGAGACTTGAATCATTCTAGCACTTTACCATTTCTTAGAGTTAAATTAATTAAATGAGGACTAGAAAGTAGGCTTACAAATTTTATGCAAATCATTTAGTGCACTAAAATTACTACAACCAATTAACAACGCATTCTTCACGATAATCACCCAACAATTTGCGTTTTAAATTAGACATCACATGAGCACTACTACTTTTTACCCGCGATCATAACCATGCGTAATTGGGCTACAACAAGCAATTCACCGTGATTACGAGCTTAACCAAGTCATCTAACAATTCGGCTAACTAGAGCAACAATATAGGCCGCTATACATCACACACGTCGGCTAGTCTATTATTATCGAAATCCGAGACACAACATGTATAACAAACACTTAACGAAATCGACTCCTATTTAACATGAGTTGGATAATCACAGTAGAAGACTTAGCGAACCATTTTAGACATCGTAACTCAAAATATGGGTTGGAGTCGATTAATCAGTGTTTCATAAACGTTGCTCAACTTAAATTGGATAACACACGAGTCACCTAAAACGCCACATTTTAGGAGACCTAACATGTCGAGCATCAATTTTATAACATAAGTGACTCAACATCTATCACGCTTGTCCGAATCTATTGGCTAACATTTCTGAAACACCCTATCTATCCTTCACATTTCTAATCATATTGCACGACATAAAATATTTCAATACGCATTCACCCCATAAGTAACATCATCACACATGACTCTGAGTTAACCGTAGAGGAAGCGATGACTACTTCGGCATGTCACCACCTCTCTACAAGCCAAACCAATATTAACTACATCGATCGAGTCTTATATCACGCAACACTTATAATTTATTATCTCAAATACAACCATATCCCGGCATGTACTTGGGACACTTCGGTTCCACTTACGCAATCACTACTACAACGCACTTCGGCACACATGTTTAATAACTCACCTTTCTAAATTAACCTATCTCACCTTCCGACACCAATTAAATGTCACTTAATTTACATTTTCACCTAATTTAACCTACACCAACGATGAATACATAAATATAATTATCCTAGACCAACTCATTAGCCGATTGCGGAAACCACCAAGTATGCTTTACGCTTTATCAAATTTACCACATCTAACACACTGCTTTACGACGGAATATTCTAACAACAATTAATACATCCGCGACCAATCCCTACGTTGTACAAAAGAACTATCGCAGCCACACACACATATATCCGATCTAACACAAAATAACACATCAGCTCACCATATCAAACCTTGGTCGTGGTTGCTGCACACGTGGCGTGAAGACGAACGCGTCGTCACGCACGGGAGACCGAATGAAGTGAAGGACGTGGCTTGCTGCTGCGATCCGTCGAGCATGCAAGCGCGAGGCAAAGCATTGACGATGACGGAGTTTGACAACATGCATCGGGACTGCGCAGATCGGTTCGATGCAAGCGACACAGAGGGAATCCGGGGCTGCTGTGGGCTTGCTGTTTTGGGGGAGGGCAGAGTGGGCGAGGGTTGCGGGTCATGGGGACAGCGAGCAGGCAGGGAAAAGGTGCCATGAGCAACATGAGCTCGCCGGCGAGCAGGAGCCCGGCGAGGCCACGATGGCGCCCTGCAGGGGATCCTCGGCGAGCAGCACCATGGCAAGGTGGGTGAGGCCGCTCGCTACTGCTGGCCGAGCAGAGAGGGGTGCTGCGCAGAGGGGCATCGAGCTCCCTGCGTTCCAGAAGAGAGAGAGAGAGAGAGAGAGTTGGGGAGAGAAAGGGACGTCGACCTCCATGGCTGGTGGCGAGAGGAATAGAAGCCGGGGGCTGGCTTGAGGAAGGGAAGGAGACGCCATGGGAGGAGGGTGCGGAGCTGCTGCTGGACGCCAGTCAGAGGTGGAAAAAGGGGCGCCTGCACCTTCCTGCGCGATGGCGAGGCCGAGCTGGGAGATGCAGCGTGCGCGAGGAAGAAGGAGCAGGGGCGCCGCGTTTGGAACCTGCGCCAAGGGGAGAAAAGCTGGAAAATCTGGGCGCCAGGGGTGGAGGAAGCTCCCTATGCGCTGCTGCCGTGAACAGGGAGGAAGAAACGTGCTGGCTGAAAGAAGAAGAGAGGGTGGCGGCTAGGGGGGTAGATGCAAATTTTCCAATTTGCAAGGGGAGGCACTTCTATTTATAGAGGAGTCCTAGGGTTAGAGTTTCAAATGGGCCAAATGGGTTGGGCTGGGCTTGGCCCAAAACACGAAATTGAGCTGCGCTAAATATTTTCCGGAATAAAAATGCTCCTGTGGAATTCATTTCTATGGAGAACAAAGTGAATAGAGTTCGGGCGAACGGACGATCGAGCGATTAACTCGGCCGAGAGTCTGATTGGATTTCGCTCGAAAATAATTACCTACGCGTGATTCGAAAATAAATCATCCTGAGATTTTGATCGGCTTTGGATTTTTAGTCGGAGAAGGCGAATCGTGATATTTTAAAATCGCTGTCGATACGGGGTTTTGAGTTCGGTTCGTACGTGAGATATTTAGCCGAGTCGGATAAAATTGATTAGATGACGACATATTGAGCATTTTGTTTGAGAGTACGGAGTCGAATTAATTATTTTGAACATAGATCGAACATCGAGAAATCGGAGTCGGACATAGCTCGACTAGCAGCTGTTGAGCGTTTGATTAGACGAGCTTTAGACGAGATTTATAATTCGAGAATGAATTATCGAGATCGCATTCGTGCCGAGAAATAAAAGTTTTAACAGGCTCCAAATTCGGCCTTCTGTGTGATTGAATAACTCCGAATTCGGTGAAACGTGAATGAATAATCTGGATAACCAGAGATAGACACGATCAAGAAATAGAAATTTTTACTGAGCATCCGAGATTAGGATAAATCATCTGACATAACGCGAAATTGACACCCGGGGTGTCACAACCTTCCCCCCTTAAAAGAATCTCGTCCCGAGATTCGAATGAGGATCTTTAAGGGTGGAGAAGCATGTAACTCCCAAGTTGAAGATAGGTGCAATTTCATGAGATGGTATCTGAGAAGATACTGAAGACAGATTTGGATAGAATATCGCGACATATCGAGACAAAATGCAGCGATCATTCTGAGAGAGTGTCCACAAAAGATAGCACATCGGTATTGTCTCATAATGGATCACGACTATTAACCCCGATACCAGTGCGTGCCGAGCAGCTCAACCATATGTGCACCATAGTAGGCTCTCGGTTTCGTCGCGGCACCATCAGTCGTTAGTCATGACATCATTACCAAACGCAGCCAATAAGAAATTCACATAGCACAGATAGATGGAGCCCATGAGAGTATGGCTCAGAAAATAAGAATGTGATCGGAGTTGAAGCAGAGACTGCCGACAAAAGAGCATCACATGAGAATTTTCTTTAACTCAAAGAACTATTTTATGATCATCACGAGGATTATCAGTCAAAGATTGATACGATATTTAATATGAGGAGGAACCAACCATGAGATCAAGATTGATGAGCTTGTAGAGACATGCGAGAACTAAAGACAAAAGCAAAATCCATTGAACCGAATGGATACACTGTTTAGAGATACAGTTGATGAAACAAATGTCGTGATCCTCGGAGAAGGGGGTATGAGACTGGCCAGAAATGAGAGATTTAGGCAGATCAACATCCGATACTTGAGAATGGGTTATAGCAGATAACCAGATAATAGGGTAGAATCATTAAAGGATCCAGAGATTTGGATGATAAAGCCACAACATGATTCACGAGGAAAAAGATTACCTAATTCAGGTGAAAAGAGAGGTAGGCAAATAGGATCAGCTAGGATGATCAACAGAAATGCTATGAAGTTTTAGGGACAAGGATTTATGGAAAGAAACATGGCCTTGATAGGGTTTGCGCAACTAGACACCAAACAACAATTTTTTGACGTGACAAGTGCACAAGGAGAACTGGGTTGGTCTAGCGGTCAAGCTATGGGGGTCTACCAGTTGTGCAGGTGCAACTTCAAGGGTAAAACACTCAAGGGCTAGAGAAACACTGACATAAGCATGATTTTTTTAGAGGTTTCACTTGCTAAACTCAAGGTTATTTGGATGGTCTTTTCATGAGGAGGATGGACAACACATTTTTTTGCAAAAAGGGTTGAACAATTACAATACCACCTAGATAGCAAGACAAGAGAAACACATAACACGACCTAACAAGACTTACCAATCTGACACGAGGTAAGGCATTTCTTATAGTTCCTAACAGAGCAGTACATCACATTATTCACAAGTTATCATTATTGGAATAAAGGTGAGAGAAGCATGTTGATGCACAAGAGACAATTATAATGCGACAATCATGATGCATGCTCATTCTAGTCGTCTTCTCAAGCCTAACTAATTTTCGGGTGCTTTCTATAGCATCCCTCCTAATAGTAGTAGTAGCCTTTATGGCCTATATAAATAGCCACCTAGCTACCCATCTATTTCCTAAGGCTTCATGTCCTAGGTCTATCCTTATCGTCCTGATATTTATCCAACTTTGGTTTCTAAGCAAGTTTTACTTTAGAAAAGTTGGTAATCATGACTTATTGACTTCTCTGTAC
Source organism: Zea mays (assembly GCF_902167145.1). Classification (NCBI taxonomy): domain Eukaryota; kingdom Viridiplantae; phylum Streptophyta; class Magnoliopsida; order Poales; family Poaceae; genus Zea; species Zea mays. Next base: position 141,411,610 of record NC_050096.1, read on the forward strand.
TGGTATTCGCTCTGATACCAGCTGTGGCGGAACCGCCCGAATTATTCCAGCTTAAGTGCCCAAGTCGCACCCTTAAGGGCAGCAACACACTTAAACAGGAATAACCCGTCAGTCCCTCGGATCTAGTCCGATAAAGCCACTTACCAGGATCGAATACCATTAGCTCACACGAAGGTGAGACACAGAGAAATACAATAAAACATAATACCACAAATTTAATAAGTATCAGTAATGATTACATTATCGGAGTTTCAGAAATAATAATCATAAATTTTAATGCAGCGGAAATAACTAACGGAGAAAACTGAGTAACATGGCGAAGCCAGGCCACGCTACTCCTCCTGGTCCTCTCCTGTGGAAGCAGTAACCCACTCGACCGTCTATCCCGGTGGCAGGGATGAAGGCCAAGTCACATCATCAACCAAAATCAAGGAGGTACCTACAAAAATTATGCCACAAGCAAGGCTGAGTATACTAATACTCAGCAAGACTTACCCGGTGTGAGGAGTCTACTCCTCTACCTCTAGACATGCATCTGTTTAGCTGAGGGGTTTGGTTGCCAAAAGCACTAGCTGAGTCTAAAATCAAGTTTTAGCTTTTCAAGTTTTAGTATGATCCTTTTAAACTAGATGAGTACCTAGCTATTCATACATGTCATCAAACATTTTATCAATCATTATCTTTTGCCAGTCACCTCATTTCCACTTATTACTCAATGTAGCAGCATGGATCAAGCAGTCTCATTAGCTGCGAGAAGCAGATGATTCGAATCGAGTTTTTATCCTTGCAAGGTAAACCTAAACACACAACGTGGCGAGGCACTCCGTCCCCCCACACATCAACTGTCCCCATCGATTCCCCGTCAGCAGATCAGGGTTCACCGCCTTGGCTACAATGCCTCAGTGACCCCGACTGCCGTCGTGCAGTGACCGCACTTGTACCCACCATAACCGGAATGGGAGACCACGTCTCAGGTCGCGTGAGGGGCAAAGTCTACTGCCAGGTTCAATCAGGTACTAGGCTTACCGATTTACCATATTTCTCGGCATGTGTCTAGTACGTTCAAACGCTTGACACACGGTACCACACCTTAATCCTTATTCCAATTTCCATCTCGTAGACAACCAATCCCCATGGATTGTTGTCCGCAGACCGACATCAGTATGATATGAAAGTGGGTACAACCAATTCCTGACCTCGTGCGAGTGCTAGAAAAATCACTCGACTTCTACCGAGATCCCTAATTAATAAAGCTACTACTCGACCTAGCATACTAGTATCCATCTCAATAGGAATCCTGAGTTAATGCAACTAGGGTTTCAAACAACTCCTACACTTAAGTGCACAATACAAGCCTACAAACATTAAGTGTAGTAAAATAATATATATAACTGGTTATGCGTAAAACCGGGGCTTGCCTTTAATTTAACACTTAGATAGTGTTTGCTGGAGGGTACTCGCTTGGCGAGCATCCACTGGGTAAGTCCACCATTCTTCAGGTCACCCATCAACTACATCTTGTGGTTGGCACCACATCGCTTGCACGATCACCACCTCTCGGTCCAAAATGAGATGCAGGATGCATATGTATGAATACAATGAAAAATATCACAAGATATATAAATACACGGTAGCGAACTAACATTTAATTGTAAGAGACCGTAAACAATCCACACGCTAACATTAGTTATCTACACGTCATCGATCGCACAACATTAACACCACTAAAATAAGAAGACACTTACTATACTTAGCCAACACAAACAGGTCATCACAAGTATGAGCATTTATTTAGTTTGCTACGGCTTTTCATTAGTTCTTCTATTAATCACACAAAAGCATCCTAGCACAAGTTTAACAGAGGGCATATGTATCAATATCTATGGAATTCCTATATCACAACCAACTAGAGAAGGAAACATATAAAACAAGACACACATGTTATCACTAGCTTAGTCATGGCAAGTCTATATTAATTTAGTGCTAACCAACCATTTTTAGCCAAAAGGGTGAACTAGCAGAATTTTTGTACAGCAATACAACAGTCACTTGTTTTGATCATAACTTTTCAAATATTAGTTCAAAAATATTAAACTAAGACTTTCTGGAAAGCTTAGAAAGTGTTCTACAATTTTGGTATTATCATCTCAATATGATTAGACTCTTAGCAAGATCGAATTGTGCAAACACAGCAGCTCTGTCCAGATTTGGACAGATTCAGACTTGCAGCTTCAAAAATTCACAACTAAAGATTCAGACATCCAAACAAAGTGATCCTAGACTTTCTGGAAATCTAATTAAATGTTATACAAATTATTTATAAACATCCCAAGGTGATTCAATATTTAACTAAGGATAAACATCACTAAAAGACTTTGCTGTCCAGAACTGAACAGATTCAGTCTTCATATTTGAAACATTCATAACTTAAGCTTCAGACCACCAAAAAGAGTGATCTAAGACTTTTTGGAAAGATCAGAAAAAGCACTACATAACGTTTATAATCACCAAGAAGTGATTCAATGTTTAACTAAATCAAACAACACAGTTTTCGAAATCTGTTCTGACGGTGGACAGAACACAGCAAGCAGTTTGTAAAATTCATAACTCTTAAACTATCAGGCCTGTGGTTATGAAATTTTAACACAAGCAAGATCAGAAAAGCATCAACAACTTTCTTATGACGACCATGAACAGATTGCAAAATTAAATTGAGCAAACAATGCAGTTTCTGAAATCTGTACATAATTTGGACAGATTCCGTTACTGAATTTGTGAACAGGATAACTCCTAAACTGTCAGACCTATGGCTGTCAAATTTTAACACCAGCAAGGTAATAAAGTTATCTACCACTTTTCTATAGCACATATCTATAGAAAACACAATTTAGTTCATCAAACATACAGCACAACTAAGACAGTGCGTGCAGTCCAAAACAGCAATCAATAAATTTCAGCTCCTATATAATTCAAGAATTACCGCATTCTAGAGACTTGAACCATTCTATCAAGTAGACTTGAATCATTCTATCAAGTAGAATTTACCATTTCTTAGAGTTAAATTAATTAAATGAGGACTAGCAAGTAGGCTTACAAATTTTATCCAAATCATTTAGTGCACTAAAGTTACTACAACCAATTAACAACGCATTCTTCACGATAATCACCCAACAATTTGCGTTTTAAATTAGACATCACATGAGCACTACTACTTTTTACCCGCGATCATAACCATGCGTAATTGGGCTACAACAAGCAATTCACCGTGATTACGAGCTTAACCAAGTCATCTAACAATTCGGCTAACTAGAGCAACAATATAGGCCGCTATACATCACACACGTCGGCTAGTCTATTATTATCGAAATCCGAGACACAACATGTATAACAAACACTTAACGAAATCGACTCCTATTTAACATGAGTTGGCTAATCACAGTAGAAGACTTAGCGAACCATTTTAGACATCGTAACTCAAAATATGGGTTGGAGTCGATTAATCAGTGTTTCATAACTGTTGCTCAACTTAAATTGGATAACACACGAGTCACCTAAAACGCCACATTTTAGGAGACCTAACATGTCGAGCATCAATTTTATAACATAAGTGACTCAACCTCTATCACGCTTGTCCGAATCTATTGGCTAACATTTCCGAAACACCCTATCTATCCTTCACATTTCTAATCATATTGCACGACATAAAATATTTCAATACGCATTCACCCCATAAGTAACATCATCACACATGACTCTGACTTAACCGTAGAGGAAGCGATGACTACTTCGACATGTCACCACCTCTCTACAGGCCAAACCAATATTAACTACATCGATCGAGTCTTATATCACCCAACACTTATAATTTATTATCTCAAATACAACTATATCCCAGCATGTACTTGGGACACTTCGGTTCCACTTACGCAATCACTACTACAACGCACTTCGGCACACATGTTTAATAACTCACCTTTCTAAATTAACCTATCTCACCTTCCAACACCAATTAAATGTCACTTAATTTACATTTTCACCTAATTTAACCTACACCAACGATGAATACATAAATATAATTATCCTAGACCAACTCATTAGCCGATTGCGGAAACCACCAAGTATGCTTTACGCTTTATCAAATTTACCACATCTAACACACTACTTTACGACGGAATATTCTAACAACAATTAATACATCCGCGACCAATCCCGACGTTGTACAAAAGAACTATCGCAGCCACACACACATATATCCGATCTAACACAAAATAACACATCGGCTCACCATGTCAAACCTTGGTCGTGGTTGCTGCACACGTGGCGTGAAGACGAACACGTCGTCGCGCACGGGAGACCGAATGAAGTGAAGGACGTGGCTCGTTGCTGCGATCCGTCGAGCATGCAAGCGCGAGGCGTAGCATTGACGATGGTGGAGTTTGACAACATGCATCGGGACTGCGCAGATCGGTTCGATGCAAGCGACACGGAGGGAATCCGGGGCTGCTGTGGGCTTGCTGTTTTGGGGGAGGGCAGAGTGGGCGAGGGCTGAGGGTCATGGGGAGAGCGAGCAAGCAGGGAAAAGGCGCCATGAGCAACATGAGCTCGCCGGCGAGCAGGAGCCCGGCGAGGCCACGATGGCGCCCTGCAGGGGATCCTCGGCGAGCAGCACCATGGCAAGGTGGGTGAGGCCGCTCGCTACTGCTGGCCGAGCAGAGAGGGGTGCTGCGCAGAGGGGCATCGAGCTCCCTGCGTTCCAAAAGAGAGAGAGAGGCTGGGGAAAGAAAGGGTCGTCGACCTCCATGGCTGGTGGCGAGAGGAATAGAAGCTGGGGGCTGGCTTGAGGAAGGGAAGGAGACGCCATGGGAGGAGGGTGCGTAGCTGCTGCTGAACGCCAGTCAGAGGTGGAAGAAGGGGCGCCTGCACCTTCCTGCGCGATGGCAAGGCAGAGCTGGGAGATGCAGCGTGCGCGAGGAAGAAGGAGCAGGGGCGCCGCGTTTGGGACCTGCGCTAAGGGGAGAAAAGCTGGAAAATCTGGGCGCCATGGGTGGAGGAAGCTCCCTGTGCGCTGCTGCCGTGAACAGGGAGGAAGAAACGTGCTGGCTGAAAGAAGAAGAGAGGGTGGCGGCTAGGGGCGTAGATGCAAATTTTCCAATTTGCAAGGGGAGGCACTTCTATTTATAGAGGAGTCCTAGGGTTAGGGTTTCAAATGGGCCAAATAGGCTGGGCTGAGCAGGGCTTGGCCCAAAACACGAAATCGAGCTGCGCTAAATATTTTCCGGAATAAAAATGCTCCTGCGGAATTCATTTCTATGGAGAACAAAGCGAATAGAGTTCGGGCAAACGGACGATCGAGCGATTAACTCGGCCAAGAGTCTGATTGGATTTCGCTCGAAAATAATTACCTATGCGTGATTCGAAAATAAATCATCCTGAGATTTTGATCGGCTTTGGATTTTTAGTCGGAGAAGGCGAATCGTGATATTTTAAAATCGCTATCGATACGGGGTTTTGAGTTCGGTTTGGACATGAGATATTTAGTCGAGTCGGATAAAATTGATTAGATGACGACATATTGAGCATTCCGTTTGAGAGTACAGAGTCGAATTAATTTTTTTGAACATAGATCGAACATCGAGAAATCGGAGTCGGACACAGCTCGACTAGCAGCTGTCTAGCGTTTGATTAGACGAGCTTTAGACGAGATTTATAATTCGAGAATGAATTATCGAGATCGCATTCGTGCCAAGAAATAAAAGTTTTAACAGGCTCCAAATTCGGCTTTCTGTGTGATTGAATAACTCTGAATTCGATGAAACGTGAATGAATAATCTGGATAACCAGAGATAGACACGATCGAGAAATAGAAATTTTTACTGAGCATCCGAGATTAGGATAAATCTCCCGACAAAACGCAAAATTGACACCCGGGGTGTCACAACTACACCGGCAACTCCTCTATCACACTTGCCCCTTTCATGTAAGGCAGTCCTCCACTAGCTTTCCTAATTAGTCAGCTAAGAGCGTCCCATTCTACCCTTGTGGTAGCACGGTTATCTCAAGTTAAGATCCATGTTTCAATTAACACAATAATCTTATCATGAACAATAATTAAACCAACAGTAACAATGGAACATGATCATAATTAAGATATAACATTAATCCCAAAACCAGGTAGAGCAATAGCCAATCTACCCAACAGTTCACTTGTTTGCAAGGTGTGGGGTAATCAAAACTAGGGTAACCTATTAGGTCCCATCAAATTAACCAGAGCATGTGACAGTGATTAACAGGAACATTATTAGGTAAAGAAGAGTGATCAATGACACAACTTACCTGTGACTTGAGATTCTAGGTACTTCACCAAGTTGGTCTTCGGGTTTCTCGTGACCTCGCCTCCATTCACAGCAATACATACAATCAAGCAAATAATGGATACAGTATCATTACACCAATGCATATAAACAATCAATGTAAGAATATTCTACGCGCCGCTACGAGATCGTAGGTTCAAGAACCACTAAAATAGAAGTTACTATCAGAAAGATATATTTTCGGAAGAATTTTGTAATTAAATACTAAAACTAGGTTATATGTTGACTAATATTAATAAGGTGATAACAATATTCTAAAGAAATAACTAATTCCTCTTTAATCTAGGTTATAACTTGACTAGAGATCATATTTGTTGGTCACTTGTCCTCGAATGCTATAAATCAAGAACAAGGCAACACAATTGTTAATGGTTAAAGACCTTAGTCCTTCGAAGCATTATTTCCTTTTGGATATAATGATCTTCAGACGAAGGTCATGAAGGGCATACCTTCATCATTTCAGGATATACATGTAAATATAAAATAAGAAAATAAAGGAACACAAAGGAATAAAGGTAATAATAATTATGTATCAATAATCTATTTATTCTTGTATTCCATAAACATGAATAAACATCAACAATATTCATATTACATTGATACCTTCGGCTTGTCAAAAGGTGAGAGAGCAAGAAAGAAGCGAGTGGTTACAATCCAGCGTGAACAGTACGATGTTACTGTTCATCTATTTATAGGCACGAGACGCAGCCCAGATAAAAGTACATTTATGTCCTTGGTAACTATCTATAATATTAATAAGAATTATTAAGGACTGTATGGTCTTTATCCTTTTTCAGTCATTATCATACTTGAGCTTCGTCAACATGTCTAGCCGAAGTCCTTTGGCTTCTAGCTTCGTCGCCCACTCTTTATTTCCCTTCGTTCTGTCATAAGAGAAGTTTTCCATCCCAAAGTCGAAGCTTCCTGTAACTATTCATAATCATGCTGAAAACATATGGTTAGTCACTGTCGGAGAGGGAATTCTCCGGCTGGGTGGCGGAGTGCACCCGCCCTAAATCCTAAGATGAGGAAGGGGCTTAAGCGTTTTGCTTGTCCTGCTAACCGAACATCAAGCACATGAACACGCGAGAGTTTAGAGTGGTTCGGGCCGCCGGAGCGTAACACCCTACTCCACTGTGTGTTGGATAGCTGTGGAAACTTGAGAGTCTAAGTTGAGTCTGTGTTGTAACGTCGCATGCCTCCCCTTTTATAGCTGAAGGGGGACATGTACAAGAGTACTGAGCCCCGACATGTGGGCCCAGGAACATAGCGGATGTAGCTACTAATATCTTCTTCTGGAGCAATCTTCTTGCGCCCTGACACCTGAGATCTGCGTAGTCTCGGCGTGCAGGGGGAAGCTTCTCGCATAAGGGATGAGTACAGTGCACCGCGCAGCACGGGCGTACTGTTTCGGCAACGGACTGGACAGGTGCGTCGTCTGCAGGGTGGCTCTGGCGCCGCCTGCAAGTGGAATGGACAGGACGCAATAAATGTCGTGGGGGCACATCGCCTGTTAGAAGGGTGGACAGGCGGCGTGTCCTCTCCATAATAAATGCGGAGGCCGCGCGGCCCAGAACCCTTACGTCATGCCCCGCCCGTTGGCCTACGTCACGGACAATAAGCCATGTGGCAGCATTAGAACCTCATCCGAGTGGGGAGCGGAGGCGCTTCGGATAGAGCCTGGACACACGTCAATACCGGACCCATGCCTAGGTCACGACACTTCCGCTCCCGGGACCTTGTTATGGGTGGTCCGGAACTCACTTGGTGGGGTCCAAACCCTATCCAATGGCTCTGGGTTGCTTTACTTCGGGGGTCTGGGTTGTGTGTACAGGGGTCCTGTGCCTTCAGGGCCCGATGGCGTTGTCTCCGAGAACGTCGCCTTAACTGCCCCATGAGATACTCCTGGGGCTGTTCTCCGCGCGGCTAAGGGTAGTCGTACAAGCATCGTGCCTTTATACTGTAGTAAGGGGTACCCCTAATCCAGGGTACCGACAGTGGCCCCCGGGCCCGCCTCAAGGGAGGATGCGAGCCTGCAGGTGGGGCCAGAGTTTGACTGGCGATCGGCTCGCTGCTCCTGCGCACCCGTTGATGCAGTTACTGCCGGCCCGCCTATGGTCACGCCGACTGCCACGCCTGCCCCTGCAGCTGACTGGACCGTGACCTCCGTACTTAATGTCTTTGTTGGGCCATGCGCGGGGTGCCTCGAGTCACTGCATCAGTTTTGAAATTTTATCTCCTTAACCTTCTGCGACGGCCTCGAGAAGGCGCGGTATTGGCGCGAGCGGCGGTGCGACTTTCCTGCATCCAGGAACCGGCATGCCGGATGTATGACATGTGGGCCTGGGCCCCCATGCCAGAGGTTGGACCACCGGTTGCAGTGTAGCTGAGGGGGCGCGCAACCGCAGGGCGGTTACATGCTCCTTGTGTGGCGGTTCGCCTCCTTGACCGCTGGTTGTGGTGAAGATGGAAGGGCGAATAACCGCAGGACAGTTGCACGCTCCGTGTCGACGGTTCGCCTTCTTGACCGCTGGTTGTGGCGAAGGTGGAAGGGCGTGTAACCACAGGGCGGTTGAACGCTCCCTATGCGACGATTCGCCTTCTTCGCGCTTCAGGCCAGCTTGTACGACATGTGAGGCATGGCCCCCATGTCATAGAATGGTAACCCTGGCGCACGTCGGGGGAGACCTTGCCCGTGACGCTTTCGAGCACGAGCGGGGAAATCTGCCTTTAAAAAGGAGTTCATCCCTCGGGCAGTAGCCATGCCTCGCTTTTCTTGCATTCACCGCGCCCTTCCGCCTTTCGTGCCTCTGGATGGGGCGCGTCGGTGTTCGCTAGAGGGATCCGCGTCAAGGCCACCCCCAGCGGTCTCACCGCCGGGGAGCTCGCGCTTTTCGTTTCCTGCACGGCGGTGCTGTCGATCTTGTCTTCTTCTTGCTGCTGTTGGAGGAGCGCGACCTCATGGGGGTTGGCGCTCTTCTGCCATAGCTTGGCTTCAAGGATTTTCATCATGCAGCCCGGCTGCAATCTCCCGCCAGTTGTCATCTACAAGGATGACCACCAGCCTCATGGTGGAGAGAAGCGAGCCAGGCTGCGGCCTCCCCCTGCCCTCAGCTTCAAGAATGTTCATCATCCTCGCTGGGGTGGAAGGCAAGCCGAGTTGGGGTCCTGCCTTCCGCATGGGCTGGTGACCCGCTTCTTCCTCCAGCATTTGGAGGAGAAGGATGTTCACCAGCCTTGCAGAGGAGGCGAACTTCGGCTATGCAGGGCCGGCCGACTGCGGGCGCTGTCAGCTGCCGTGTGTCTAGCTCCTTGGCTTGGATGGCTTTGGTGCCGCCTCTAGTGCCGCCTGCCGCCGCCAAGCGGGGCGCGGCTGTTCGTCCACCGCACGGGCGACGGTCGCGCCATGAGCAGGTCTGACGCATCTGTGGCACACTGCTCCAACGCCGCCCAGGGGGTCGTACAAGACGTCGTACGCCGCGGAGGTGGTGGTCACGTTCTTGGATGTTCTTGTCCTCACCCCCGTAGGAGGACGGGGGCGAGGACCTTTCTGCACACGGTGAGGCGGTCGCCGCCGCCGGTAAGCCATCGGTGCAGAGGTGGCCGCTGTCGTCGGTGCTGAGGTGGTCGCCGCCGCTGGTGAGGCTACCCACTGCAGAGGTGGTTGCCTCCGCTGGCGAGACCACCAGCGCCACCTGCCGCCGAGCCTCCCACTCTTTGGCTTTAATGGCCTCGTTGTCACCCCCCGTAGGAGGACGGGGGCGAGGACCTCTTCGGAAGGCCAGTGGCCGCGGGCTTTCTAGCGCGACTCCGCTGGCATCTGGTAGCTTATACCTGCAGAGTAGAGGTGGAACTAGGATTCCGCTTGAAGGCGGATATTATACTTTTGCTTTTTGTAAGGTACTTTTGAGTACTATTTATCAAGCAGTATTAGCACTTATCTGTGTACCACTTGTCCCTGTTGTGTGTGGTGTAACTGATTCTTCTTTGGTACCTAGCCCCCCTGGGATGTAGGCTCGATTTGTCGAGGCTGCAGACCAGCATACCTAAGAAAGAGTTTGGCGGTGGTCCCCAGGAGGTAGCCTCGACTGGGACCTGGGCCTGCACACAGCTTCGGCTAGAGAGCATTAGTAGTACACCCACAGTTCCCATCATCTGACACTAGCCATCCTTTGATACATGCTCGGGACCTGCAGGGTCTAGTCTGGGAGGCCAAGTTGTGCGTCCGGACCCCCTAGATGGTGGTTCTAGGTACTAGGACACTTGTCGCAGAGTGGTGGAGTGTGCAGGCCCATGGTACGGAACCAGGCTGAGCGGCTACATGGGCTCTGGACCACCCCAGGAGACAAATGTCCATTCTCTAGTTCCGGACCCCAGGTTGTCGGACCCATAGGACTTATAGCTCCAAATACTAGGAACCCATCACGGAGTGGTGGAGTGTGCAGGCTTTTGGGTACGGAACCAGGCTAAGCGGCCACACAGGCTCCGAACCACCCCATGGAATGGGGTCCCATTCTCTAGAGCCGGCTCCTAGGCTCCCTCCTGCTTTTGCAGAGAGGTCCTAAACTACAATCATGGTTGTTCAATTCGGATGTCATTATGTCTGATGGAAAGGGAACTGTTCGGGTGGGTTAGATGAAATAATATCTGAAAAACTGCAAGGTAAGACCATAGAGCAGTAAGATGAAACTATCATAGGGGCACATCTGAGGGGGTAATTCTTTTCTTTATAACTTAACATGCATGGGTGCAGACCAACAGGCCGGGTTTATGGGGACGGACCTCACCGGGTTGGCGTACACGTATGCGTTACCTAGTTACAAAAGGGAAACAAATTCGACCCCTCAGACTTGCTCCTATGGATAGAACTTACAGAGATGCTCCAGCACCAAGGGGAGGCACTCCTTCAGTCCTAGCTAGACGGTCACCCTCGGGTCGGCGTATTCCCGTTACCTTGAAGGGTCCTTCCCAGCTGGGGGAGAGTTGCAGAGCCCTTCTTGGTTTGGTACTTGTCGTAGGACTAGGTCTCGACCCTGGGTTCCCATCTGCGTTTGACGAGGGAGCCCACGTCTTCGGCTGTGGGCATTTTTGCATGAACCTGTCGGAAGTCTGGACCCGTGGGGAGTCCAGAAGGGTTTCCGTGGGAAGGCAGGCTTCGGCCCTGTAGACCGGGGAGCACAGGGTCCCCCCTGGGGGTCCATCTAGTTATCTCCACCGGAGTAGGAGCCTCCAGCGAAGACATCCTTTAGGTCCCCCTCGGGTGACTAATACCTGAGGTCCCGTTCAGTCGCGGCCACCTCGCCGTCATCGGCCTTTTCTTTGCCAGGTCGGCGACGAGGTGGAGAGTCGTCCTTGGAAGACTGCTCACGCCACTCGCTGATGCGTTTCGCGAGGTCAATGATCTCGTGACACTCCGCGGCGCTGTGGCGACCATTGGGGTGCACAAGTCATGAACCGTTGTTACCCCTCTGTGGCCATGGGCGTTTGTTGCGGTCGCCCTGGCCCCCGGTCGCGGCTTCTGGTAGTCACGTCCTTCTTTTTCTTCTTACCATCCCAGGGAACGGCACCCGAGCCACCCGACTGGGCAGACCCGGTTTGTGGGGCCGAGTGCCATGCACGGCCCTCTGCGGCTCTGGCGCATTTGTCGGCCAGAGCGAAGAGTGTGGGGACAGTCTCCACGTCATGCGTGGCCAACTTCTCCAACATTTTCTCATCACATATTCCCTGTCGAAAGGCCATGATGATGGAAGCATCGGAAATGTGAGGTATAGTACCTCGCACCTTGGTGAAGCGGGAGATGAACGTCCGGAGGGTCTCCCCGGGCTCCTGTCTCACTGCATGGAGGTGGGCCTCCACACCGTGCTGCTGGTAAGCACTGGCGAAGTTCGCAACGAACCACGCGCAGAGCTCTTCCCAGGAGTAGATTGATCCTGGGGCGAGGTTCATGAGCCAAGTCCGAGCAGGTCCAGACAAGGCGACATGAAAATATGTCGCCATCACAGCGGTGTTTCCACCTGCTGCTGTGATGGCGGTGACGTACACCTGCAGGAACTCCGACGGGTTTGATGTTCCGTCGTACTTTTCTGGCAGGTGTGGCCGGAACTTGGGTGGCCATGATGCCACGCGGAGATGATCCGCGAGAGCGGCGCAGCCCATGCCGGCCAAGGGGACACCCGCTTGGGACCGGGTGCCCATTGGGGCCTGCGGTGCTACCGCAGCGAATTCTTGATCGAGGTTGCGGCCCTCGATGTTTTGGGGGCGCTCGCACGCCCTTTCCAAAGAGATCTAGGCGTCCTCTGCCGCGTGCCTGCGGTTGAGTTCGGCCCAGAGGTCGTTGGTCTGTACGCCCCTTACTAAGGGTGAGCGCACAGACACCGACGCCTCATGTTGGCGCCGGGATGACCGTGACCTCGACCTGGTCAAGGTAGAATGCGCCATGCCGAGTAGTCGGTCGACGTCGTCCCGCCACTGCTTCATGGCCCCTGGTGAGGCTGTGGAGCTTGGAGGGTGTCGCAGCTACTCCCTGGCTGCTGACAACGCTCCCAGAGCCACCCTCGACGGTGTCCGGGATGTCTGTGCAGCTGTGTGCTGCCGCGCAGCGTGCACAGCAGCAGTGCCCAACACTGGGCGATTGGGAACCTGTGGCATGGAGGAAACAGCTTCTTCCTCCACCAATAAATCTGTTGATGTCTCGGGGCGGTGCTCCACGATTTGCACCATCATGCTGAGCGAGAAAACAAGCAAAAACCTAAAGCCTGGCCCCCTACCTGGCGCGCCAAATGTCAGAGAGGGAATTCTCCGGCCGGGTGGCGGAATGCACCCGCCCTAAATCCTAAGATGAGGAAGGGGCTTAAGAGTTTTGCCTGTCCTGCTAAGCGAACATCAAGCACATGAACACGCGAGAGTTTAGAGTGGTTCGGGCCGCCGGAGCGTAATACCCTACTCCACTGTGTGTTGGATTGCTGTGGAAACTTGAGAGTCTAAGTTGAGTCTGTGTTGTAACGTCGCATGCCTCCCCTTTTATAGCTAATGGGGGACATGTACAAGAGTACTGAGCCCCGACATGTGGGCCCAGGAACATAGCGGATGTAGCTACTAATATCTTCTGCTGGAGCAATCTTCTTGCGCCCTAACACCCGAGATCTGCGTAGTCTCGGCGTGTAGGGGGAAGCTTCTCGCATAAGGGATGAGTATAGTGCACTACGCAGCACGGGCGTACTGTTTCGGCAATGGACTGGACAGGTGTGCCGTCTGTAGGGTGGCTCTGGCACCGCCTGCCAGTGGAATGGACAGGACGCAATAAATGTCGTGGGGGCACATCGCCTGTCAGAAGGGTGGACAGGCGGCGTGTCCTCTTCGTAATAAATACGGAGGCCGCGCGGCCCAGAACCTTACGTCATGCCCTGCCGCTGGCCTACGTCACGGACAATAAGCCATGTGGCAGCGTTAGACCCTCGTCCGAGTGGGGAGCGGAGGCGCTCCGGATAGAGCCTAGACACACATCAATACCGGACCCATGCCTAGGTCATGGCACTTCCTCTCCCGGGACCTTGTTATGGGTGGTCCGGAGCTCACTTGGTGGGGTCCGAACCCTATCCAATGGCTCCGGGTTGCTTTACTTCGGGGGTCCTGGTTGTGCGTACAGGGGCCCTGTGCCTTCTGGGCCCGATGGCATTGTCTCCGAGAACGCCACCTTAACTACCCCACGAGATACTCCTGGGGCTGTTCTCCGCGCGGCTAAGGGTAGCCGTACAGGCATCATGCCTTTATACCGTAGTAAGGGGTACCCCTAATCCAGGGTACCGACAGTGGCCCCCAGGCCCGCCTCAGGGGAGGATGCGAGCCTGCAGGTGGGGCCAGAGTTTGACTGGCGATCGGCTCGCTGCTCCTGCGCACCCGTTGATGTAGTTACTGTCGGCCCGCCTATGGTCACGTCGACTGCCACGCCTGCCCCCGCGGCTGACTGGCCCGTGACCTCCGTACTTAATGTCTTTGTTGGGCCATGCGCTGTGGCGGAACTGCCCGAATTATTCCAACTTAAGTGCCTAAGTCCCACCTTAGAGGCTAGACCACACTTAAATGGGAATAACTCGTCAATCCCTCGGATCTAGTCCGACAAGGCCACTGACAGGATCAAGTACCACAATCTCACTCGATGGTGAGTCACAGAGCAAATACAATAAAGCATAAAACCATGCGTGTGAGAGTATTAAATTATTACATCACCATCGGAGTTTTGCAAAAGTAGTCATCATTGTTCGAAGTGCAGCGGAATAAAACTAACGGTAAATAAACAGAGAGATGGGGAAGCCTGTCCCATCACTCCTCATGCTCCTCCTCGGCCGAGGCGGGGTCCCACTCGACAGTCCAACCCGGTGGCAAGATGGACGGCCAAGTCACTCCAGCAACCATATCCTCCAAAGAACCTATAAAATTATGCCACAAGCAAGGTTGAGTATACTAATACTCAGCTAGACTTACCCGGTGTGAGGAGTCTACTCCTCTACCTCTAGACATGCAGCTGTTTGGTTGTGGGGTTTGGTTGCCAAAAGCACTAGATGAGTTTCTAAATCAAGTTTTTAACCTTATCAAATTAAGTGTGACTCTCTTAAGGCTAAAGATGTACTATCTACTCATACATGGTAGCAAACATTTTTTAGCAATCAACATTTGGTATCATCTCATCACAATTTCACTTGTTACTCAATGTAGCAGCATGGATCAAGAAGTCTCATTAGCTGCGAGAAGCAGACGATTTGAAACGAGTTTTTAAACCTTGCAAGGTAAACCTAAACACACGACATGCCAGGGCACTCCGTCCCCACACACATCAATCGTCCCCATCGATTCCCCGTCAGTAGAGAGGGGCTCACCGCCTTGGCGTACAATGCCTCACTGACCCCGACTGTCGTCGTGCAGTGACCGCACTTGTACCCACCATAACTGGAATGGGAGACCTCGTCTCAGGTCACGTGAGGAGGGCAATCTGCTGCCAGGTTCAATCAGGTACTAGGCTTACCGATTTACCATATTTCTCGGTATATGTTTAGTACGTTCAAACGCTTGACTCACAGTACCACACCTTAATCCTTATTCAAATTTTTATCCCGTGGACAACCAATCCCCATGGACTGTTGTCCACAACCAGCATCATTATGAGAAGAAAGTGGATACAACCAATTTCCTGACCTCACACGAGTGCTAGAAAAATCACTCGACTTCTACCGAGATCCTAATTAAACAAGCAGCTACTCGACCTAGCATACTAGTATTCATCTCAACAGGATTCTTGAGATCATGCAACTAGGGTTTCACACAACTCCTACACTTAAGTGCACATTCAATCCTACAATCAATAAATGTAGTAAAATAGCATAAATAACAGGTTATGCATAAACCGGGGCTTGCCTTCCAAAGCAGTGGCAGGCAGATCCTCTGGTGCAGGCTCGGGTGCTGGATCCGGGGCTACCTCCTGAGCAGCTCCTTGCTCCGGCACGAGGACGTACTCTCCGTCAGCAAGGTTACAGTCTATCGAAATGCAATGAACATGTATGTCATGATTATGCAGGATTTAATAACATTATGTTAAGAGAAGAAAACTAAGTTTAATGAGTAACTTAGGGTTTTCTTGGTCATACGTGGCTTTTAGTAGTTTATGCTTATCACTTCTAGGTTTAGGTTTTTGTTGAGGATAAACATAGGGAATTGGTATTGCCTTTATATATTTCAGTGGACAAGGTAATAAGGGTTTTAGGATGACACTAGTTCCTCTTATTCATTTTTCCCTTTCTTTATTTCCTATTTAGGGTTTCTAGTGTAGGTTTGAACTACAACAGGGGTCTAATATTTTCCAAAAATTCTGTAAAAATTATAGTGGGTTGCCAAGGGTCATTATAGCCTATTCTAGGAATTTGGGGTTTAAAATAGAAAGGCTATGCTTTAGACAAAATAATCAAAAGTTGTGTAAATGGGCCACTTTGCACTACATCTCTTAATTAGAGGTGAGTTCTGTCCTAAGGGTTATTTTTGTTAGCATCTAACAATAATAATAGGCTTCTATGCCAAAAATCACAGAAAGCTAAGGGATGGTTATTTAGTTATGATTTTCTAAAGTTTAATGCCAAAAAGGCACTTTCTACTACATTGTTATTTGAAAAATGTCAAACAGCAGATTTCATACTTTTCCTAAATTCTTAATAACAAAAAAACATTAATTATCCCAAGGGTTGAGGTATTTTCACCTTGGGGTTATTTTTGTAGGGTTTTTCTAAGTTTTCCTTGTTTTATTAAAATAAAAGGTATCCTACTTATTTTATACTAAACCAGGGTATAATAGATTTTTCTAGTGAACTACATTGAATAAGTACTCTAACAAAAATAGTAGTGCCCTCTGGTTCATCATTTTATTCACCTTTTCTATTTTTCTTAACCTTAAGCATATTGTAAATTAAATGGCAAAAACTAACTTAATGGGTTGAACAGAAAGGTTTAACATTTTTAAACAGGTCAGTAGGTGGATATAAACTTCTCCAAATTTTTCTAACCCTAGTCAAATAGTGCAACTATTTTTATCCCTATTATTTAGCTTTTGGTCAAAATAACAATTAAATCAGAACCTTATAGTTTTCTGTAGTACATAAGGGTTTTATATTTTTCCTAAGCATTTTACATTATTTAAAGTCTGACAAAATTGGTTTGACCAAATTTGGATGAACTAAACAGAAGTTATGAATTATTAAAGTTTCTGTTCAAATTTAAAAACAGATTTAATAAGGGTTTCCTGGAAAAGCACTTTACACCGAGGACCCTGGGGTATTTCCAAACTAACTCTCTCAGTTATACCGTCGCGCTACTATTCATTTGAGTCACTGACATCTCACAAAACCCTCCAGACTTCTCTCCTTCTCCCCCGCGGTCCCTCCCTAGGTTTAAACAGTACCCGCAAGATAGAAAAGGGTGGCGCGGCTTACCAGCGGCGAGACAGGTCCGGCGAGGGGCGGGGTTGGCTCGGGGAGGCTCTGGCGGTCACAGCGATGTACGACTCGACGGTGGGAATGGCTGGAATCGCTCGGTCCACGTGCGCAGGCGGGTGTCTTCGTCGGCGGCGGGTGTGCCGGCCAAATCACGGCGATCTAGTTCAATCCAAGGGCACGGTGAGCTTCATGGGGTGACATAGAGACCGTGTGCACAAGGAATCGGAAAATGGTTCAGTGGATTACCCGGTCCACGCACTCCGGCGGGGTTGTGAACTCCGGTGACCGTGGACTGGCCTCTCCGGCGAAGCAGGCTTCGATTCCTCACTCGGGGAGCTTCACTGAGGTGTGCTCACTCGTCTCCGAGGGTCGGACGGGGTTGGGAAAGGCTGGGCTGGCCGGTCTACGGCGGCAGGGGCTCGGGTGGCCGCGGACACGCCGCGTACGGGCAAACGACGGTAAGTTAAGCTCCGGTGAGGTTTGAGTGTGCGCGGAAGAGTGTGGTCGACGCCCGAGCGGGCTTTATAGGCGCGGGCGCGGGCCATGGCGTCGGCTGGCCGTTGGCGCGACGTGGGGCGCGCGTGGGCGTGCTCTGGCGCACACAAAGCGCGTCGAACACGTGGAGCTTTTCTTCTGCCCGTGTTCCACAGCTCACCCAAGTCGCAAACGTGCGAATCTTGGCAAAAATCCGGCGCGAGTCTTTTCCTGGCACCTAGGGCTGTCTCTCATCCGTGAGTTGCCATGGCAGATATGGCCTAGGTAGGGAGATCTTCGGTCACCAAATCAGGTATGTCACTCTGCCCACCTCGCGACAAAAACCATGCCAAGGCATGTCAAACGTCAAGATCTCGGGCTCAGCTTTTTCCAGTGGGTGCCCTAGGTGGTATGCCACATTTTTGGTATAGAACTTATGTGGTTTTGGTGCCAGCTTCGAGGTGAACACGGTTGATCTTTAGTGTAGGTGTAGTTTTTAACTTAGAGAGAATTAGAGAGCTCTAGCTCTCTCTCTACTTAGGGAATGGATTTGGGGTTTCTCCAGGGGTCTTTTTGCAATATTTCCTTCCCACAATTGCTGGTTATAAGGTTACTTAAAGTTTGGTTAAAGATTACTCATGGTTTGCACATTTGCTCACTCTCTCCCCCCTCTTAACCATGGCTTTGGGAGATAGGGTTCAAGAGAGGTCTAGGGTTTTCCCTCCTCTTGCCCAAGGTAGTAAGTGCACAAAGGTTTGAGTAATACTTCATAGGTCATTAGAAATCTTGGTTAACCCATGGTCTCCAAGGTTCTTATGTTCTCCTTAAGTTATTACCACATGTGATCACAGTCCTTAGTACCAAGGTGTGCTCTAGCCATGGTAACACCTGAGGTGTTACAGCCCTCCCCCCTTAAAGGAATCTCGTCCCGAGATTTTTAGGCAGAGTCCTCTAGAGGGTGCTACGAGGCACGCGGGTGTGCTACTCTTTCTTATACTCAAGTTTCTCTTGTTAACTGCTCTTTGAATGTCATTCTCTTTGCAACTTCAGAAGGAAGCCCTTTTTAAGCTAAATCCACAACTTAGACTATCCTTGTTATCTAAGTTTTTCTTATAATTGAATTCAAAGGGCAGGTGGGGGTGGGGTTTTGGGGTACGTACCGACTCCTTTGGGCAGAAATTCGGGGAAGCGGGAGCGTAGAAAATCCTCAGTCTCCCATGTAGCTTCTTCTGCCGAATGGTGACTCCACTAAACTTTATACATTCTGATTGACCTTGCCCGTGTTGATCTCTCCTTCTGATCCAATACCTTGACTGGGTACTCTTGATAAGATAAGTCTGGTTCTATCTCAAGATCTGGTTCAGGTAGCACTTCAGTGGGTAGGCGGACACATTTCCGCAGCTGAGATACGTGAAATACATTGTGAACTGCTGACATGTGAGGTGGCAATTCCAATTGGTAGGCTACGGGTCCACAAGCTTCCTTGATCTCGTAGGGTCCAATGTAGTGAGGAGCTAACTTGCCCTTAATTCCGAATCTCTGGACACCCTTGGTGGGTGATACCTTAAGATAAACATGATCTCCCACTTCAAACTGTAGAGGCTTCCGCCTCTTGTCATGATAGCTCTTTTGCCTGGCCTGAGCAACTTCTAAGTTCTTCTTGATGATTCTGACCTTTGCCTCTGCTTCAAGTACCAAATCTGGCCCAAATATTTCCCTTTCTCCTGCTTGAGACCAATTCAGCGGGGTTCTGCATCTTCTCCCATATAAAGCTTCAAAAGGTGCCATCTTTAGACTGGACTGGTAGCTGTTATTATAGGAAAACTCAGCCAAGGAAAGACACTTGTCCCAATCTTTTCCGTAGTGCAGTACACATGCCCTTAGCATATCTTCCAAAATCTGGTTTACCCTTTCTGTCTGGCCATCGGTTTGGGGATGGTATGCTGAGCTTCGTATGACATGGGTCCCAAGTGATTCCTGCAATTGTTCCCAAAATCGTGCCACAAATGGTGCTCCTCTGTCTGAGACTATAGTCCTTGGTATCCCATGCAGACGAACTATCTGGTCAATGTAGATCTCTGCATACTTCTCTGTCCTGTGGGTGGTGTGCACTGGCAAGAAGTGAGCGGTCTTGGTCAATCTGTCCACAATAACCCAAATGGAATCATGGTGCATGCAGGTATTGGGCAATCCTACGATAAAGTCCATGCAAATGTCCTCCCATTTCCAAGATGGTATGGGAAGGGGTTGCAAAGGGCCTGTTGCCTCCAAGTGACTAGCTTTTATCCTCTGGCAAGTGTCACACTCGGATATGTACTTGGCAATTTCCCTCTTCATTCTGGTCCACCAATATAAAGATCTGAGATCATGATACATTTTGTTGCTACCAGGGTGCATGGAGAACTTGGAAAGGTGAGCTTCATCCAATATCTTCTTTCTGAGCTCAGGGTCCTTGGGAACAACCAATCGATCTCCAAACCATAGAATTCCCTTGCTGTCCTGACGGAAGCACTTGTATTTCTCTGCCTTTTGCTTGATCATTTCTTTGATAACCTGAACACCCTTATCTTCAATCTGTGCCCTGACTATTTGCTCTTGTAATGTGGGTTCCACCGAGATGTAGCCTAAGTCACCTGAAGAAACAACTTCCAGGTTCAGCTTGCACAACTCATCGCACAGGGTGGTAACTCTTGCATCCATGCTCATACAATTGCACTGGGCCTTTCTGCTCAAGGCATCTGCCACAACATTGGCTTTGCCAGGATGGTAATGCACCTCCAAATCATAGTCCTTGATCAACTCCAACCATCTCCTCTGCCTCATGTTCAGATCTGCCTGAGGGAAGATGTATTTGAGACTCTTGTGATCGGTGTAGATGTTACAGTGAGCTCCCATCAGGTAGTGTCTCCATATCTTAAGAGCATGAACCACAACTGCCAATTCCAGATCATGTGTAGGGTAGTTCTGCTCATGGGGTCTGAGTGCTCGGGAAGCATAAGCAATGACTCCATTATCTTGCATCAAGACACAACCCAATCCCATACCAGAAGCATCACAATAAACTTCAAATAGCTTGGTGTTGTCAGGTTGAGCCAGCACTGGGGCTGTTGTCAAATGCTGCCTCAAAGTGTGAAAGGCATCTTCGCACTTGTGGCTCCAATCATACTTGACTCCCTTCTTCAACAGTTCAGTCATTGGTTTGGCAATTCTGGAGAAATCCGGAATAAATCGTCGATAATACCCTGCCAAACCCAGAAAACTTCGAATTTGCTTCACTGTAGTCGGGGGCTTCCAATCCATTACCTCTTGCACCTTCTCAGGATCAACTGATATCCCATCCTGAGAAATTGTGTGACCTAAGAATTTAATCTCCTTTAGCCAGAATTCACATTTAGACAACTTAGCATAAAGACGATGATCGTGCAGTCGCTGAAGCACGATGTGTAGGTGCTCAGCGTGTTCGTCTTCATTCTTGGAATAGACCAGAATATCATCAATGAAAACGACCACGAACTTATCCAACTCTGGCATGAATACTGAGTTCATTAGGTACATAAAATAAGCCGGGGCATTGGTCAGCCCAAAAGACATCACCAAAAACTCATACAGCCCATATCTGGTTGAGAAGGCCGTCTTGGGAATATCGCTGGCACGGATCTTGATCTGATGGTAACCCGAGCGAAGATCTATCTTGGAGAATACCTTGGCTCCTACCAACTGATCGAACAGAACATCAATGCGGGGCAGTGGGTATTTGTTCTTGATAGTCACCGCATTGAGAGGGCGGTAGTCAACACACATTCTCAAATTCTCATCCTTTTTCTTCACGAACAAGGCAGTACATCCCCATGGTGAAGTACTTGGGCGAATAAACCCCTTGTCCAACAACTCTTGCAATTGCTTTTTCAGTTCTGCCAATTCCGCGGGAGGCATCCTATAGGGTCTCTTAGAGATAGGAGTAGTCCCGGGTTGCAATTCGATGGCGAACTCAATGTCTCGGTCAGGTGGCATCCCTGGCAATTCATCCGGAAACACATCCGGGTAGTCACAGACCACTGGGATCTTTTCCACTGCGGATTCTATCATAACGAAGGCACAAGAACGGGTGCATCCCTGGTCGGGCAAATATAAAACAATCTCGCCATAAGCAGGGGAATGAATTTCAATGGCCCTGGCTGCAATATCCAATACTGCCTGATGCCTGGTCAACCAGTCAGCTCCCAACCACGCTATCCAATCCTAAGATGAGAAGGGTGGTTCTAATCACAAGACTACCAAATTTTATAGGCACTTGCCTGTTGATTTGATAAGTGGCAACCCTGCCTCCTGGTGTTGAAATGGTAATGCCCCCATCGGTGTGGTGAAAGGGCACCTGACACTTGGCACTAAATTTGGCACTGATAAAACTATGTGATGCACCAGAATCAAAAAGGATAATAGCAGGATAATTCAAAATTGTAAAGATACCAGTCATGATGGGTGCTCCCTCTGGAATATCAGCCATGATGGTGAAGTTCAGCCTGCCCTGCCTCACTTGCACCTTTTGTCTCTTGCCTTGATTCTGATTAACAGTCTGCCCCTGCCTCTGCTAGTTCCTGGGGCAATTCTTGGCATAATGTCCGATGTTGCCGCATGTGAAACACCTGTTGTCATTTGCCTGGCGATACTACTGCTGCTGCTGATTGTTCCTCTGAGCTAGAAACTGGGTGCGGTTGGGTGCCTGCTGCTGCTGCAGTGGTCGGATCACCCATCGCCCTTGCTGCTGCTGGGGGCCCCTGTTCTGAGTGTCGGACACAATCCTGAAGCGTTGTGGCTGAGCTCAGGGTCCTACCACAGGGGTCTTCCTCTTCTTTTCTGTCTGTCGAGCTGTAATGCAGTCCTCCTGGGAGATAGCCATATTGACCAACTCATTGTAGCTGTTGGCCCTGACGGTGTTGAGACGGTCACGGAGCTTAGTGCTGAGCCCCCTCCTGAACCTGTCTCTCTTCTTCTCGTCCGTATCTACATGATACCCAACATACTGGCACAAGTCATTAAAAGCCTGAGCATACTGCAACATTGTTCTGTTGCCCTGAGTGAGTGCCAGAAACTCGTTGAGCTTTCGGTCCATAATCCCGGCTGGTATGTGGTGTCCCCTAAAAGCTGCCTTGAACTCTCTCCATTCCACCTCTCGGTCCTCTGGTTGCATGGCAAGAAAACGGTCCCACCAAGTCCTTGCGGGTCCGCGAAGCTGCTGGGTGGCGAACCTGACTTTAGTGACCTCTGAACAAGCCCCATGGAGTAGCTGGAATTTGGATTCCACTACTCTTAAGCACACATCTGCATCAAGTGGGTCCTCTGCCCTTGTGAACAAAGGAGGCTGGGTACTGAGGAACTCCTGGTAGGTAGCTGCCGCGGGGTGACGCTGATGGTCTCCACCACCATAGTGCTGAGGTGGTGGCTGACGCTGAGCTAGCTGCCTCAAGATCTCATTCTGCTAAGCCATTAGCTCCTGCAGAGTGGGAGGCGGTGGCGGCGGTGGAGGAACGCGCTCATTCTGGCCACGACGTTGTCTCTCGGCCATCTGAAAATCACATATATACTTAATACCATATCTCCAAGTTCAAGGTTTAATCGCGGCGAAAGAGTCAAAAGCAAATTGATAGATTCCGACATAAACCAAAAAGCATAAACTTTTCGTCCAAATTTAAAACTGACATCATCCATCAACCAACTTCCGAAAGAGTTTATCACAGTTACATCAATGGTCCCAAAAAGACTCAACTCTATCTAGCCTAGTACCCCAAGGGTGCAAAAGCTAAGCTAGCTGCGAGGAGTCCTACCATCACCGACGTCTAACTCTATCCCGGACACCTAGTGAGCGAACGAGGCAACACTCGACTCGGGGGAAGGTGGTCTCCCTGAGCCAGCAGTGTCCACACTAGAGGCAGGCTCCTCTCCTCCCTCGATGTCGACGTCCTCATTGGCCTCCATATCCTGGATCTCCTGGTGATGCATATCCAAGTGCTCATTAGCCTCAGCAAGCTGCTGCTGAGTGTTAATGAGCTGATCCTCGAGAACCTCGATGGTGTTCTCCCTGGTGCCCACTAATTCCTCCAACTCTTGGATATCATTGGATAGCTGCTCCACCTGCAAGTCCTTTTCCACCATCTCAGTGGACAAATCGACCACGAGCTCCTCTCTGTTGTCCAAAGTGATCTTGGTCGCCTCCAATAGTGCCATCAGATGGGACATCGCCTCACCGCGCATCACTTGCAGACGGTACAGAGCATTCATGCACCGTACGGTCAAGTGCGCAGTCTGTCCTGGGTAGATGGCCTAGATATCCTTGGCATGCTCCACCCGATCCTTCCACATTGGGTCGTCCTCCCTTTCGGCGGGGAACAAGCCAATGGGGTGGGTAGACAGCTCCAAAGGATGGAATCCGCAGAAAGTGGTCAACCCGTGCAGAGCGATCGCCTCGATCGTGTCCTCAGCCCGGTATCCAAAGGACTCAGAGTCCAATGAACGCCAGCCTGGCTGTAGGGGATGAGGCTCCAGAGTCATCCTCACCCTATAGCGGGGCACTCGATGCTTCTCGAACTGCTGCACCGCGTACTGAGGAGGCGTCGTGTATCCAGCCCCCTGAAGTACTTCCCACAAAATGCGGGGAAAGCCCTCTCGAGCAAGCCCGTCAGTGTGGGACAGTGCATTTCTGTCATCTGAGGATACGTGGGAAGTCATCTGTGTATGGTTAAGCGTAAGTAAAAGAAAAAGAATTATAAAAAGAACAAGAAAAATAAGACTCAGCCTTTCTCTAGTTAAATAAAATGGTACTGGGGAACTTAGTTGGTTACCATCTTGTTTTTAAGTCTTTACTCAAATATCCATTTGTTTAATTTAAGAATGCATGCATGCTCATCCTGAACGACCTCACAGCAATGTAAAGGGAATGGGGAAGAACTCCTGTCCCTTAAAGTGGCATGTAGGGCCTAATCACTTAGCCACCTAGCTACCCTTCTATCATCCTAAGGCTTCACGTCCTAGGTCTATCTTGATCGTCCTACGATCTATCTAACATTGTTTCTGTCAAGTTTTATTTCGGAAAAGGATGGTATTTATATTTTATTGATTCCTCTGTGGTGGTACAAGCTCCGATACCAGCTGTGGCGGAACTGCCCGAATTATTCCAACTTAAGTGCCTAAGTCCCGCCTTAGAGGCTAGACCACACTTAAATGAGAATAACTCGTCAATCCCTCGGATCTAGTCCGACAAGGCCACTGACAGGATCAAGTACCACAATCTCACTCGATGGTGAGTCACAGAGCAAATACAATAAAGCATAAAACCATGCGTGTGAGAGTATTAAATTATTACATCACCATCGGAGTTTTGCAAAAGTAGTCATCATTGTTCGAAGTGCAGCGGAATAAAACTAACGGTAAATAAACAGAGAGATGGGGAAGCCTGTCCCATCACTCCTCATGCTCCTCCTCGGCCGAGGCGGGGTCCCACTCGACAGTCCAACCCGGTGGCAAGATGGATGGCCAAGTCACTCCAGCAACCATATCCTCCAAAGAACCTGTAAAATTATGCCACAAGCAAGGCTGAGTATACTAATACTCAGCTAGACTTACCCGGTGTGAGGAGTCTACTCCTCTACCTCTAGACATGCAGCTGTTTGGCTGTGGGGTTTGGTTGCCAAAAGCACTAGCTGAGTTTCTAAATCAAGTTTTTAACCTTATCAAATTAAGTGTGACTCTCTTAAGGCTAAAGATATACTATCTACTCATACATGGTAGCAAACATTTTTTAGCAATCAACATTTGGTATCATCTCATCACAATTTCACTTGTTACTCAATGTAGCAGCATGGATCAAGCAGTCTCATTAGCTGCGAGAAGCAGACGATTCGAATCGAGTTTTTAAACCTTGCAAGGTAAACCTAAACATACGACATGCCAGGGCACTCCGTCCCCACACACATCAACCGTCCCCAGCGATTCCCCGTCAGCAGAGAGGGGCTCACCGCCTTGGCGTACAATGCCTCACTGACCTCGACTGCCATCGTGCAGTGACCGCACTTGTACCCACCATAACCAGAATGGGAGACCTCGTCTCAGGTCGCGTGAGGAGGGCAATCTGCTGCCAAGTTCAATCAGGTACTAGGCTTACCGATTTACCATATTTCTCGGTATATGTTTAGTACGTTCAAACGCTTGACTCACGGTACCACACCTTAATCCTTATTCAAATTTTTATCCCGTGGACAACCAATCCCCATGGACTATTGTCCACAACCAGCATCATTATGAGAAGAAAGTGGATACAACCAATTTCCTGACCTCGCGCGAGTGCTATAAAAATCACTCGACTTCTACCGAGATCCTAATTAAACAAGCAGCTACTCGACCTAGCATACTAGTATTCATCTCAACAGGATTTCTGAGATCATACAACTAGGGTTTCACACAACTCCTACACTTAAGTGCACATTCAATCCTACAATCAATAAGTGTAGTAAAATAGCATAAATAACAGGTTATGCATAAACCGGGGCTTGCCTTCCAAAGGAGTGGCAGGCAGATCCTCTGGTGCAGGCTCGGGTGCTGGATCCGGGGCTACCTCCTGAGCAGCTCCTTGCTCCGGCACGAGGACGTACTCTCCGTCAGCAAGGTTACAGTCTATCGAAATGCAATGAACATGTATGTCATGATTATGTAGGATTTAATAACATTATGTTAAGAGAAGAAAAACTAAGTTTAATGAGTAACTTAGGGTTTTCTTGGTCATACGTGGCTTTTAGTAGTTTATGCTTATCACTTCTAGGTTTAGGTTTTTGTTGAGGATAAACATAGGGAATTGGTATTGCCTTTATATATTTCAGTGGACAAGTTAATAAGGGTTTTAGGATGACACTAGTTCCTCTTATTCATTTTTCCCTTTCTTTATTTCCTATTTAGGGTTTCTAGTGTAGGTTTGAACTACAACAGGGGTCTAATATTTTCCAAAAATTCTGTAAAAATTATAGTGGGTTGCCAAGGGTCATTATAGCCTATTCTAGGAATTTGGGGTTTATAGAAAGGCTATGCTTTAGACAAAATAATCAAAAGTTGTGTAAATGGGCCACTTTGCACTACATCTCTTAATTAGAGGTGAGTTCTGTCCTAAGGGTTATTTTTGTTGGCATCTAACAGTAATAATAGGCTTCTGTGCCAAAAATCACAGAAAGCTAAGGGATGGTTATTTAGTTATGATTTTCTAAAGTTTAATGCCAAAAAGGCACTTTCTACTACATTGTTATTTGAAAAATGTCAAACAGCAAATTTCATACTTTTTCTAAGTTTTTAATAACAAAACATTAATTATCCCAAGGGTTGGGGTATTTTCACCTTGGGGTTATTTTTGTAGGGTTTTTCTAAGTTTTCCTTGTTTTATTAAAATAAAAGGTATCCTACTTATTTTATACTAAACCAGGGTATAATAGATTTTTCTAGTGAACTACATTGAATAAGTACTCTAACAAAAATAGTAGTGCCCTCTGATTCATCATTTTAATCACCTTTTCTATTTTTCTTAACCTTAAGCATATTGTAAATTAAATGGCAAAAACTAACTTAATGGGTTGGACAAAGAGGTTTAACATTTTTAAACAGGTCAGTAGGTGGATATAAACTTCTCCAAATTTTTCTAACCCTAGTCAAATAGTGCAACTATTTTTATCCCTATTATTTAGCTTTTGGTTAAAATAACAATTAAATCAGAACCTTATAGTTTTCTGTAGTACATAAGGGTTTTATATTTTTCCTAAGCAGTTTACATTATTTAAAGTCTGACAAAATTGGTTTGACCAAATTTGGATGAACTAAACAGAAGTTATGAATTATTAAAGTTTCTGTTCAAATTTAAAAATAGATTTAATAAGGGTTTCCTGGAAAAGCAGTTTACACCGAGGACCCTGGGGTATTTCCAAACTAACTCTCTAAGTTATACCCTCGCGCTACTATTCATTTGAGTCACTGACATCTCACAAAACCCCCCAGACTTCTCTCCTTCTCCCCCGCGGTCCCTCCCTAGGTTTAAACAGTACCCGCAAGATAGAAAAGGGTGGCGCGGCTTACCGGTGGCGAGATAGGTCCGGCGAGGGGCGGGGTTGGCTCGGGGAGGCTCTGGCGGTCACAGCGATGTACGACTCGACGGCGGGGATGGCCGGAATCGCTCGGTCCACGTGCGCAGGCGGGTGTCTTCGTCGGCGGCGGGTGTGCCGGCCAAATCACGGCGATCTAGTTCAATCCAAGGGCACGGTGAGCTTCACGGGGTGACGTAGAGACCGTGTGCACAAGGAATCGGAAAATGGTTCAGTGGATTACCCGGTCCACGCACTCCGGCGGGGTTGTGAACTCCGGCGACCGTGGACTGGCCTCTCCGGCGAAGCAGGCTTCGATTCCTCGCTCGGGGAGCTTCACTGAGGTGTGCTCACTCGTCTCCGAGGGTCGGACGGGGTTGGGAAAGGCTGGGCTGGCCGGTCTACGGCGGCAGGGGCTCGGGTGACCGTGGACACGCCGCGTACGGGCAAACGACGGTGAGTTAAGCTCCGGTGAGGTTTGAGTGTGCGCGGAAGAGTGTGGTTGACGCCCGAGCGGGCTTTATAGGCGCGGGCGCGGGCTATGGCGTCGGTTGGCCGTTGGCGCAACGCGGGGCGCGCGCGGGCGTGCTCTGGCGCACACAGAGCGCGTCGAACACGTGGAGCTTTTCTTCTGCCCGTGTTCCATAGCTCACCCAAGTCGCAAACGTGCGAATCTTGGCAAAAATCCGGCGCGAGTCTTTTCCTGGCACCTAGGGCTGTCTCTCATCCGTGAGTTGCCATGGCAGATATGGCCTAGGTATGGAGATCTTCGGTCGCCAAATCAGGTATGTCACTCTGCCCACCTCGCGACAAAAACCATGCCAAGGCATGTCAAACGTCAAGATCTCGGGCTCAGCTTTTTCCAGTGGGTGCCCTAGGTGGTATGCCACATTTTTGGTATAGAACTTAGGTGGTTTTGGTGCCAGCTTCGAGGTGAACACGGTTGATCTTTAGTGTAGGTGTAGTTTTTAACTTAGAGAGAATTAGAGAGCTCTAGCTCTCTCTCTACTTAGGGAATGGATTTGGGGTTTCTCCAGGGGTCTTTTTGCAATATTTCCTTCCCACAATTGCTGGTTATAAGGTTACTTAAAGTTTGGTTAAAGATTACTCATGGTTTGCACATTTGCTCACTCTCTCCCCCCTCTTAACCATGGCTTTGGGAGATAGGGTTCAAGAGAGGTCTAGGGTTTTCCCTCCTCTTGCCCAAGGTAGTAAGTGCATAAAGGTTTGAGTAATACTTCATAGGTCATTAGAAATCTTGGTTAACCCATGGTCTCCAAGGTTCTTATGTTCTCCTTAAGTTATTACCACATGTGATCACAGTCCTTAGTACCAAGGTGTGCTCTAGCCATGGTAACACCTGAGGTGTTACATGCGCGGGATGCCTCGAATCACTACATCGGTTTTGAAAATTTATCTCCTTAACCTTCTGCGACAGCCTCGAGAAGGTGCGGTATTGGCGCGAGTGGTGGTGCGACTTTCCTGCACCCAGGAACCGGCGCGCCGGATGTATGACATGTGGGCCTGGGCCCCCATGCCAGAGGTTGGACCACCGGTTGCAGTGAAGCTGAGGGGGCGCGCAAATGCGGGGCGGTTACATGCTCCTTGTGCGGCGGTTCACCTCCTTGACCGCTGGCTGTGGTGAAGATGGAAGGGCGAATGACCACAGGACGGTTGCACGCTCCTTGTGCGGTGGTTCGCCTTCTTGACCGCTGGTTGCGGCGAAGGCGAAAGGGCGTGTAACCGTAGGGCGGTTGCATGCTCCCTGTGCGACGATTCGCCTTCTTCGCGCTTCGGGCCAGCTTGTACGACATGTGAGGCCTGGCCCCGATGTCATAGAATGGGAACCCTAGCGCACGTCGGGGGAGACCTTGCCCGTGACGCTTCGGGGCACGAGCGGGGAAATCTGCCTTTAAAAAGGAGTTCATCCATCGGGCAGTAGCCATGCCTCGCTTTTCTTGCATTCACTGCGCCCTTCCGCCTTCCGTGCCTCTGGATGAGGCGTGCCGGTGTTCGTTGGAGGGATCCGCGTCAGGGTCACCCCCCTAGCGGTCTCATCGCCGGGGAGCTCGCGCTTTTTGTTTCCTGTGCGGCGGTGCTGTCGATCTTGTCTTCTTCTTACTGTTGTTGGAGGAGCGCGACCTCATGGGGGTTGGCGCTCTTCTGCCATCGCTCGGCATCAAGGATTTTCATCATGCAGCCCGGCTGCAATCTCCCGCCAGTGGTCATCTACAAGGATGACCACCAGCTTCGTGGTGGAGAGAAGCGAGCCAGGCTGCGGCCTCCCCCTGCCCTTAGCTTCAAGGATGTTCATCATCCTCGCTGGGGTGGAAGGCGAGTCGAGTTGGGGTCCTGCCTTCCGCATGGGCTGGTGACCCGTGTCTTCCTCCAGCATTTGGAGGAGAAGGATGTTCACCAGCCTTGCGTAGGAGGCAAACTTCGGCTACGCGGGGCCGGCCGGCTGCGGGCACCGTCAGCTGCCGCGTGTCTGGCTCCTTGGCTTGGATGGCTTTGGCGCCGCCTCCAGCGTCGCCTGCCGCCGCCAAGTGGGGTGCGGCTGTTCGTCTACCGCACGGGCGACGGTCGCGCCGTGCGTAGGTCTGCCGCATCCGTGGCGCACTGCTCCGACGCTGCCCAGGGGGTTGTACAAGACGTCGTACACCGCGGAGGTGGCGGTCGCTTTCTTGGATGGTCTTGTCCTCACTCCGTAGGAGGGCGGGAGCGAGGACCTCTTCGTGCACGGTGAGGCGGTCGCCGTCGCCGGTAAGCCACCGATGCAGAGGTGGCTGCTGTCGTCGGTGCTGAGGTGGTTGTCGCCACTGTTGAGGATGCCCGCTACAGAGGTGGTTGCCTCTGCTGGTGAGGCCACTAGCACCACCTGCCGCCGAGCTTCCTACTCTTTGGCTTTAATGGCCTCGTTGCTGCCCCCCGTAGGAGGACGGGGGCGAGGACCTCTTCGCAATGGCACACGCATTGAGGCGGCCATCACTGCTGTTACGCCGTTCTGGAGGGTTCCGCAAGGACAGTGGCCACGGGCTTTCTATCGCGACTCCACTGGCGTCTAGTAGTTTATACCTGCAGAGTAGAGGTGGAACTAGGATTCCGCTTGAAGGCGGATGTAATACTTTTGCTTTTTGTAAGGTACTTTTGAGTACTATTTATCAAGCAGTATTAGCACTTATCTGTGTACCACTTGTCCCTGTTGTGTGTGGTGTAACTGATTCTTCTTTGGTACCTGGCCCCCCTGGGATGTAGGCTCGATTTGTCGAGGCTGCAGACCAGCATACCTAAGAAAGAGTTTGGCGGTGGCCCCCAGGAGGTAGCCTCGACTGGGACCTGGGCCTGCACACAGCTTCGGCTAGAGAGCATTAGTAGTACACCCACAGTTCCCATCATCTGACACTAGCCATCCTTTGATACATGCTCGAGACCTGCAGGGTCAAGTCTGGGAGGCCAAGTTGTGCGTCTGGACCCCCTAGATGGTGGTTCTAGGTACTAGGACACTTGTCGCAGAGTGGTGGAGTGTGCAGGCCCATGGTACGGGACCAGGCTGAGCGGCTACACAGGCTCTGGACCACCCCAGGAGACAAATGTCCATTCTCTAGTTCCAGACCCCAGGTTGTCGGACCCACATGACTTATAGCTCCAAATACTAGGTACCTGTCATGGAGTGGTGGAGTGTGCAGGCTTTCGGGTACGGAACCAGGCTAAGCGGTCACACAGGCTCTGGACCACCCCATGGAACGGGGTCCCGTTCTCTAGAGCCGGCTCC
Source organism: Zea mays (assembly GCF_902167145.1). NCBI lineage: Eukaryota > Viridiplantae > Streptophyta > Magnoliopsida > Poales > Poaceae > Zea > Zea mays. The sequence goes on from NC_050096.1 coordinate 141,443,306, forward strand.
CAGGCTGTCAGGCCCTCCTGTTTTCGCAGAGAGGTCCTAAACTGCAATCATGGCTGTTCAATTCAGATGTCATTATGTCTGATGGAAAGGGAACTGTTCGGGTGGGTTAGATAAAATAATATCTGAAAAACTGCAAGGTAAGACCATGGAGCGGCAAGATGAAACTATCATAGGGGCACATCTGAGGGGGTAATTCTTTTCTTTATAACTTATCATGCATGGGTGCAGACAAACAGGCCGGGTTTATGGGGACGGACCTCACCGGGTTGGTGTACACGTATGTGTTACCTAGTTACAGAAGGGAAACAAATTCGACCCCTCAGACTTGCTCCTATGGATAGAACTTACAGAGATGCTCCAGCACCAAGGGGAGGCACTCCTTCAGTCGTAGCTAGACGGTCACCCTCGGGTCGGCGTATTCCTGTTGCCTTGAAGGGTCCTTCCCAGCTGGGGGAGAGTTGCGGAGCCCTTCTTGGTTTGGTACTTGCCGTAGGACTAGGTCCCGACCCTGGGTTCCCATCTGCGTTTGACGAGGGAGCCCTTGTCTTCGGCTGTGGCCATTGCTGCATGAACCTGTCGGAAGTCTGAACCTGTGGGGAGTCCAGAAGGGTTTCCGTGGGAAGGCAGGCTTCGGCCCTGTAGACCGGGGAGCACGGGGTCCCCCTGGGGGTCCATCTAGTTATCTCCACCGGAGTAGGAGCCTCCAGCAAAGACATCCTTCAGGTCCCCCTCGGGTGACTGATACCCGAGGTCTCGTTCAGTCGCGGCCACCTCGCCGTCGTTGGCCTTTTCTTTGCCAGGTCGGTGATGAGGTGGAGAGCCGTCCTTGGAAGACTGCTCACGCCACTCGCTGATGCGTTTCGCGAGGTCAATGATCTCGTGACACTCCACAGCTCTGTGGCGACCGTTGGGGTGCACAGGGCATGAACCGTTGTTACCCCTCTGCGGTCGTGGCGTTTGTTGCGGTCGCCCCGGCCCCCGGTCGTGGCTTCTGGTAGTCACAGTCCTTCTTATTTTTCTTCTTACCATCCCGGGGAATGGCACCCGAGCCACCCGACTGGGCAGACCCGGTTTGTGGGGCCGAGTGCCATGCACGGCCCTCGGCGGCTCTGGCGCATTTGTCGGCCAGAGCGAAGAGTGTGGGGACAGTCTCCACGTCATGTGTGGCCAACTTCTCCAACATTTTCTCATCACGTACTCCCTGTCGAAAGGCCATGATGATGGAAGCATCGGAAATGCGAGGTATAGTACCTCGCACCTTGGTGAAGCGGGAGATGAACGTCCGGAGGGTCTCCTCGGGCTCCTGTCTCACTGCATGGAGGTGGGCCTCCACACCGTGCTGCTGGTAAGCACTGGCGAAGTTCGCAACGAACCACGCGCAGAGCTCTTCCCAGGAGTAGATTGATCCTGTGGCGAGGTTCATGAGCCAAGTCCGAGCAGGTCCAGACAAGGCGACATGAATGTCGCCATCACAGTGGTGTTTCCACCTGCTGCTGTGATGGCGGTGACGTACACCTGCAGGAACTCCGACGGTTTTGATGTTCTGTCGTACTTTTCTGGCAGGTGTGGCCGGAACTTGGGTGGCCATGATGCCGCGCGGAGATGATCCGCGAGAGCAGCGCAGCCCACGCCGGCCAAGGGGACGCCCGCTTGGGACCGGGTGCCCATTGGGGCCTGCGGTGCTACCACAGCGAAGTCTTGATCGAGGTTGCGGCCCTCGATGTTTTGGCAGCGCTTGCGCGCCCTTTCCAAAGAGATCCGGGCGTCCTCTACCGCACGCCTGCGGTTGAGTTTGGCCCAGAGGTCGTTGGTCTGTATGCCCCTTACTGAGGGTGAGCGCACAGACACCGACGCCTCATGTTGGCGCCGGGATGACCGTGACCTCGACCTGGTCGAGGTAGAATGCGTCATGCTAAGTAGTCGGTCGACGTCGTCCCGCCACTGCTTCATGGCCCCTTGTGAGGCTGTGGAGCTTGGAGGGTGTCGCAGCTACTCCCTGGCTGCTGACAACGCTCCCGGAGCCGCCCTCGACGGTGTCCGGGATGTCTGTGCAGCTGTGTGCTGCCGCGCAGCGTGCACAGCAGCAGTGCCCGGCACTGGGCGATTGGGAACCTGTGGCGTGGAGGAAACAGCTTCTTCCTCCACCAATAAATCTGTTGATGTCTCGGGGCGGTGCTCCACGATTTGCTCCATCATGCTGAGCGAGAAAACAAGCAAAAACCTAAAGCCTGGGCCCCCTACCTGGCGCGCCAAATGTCGGAGAGGGAATTCTCCGGCCGGGTGGCGGAATGTACCCGCCCTAAATCCTAAGATGAGGAAGGGGCTTAAGCGTTTTGCCTGTCCTGCTAAGCGAACATCAAGCACATGAACACGCGAGAGTTTAGAGTGGTTCGGGCCGCCGGAGCATAACACCCTACTCCACTGTGTGTTGGATTGCTGTGGAAACTTGAGAGTCTAAGTTGAGTCTGTGTTGTAACGTCACATGCCTCCCCTTTTATAGCTAAAGGGGGGCATGTACAAGAGTACTGAGCCCCGACATGTGGGCCCAGGAACATAGCGGATGTAGCTACTAATATCTTCTGCTGGAGCAATCTTCTTGCGCCCTAACACCCGAGATCTGCATAGTCTCGGCGTGCAGGGGGAAGCTTCTCGCATAAGGGATGAGTATAGTGCCCCGCGCAGCACGAGCGTACTGTTTCAGCAACGGACTGGACAGGTGCGCCGTCTGCAGGGTGGCTCTGGCGCCGCCTGCCAGTGGATTTGACAGGACGCAATAAATGTCGTGGGGGCACATCGCCTGTCAGAAGGGTGCACAGGCAGCATGTCCTCTTCGTAATAAATGCGGAGGTCGCGCGGCCCAGAACCCTTACGTCATGCTCCGCCCGCTGCCCTACGTCACAGACAATAAGCCATGTGGTAGCGTTAGACCCTCATCCGAGTGGGGAGCGGAGGCGCTCCGGAAAGAGCCTGGACACACGTCAATACCGGACCCATGCCTAGGTCACGACAATTCCTCTCCCGGGACCTTGTTATGGGTGGTCCGGAGCTCACTTGGTGGGGTCCGAACCCTATCCAATAGCTCCGGGTTGCTTTACTTCGAGGGTCCGGGTTGTGCGTACAGGGGTCATGTGCCTTCTGGGCCCGATGGCGTTGTCTCCGACAACGCCGCCTTAATTACCCCACGAGATACTCCTGGGGTTGTTCTCCGCGTGGCTAAGGGTAGCCGTACAGACATCATGCCTTTATACCATAGTAAGGGGTACCCCTAATCTAGGGTACCGACAGTCACATTTTTAGGACCTTCGGAAGAGTAAGGCCCCCAACAGTAGCCCCTCGCAGTATTAATTTGTTTCCTTGTAACAAATTTAGATTGCGACGTGAACGAAGGCCTTTAGCCGAAGGTTCAAAAAAACACATTCCCTTCGCTAGAATAGCGAACGACACTGACATGTCGTACCCAACAATTCGTGGGGCGGTAGGCATATAAATAGGAGTTTGTATTGAAAGCATTTCTTGTGCCATTTTTGTTGCTTACACTGTACTCGCCATTTTAAACATTCTTGCTTTGTTGAGTTTTGATTGGATTTTAAGCTTTGACATTTCAACAAGGTTTGATTTAATGGCTGACAAGAAGAAGACTATCGACCGGCGATGTCCGAGTTTTACGAAGCTATGGAGAGGACCAATGCAGAAAAGATTGCACATGAGACACTAGGTGGGATATCTGAGAGTTCTAGTGATAGTGAAGATTTTGACGCAGAAAGTGAGAATGAGAGTGCCGAAGATCGGCCCTGGAGGCCAAGCCATGTTGTCTTCAGGAAGTCGATGATCAAGCAAGGTCAAATTGATGCAATGAATGGAAGGTACTTCCGTGACATTTCTATCATGATGGCTGGAGGGGAGAATAATGTCCCCCTGCTCGAAGCTGACGAGGTGGTCATTTATAGAAGCTTCATGAAAGCAGGGCTTCGGTTCCCTCTGGATAAGATACTGGTCGAAATCCTGAAAACTTTCGAAATTTATCTTCAGCAGCTTACTCCCGAAGCTATCATCAAGATAGGGATCTATATCTGGATCATGAGGAGCCAAGGGTTAGAACCAAATGCAAAATGCTTCTGCAACATGCATGAATTGTCTTATGAGACGAAGACCACCGAAAAAGAGCAATATCACAACAACTCCGGTTGCTACGGCTTCGTAACCCGCTCTGAGGTGAGCAACCCAGTTCCAACATTTCGTAAGAGATGGCCAGGGGCCTGGATGCAGGAGTAATTCTATGTGAAAAATGATCTGGTTGAAAGGGAAGACATCAAGGGGATTATCCAACGTCCTATATGGTCTCACTTCGGCATTAGGAGACCATCCCTTGCCCTTGGGAACGACGTACAAGCGTGCTAAGCTGCTTTTAACACAGTATGCACTTACATAGCCCAGGGACTTAGTCCAGGAGCATATTGCTTATAGAGTGTGGCCACTCAGAAGTGGATGGGAGATGCCGAAGGAAACTACCGCTGGATCCAGCGAAGGTGGTTTGGTTTATCTGAAATATACATTCAAGTATAGGAGCTAGTTTGATGAGCCAAATGACGACTGGCTGAATGCCATCGAAGCAACCAGTGATGAACTGCTTGGTGCTTACTCAAGGGCTGAGGATGATGCTATGTCAACAACCTTCGGGGGTCGAGGCAGGAAGAGACTGAATAGAGTTTTTGATGTCATCGGATTCGTGTATCCGGACTATTGTTATCTTGCGTGGAAGCAAGGGAAGAAGAGGAAAACTACTACTTCGGTGACTACTGGCACGCCGAAGTCAAAAAAGATTAAGGTTCTGACTCACCGGCCCAGGCATATTGAAACGACTGAAGTGCCAAAGCTAATTGAGGGGTCTTCTTGCGCATCTGAGCCCTGGCGCCCCGCTCCTATCGAAGCTAGAGCGAAGCCAGCTGAAGAGCCAGAATCAAAGAAATCGACAGAGAAACCGAAGGCTCTGAGCCCATTGCAAAGGATGGAGCTATCGAAGGTGTCAAAGATTCCTGCAACAACTCCAAAAAGGAGGAGGATGGCCAGCGTACTAGACGTTGTTATGGAATCCACGAAGGCGTTAACTCCTTCCTCTTCCGAAGCACCTAGCGCGGAAGGTGAGAGTATAAAGAAATCTGTTGAAGCTGGCATAGCGCAGGCTGTGGTTGAGGCTGGGCCCTCAGTTCCCGCCGAAGCAAGACCTTTGGAGACTGCTAAAGAGGGTGCTGAAACAAGACCTTCGGATGCTGCCAAAGGACCATTAATGTTAGGAAAAGAAAGTGCTACCGAAGTATCTGAATCCCCTTCTCCTGGAGCACCTACTAAGGAATTGGAATTCATAGTGTGTCATGCTTCGGGGGGGAAATTATCAAAGGAGCAAATTGCCGAAGCGCAACATTATGCCAGGGATCTGTAGTACCCTCGAGGGTCCTTGGTGTATGGTGGGGATGAACTTCGGGATTCCAAGGGTGCAAAAGAACATTGAAGAACTTCGGGATTCCAAGGAAAAATGCAACGAAGTATCCATGGAATGCGCGAAGAAACTAAAAGAGAGCTTTGCAAAGGTGTAAGCTTATTCTTCCGAGCAGAAATTTATTCGTGGCGATCCCGAAGGGGTTATCCAGTGGATAGGCGAAGAGGCCAAAGCTTTTGATGAGATACTTAGCGATCGTGGGGATTTTTGTGGCTTTTGCCGGTGCCCGAGGGGCTGCGGCAATTTTAGAAAAAGCCGGGTGTGAACATGTTAAGGTTGTAGCCCAGGCAGAATCTATTCTCTTAGTTGACGACACTAAGGACCCTTCGGCTGAGGCCTCTACATTGGGCGGTAAATTCTACTCTGATATGTGGATGAAGGGTGGTCATGAGATGGTTGATGAATGCGTTAAAAAGAATGAGAAAGAATCTCACGACGCCCGAGAGGAGGCTAAACGAGCTGAAGAAGCTGCTGAACGTGCCATGATTATATGTATTTTTATTTAAAACCTTTTGCTTTGTTGTTCGTTTCTAGCTTCAAAATTTACGATCATGCACTTTGTTACAGCCGACCTTTCTCCACCACCGGAGCCGTACAACCCCGAAGCTGACCCGGTCATGAAAGAAGCTTTGGATGTGATGAAGATTGCTAACGAAGTCGTCGACGAAGTTGTCAACAGACTATTACATGAAGCCGCTGAGAAAATTCTAAAACAAGATTAAATTCTTGTATGCTAGAAACTGTAAATGCTTGTGTGTGTTTGCCGCCATGTGCATGGGACAAACATCTAGTATTTGTATGTAAATTAATGTAATATATTTCTTTGTGATGCCTGAAACTTACATACGTACCGTTTTTTGAGCCTTCGGCGAAAAAACACCTTCCCTTCTTTTCATGCTTCGCAAAGAAAGATTGCCCCCTCTATCGATTGAATACCACATGCTTTGCCACGCCTGTTGTATAATAATATTGCTGACGAAGATTTCTCTGCTGTGTAAAAATATGTCGGCCGAAGGTATACTTTGTGCTTAAGCACATTCTTTTATAATCTAGCAGATATTTTCGGAGGAGCATTTTTCCTTCTCCACAATTTTTTCGCTGATGCGATATGATGTATGATGTAATGCTGTGTAATATGATGTGATGGTATGATGCAGTATGATGTTTATGCCGAAGATGAACACCCACACGAAAACACACCAGACTCGGCATTCCCTTAGAAACGACTTTGGAGTTTCTTCACCTTTTACTTAGGTGGTAATTCAGCTCTGCATCCCCTTAGGAACGACTTTGGAGTTAAGCTCTGCATCCCCTTAGGAACGACTTTGGAGCTTCTTCACCTTTGATTTAGGTGGTATTAAAGCTCTGCATCCTCTTAGGAATGACTTTGGAGCTTCTTCACCTTTTACTTTGGTGACATTTTGGCTCTGCATTCCCTTAGGAACGACTTTTGAGCTTCGAAACTTACTCTACGCTCCCTTAGGAACGTCTTTGTAGCTTCAGAACTTACTCTACGGTCCCTTAGGAACGGCTTTATAGCTTCGAAACTTACTCTGCATTCCCTTAGGAACGGCTTTGTAGCTTCGCAACTTTATTCTGTCACACTCGATGGTGTAACGACAGTATTATTACATCTAGTTGAAAGTTAATCCTTCCTGTATTGTTTTTCTTTCAAGAAAATATAAAGGCAGAAAGAGTTAAGATACATTAGACCAACATATTCCTTGGCCGAGCCACTGTAGTCCCTTTAGTAGATTTGCTGTGATTCAGGCACAATGTTGTTGACTGTGCGAGCTTCGGACTCCTCCCAAAGGTCGTGCTATTGCTGAGTATGATTGTGCCCTTCTGGCTGCTAATTGTGAACCAGCGATGGTGGTGGTGGCAAGTGAGGCCAGGAAGCTCGGGAATGACTTGCCGAAGCGACAGAAGCCGTAGGTTGTTGATTTCCTACATATTCTGGGATGTATGGAGAGTAGCACGAAGTAGTGTGAAGGACTTGCTTTGGCTGACTCTGCCGCGTCTCGGCTTCAGCGATTTTCTTTTGCTTCTGAATTATGACCTGGCATGTCCTTGTTGTATGGCCCTTGTCCTCGCCACAAAAGAGGCAGTACAACTTTCTGGGTTGATTGTCGAATGTTCCTCCAGTGAAGCTTCTTCCTCCTCTCCTCTTGGAGCTGGTGGTTGAAAGAAGTCTGCTGCATGCTCAAAGACTGTGAGCTATGATGGTTGTTCTGAGCATTGTTGGCCCTTTCATCGTTGGCATTGGAGTTGTGAATTGACCGGACATGCCTGGGATGAAGTCTTCCTCCGGAGCCACTAGTCATTTTAGAAAACATGTATGCTTCCTCCCTTCTTTGACGAAAATCATTATCGGCCTGAATGTACTCATCCATCTTTTGAAGGAGCTTCTATAGGGTTTGTGGGGGCTTCCTGGCAAAATATTGGGTTGTAGGTCCTAGCCGAAGCCCCTTGATCATGGCCTCAATGACAATTTCATTGGGCACTGTAGGCGCTTGTGCTCTCAAACGCAGAAACCTTCGGACATACGCCTGAAGATACTCCTCATGGTCTTGCATGCATTGAAACAAAGCCTAAGCAGTGACTGGCTTCGTCTGAAAGCCTTGGAAACTGGTGACTAGCATATCCTTGAGCTTCTGCCATGATGTGATTGTTCCTGGCCGAAGGGAGGAATACCAGGTCTGGGCCACGCTTCTGATCGACATGACAAAAGATTTTGCCATGACAGCAGCGTTACCCCCATACGAGGATATTGTTGCCTCGTAACTCATCAAAAATTGCTTTGGATCTGAATGCCCATCATACATGGGCAACTGGGGTGGCTTGTAGGATTGTGGCCATGGGGTAGCCTGCAATTCTACTGCAAGAGGAGAAGCATCATCAAAAGTAAAGTTACCATGATGAAAGTCATCGTACCATTCATCTTCGTTGAATGAGCTTTCCTAACGAAGCTCCCTATGCTAAGGCCTTCGGTCCTGATCATGTTGAGTAGGATGACGCATCTCCTCAGTGGCTTCGTCAATCTTCTTCTGAAGATCAGCCAGGCGAAGCATCTTCTCCTTTTTCCTTTGCACTTGTTGATGGATTGCTTCTAAATCCCTGATTTCCTGGTCAATCTGCTCCTCCTGAAGAGTTGGGCTGGTAGCCTTTCTCTTTTGGCTCCTGGCCTCTCGCAGAGAGTGTGCATCCTGATTTGTGTCCAGTGGTTGCAGGGCAGCCCCTGGCACCGTTGCCTTCTTCGGCGGCATGTCGAAGGTGGATGCTTTGCCGAAGGTTTGTGGAAGTGAGTTCACCGGAGGTGGGCGCTAATGTTGTTCACTTGTCCTCGAATGTTATAAATCAAGAACAAGGAAACACAATTGTTAATGGTTAAAGACCTTCGTCCTTCAAAGCATTATTTTCTTTTGGATATAATGATCTTCAGACGAAGGTCATGAAGGATATACCTTCATCATTTCAGCATATACATGTAAATATAAAATAAGAAATTAAAGGAACACAAAGGAATAAAGGTAATAATTATGTATCAATAATCTATTTATTATTGTATTCCATAACTATGAATAAACATCAACAATATTCATATTACATTATACCTTCGGCTTGTCAAAAGGTGAGAGAGCAAGAATGACGCGAGTGGTTACAATCCAGCGTGAACAGTACGATGTTATTGTTCATCTATTTATAGCCATGGGACGCAGCCATTTATGTCCTTGGTAACTTTCTATAATATTAACAAGAATTATTAAGGACTGTATGGTCTTTATCCTTTTTCGGTCGTTATCATACTTGAGCTTCGTCAACATGTCCAACTGAAGTCCTTTGCCTTCTAGCTTCGTCGCCCACTCTTTATTTCCCTTCGTTCTGTCATAAGAGAAGTTTTCTATCCCAAAGCCGAAGCTTCCTGTAACTATTCATAATCATGCTGAAAATATATGGTTAGTCATATTTTTTAGGACCTTCGGAAGAGGAAGGCCCCCAATAATATTTTAATCAAATTGTAACTATAGAATCAAAATATTTCATTAACTATAAATCAAAAAACATAGGTTAACAAATTAGTTATATATGTTACATGATAAACTAGTGTTACCAAAACGTACAAAACGTAGATAATTTTATTATGAAGTTAACGCAACTTGAATGGACTAAATAGGAGTTAAAATGGGCAAGTTATGGTTTATACCAGTTTTTTGAATTTATTCTTTTTACTAAAAATCGTTTTCGGATTAAATTTCTAGATATACTGGTGACCATAGGACCACGATCACAATTCTCTGGAACGACAGTGGCTAATCTGTAAACAACAGGACCCATGTGTAATACTCTTAGAACTATAGCGAACTGTGTGTTTATTGTGATAAACACGAGGGCTTTTTTGCAAAATAGTCTCGATTGAAGGGGTATAGTCTATTATTAGCTGCTCGATCTAATTCAACGGCCCAGATTAGAATCTACATAAACCGAACCGATATGAAATGCTACCTGTCAAAACGGAGATCGACGGAGGACATTTAATCACGCGCGATCATATCCCGAGCCGCAGGATCTCCATCCGAGGGCCCGAGACAGACCGAACCGGTGTTTCCCTAGATCTAATCACAGCCATTGATGATCGATCGAACTGTATACAGCCTACCCTCTACCTCTCGGCGGCGCAAACGGCGGTGCTATGCTTCCTTGCGGCTAAGCTCGCCGGAGCACACACGAATCAAGGATTCCACGCACGGATCCCACCCCCTGACCACGTTAGAACAAGGGCTGGACCACCGTGAACCCGATAATCACCCCCGCCACCTGGATTGGCACGCCAAGGCCTCTGCCCACGGCTTGAACACATGCCGCTGCAGCATGTTCCATGGCCGGTGTGTTGCACCCCGCCGCTGCGGCGATTGGTCCCACGCACGGCAACACGCTACACGAGTCCGAGTATACAACGATCATCGTAGAGAAATTCTTATTTCGGGTTGAGGCGGCGAAAGCTGTCCCCGCGGCATGGCAGCGCTTGATCGACGACGAGTACCCCAGCCCACCTGCTTCTCCTACTCTGTCTCTACTGTGGCGCTAGGTACGAGATTTAGATGGCAAAGGAGCGACGAGCTCGGTTTTATATTGGAGCAAAGTCCGGTTCGGAGGGGGAAGTACGGCTGTTGTAACGGCCCGAGCTCCACGCGAGTCTGTTGAGGGAGAGGTAGGAGATAGGTATGACAACCGGGACCCACTTGTCAGCGGCTTCAAGGGTGTGGTGATGGTGGCCGAGCAGTGGGACCCATTAGTCAATGTGTTGTTGCTCGACTGAGCCGTGGGGAAGAAAAGAAGTGGGTTGTGCGGGAGCGGACTAGGAAAGCCTTGTTCGGTTATTCCCAATACATATGGATTGGATGAGATTGGAAAAAATTCTTAAAAAGTTTGACTTGTTTGAGATTCAAATCCATCCAATCACACTTAATCTACATGGATTGAGAGCTAACCGGACAAGCCCTAAGGTGGGCTGGGACGTGGAGGAATTGGCCCACGATTTTGGTTTCTTTCCTTTTTATTTTCTGGTTTCTATTCTTTTTCAATCACAAATTCAATCAGAATTTAAGTTTTAAATTCCAAATAAATGCACAGTCAAAACTTCAACATGAATGCATGAATATACTTTTATTAATCTATTTATTATTTTATTTATGGAAATGCTTTTGAATATGTCACTTGTACACTCCAAATTGTATTTTTATGAAAGTAATTTCTAATGTATAATGTATTTTAATTTAGATTTTTAAGGAGGTATTTATAAACATATCATTCATATAAGGATCTTTTATATAATCTCCTATTAAAAACATTTATTTAAGGAACATGATATTTTTTCTAAATTGTTCAAAATAGGATTTTGGGATGTTACACGGTAGGGTTGAAATCGACTAATTTTTGGTAGCCTGGTAATGAGTCGTCGAAAATAAGACTATTTTTGACAGTCATACCATTAGACAATGAATTTAAAATGTTATTTTCAGCAGCTCTAGTTGGCAGTGAAAAATAACAACCGCCGCCAAAAGTTACACGTTATTTTTGATTTTCTACGGCAGGGAGGCCCCAAAAATATCCTGGTTGTCAGCCATGAAAGAGTGGCACAGGATGCTGTGAAGCTCCGCCTGTTCCCCACTACCGGAATCAACATCTTCGCCGAGTGCCGGAAGCACTCGGCGAAGCCTTAAAAACACTCGGCAAAGGCTTTGCCGAGTGTAACACTCGGCAAAGAAGGCTCGGCAAAAAGTGCATCGGCAAAGACTTCTTTGCCGAGTACTTTTTCTCGGACACTCGGCAAAGATCTTTGCCGAGTGTCAGGGAGCACTCGGCAAAGAAAAGCGCCCGTTACGGCGCCGGTTGACGGAGACGGCGGCTTTGCCGAGTGTCAACGGCGACACTCGGCAACGAAGATATCTTTGCCGAGTGTCCTCCTGGCAGCACTCGGCAAAGAGGTCGTCTTTGCCGAGTGCCGTTAGGGACACTCGGCAAAGAGCCCGCCAGAGAGGGTCCCCATGTCAGGCTCTTTGCCGAGTGTCCCAATTGGCACTCGGCAAAGACGACCTCTTTGCCGAGTGCTAGCGACATAACACTCGGCAAAGAACCTAAGCCGGTGCCCAGGTCTGTGCTCTTTGCCGAGTGTTATGACCCAGACACTCGGCAAAGAGCCTCTTTGCCGAGTGTTACACTCGGCAAAGTGACCAGTATGTACCTTTTTAATTTGTTTTTTGTTTTCCATCCACACAAACAGAAGATATCACATATATATCACATATATACATCACAGATATCATCACAGACATAAATAGCCAACACAAACATAAAACCGTGACCACAAACATAAATATTCATCACAAACATAAGTGTTCAACACAAGTATTAAACACAAACATAAGTCTCAAACGTCGCAAGCTCTCACATAAGTATCAAACAGAAACATAAGTATTATACATAAGTTCTAAAGTCTAAAACAATGACTCATGGAGGTGGGCGGTTTGGCCGGGGTTGCGTTGGGCTGAACCCTTCCGGAGGGTTGTTGGATGCCGCCCCAGATTGGCCCTGCACAGAGAAGAGATAGCATGTGTTATACCAGATGCATTACAAACATCTAACTACAATATTGATACTCACAGGAGTGTGGAAGACAATAGGGTCAACTGGGGGGAACAATGGAGGTGGCGGAGCGATGCCCTGTGCGGCGCCAAGGCTCTGCATGTACTGGAACATCTCTGCCATCCTCTGATCAGCCGCCGCCCGCTCCGCCATTATCCTCGCCTCCATCTCTTCTAGTTGGGTCTGTAATATTACAAGCCAACATTATAGTAACTCAAAGACTAGGTATATAACTAAAGGAAGGACGAGTTACAGAAGCACTAACCTCGAGTTGCTGTATGCGATGCTGTGAGCTGTCGTGCCGAGGTCGAATGGCTGGGCTCGAGCCCGTGCTCCTTGCTCTCACCTGAGACAGAGTGGGAGTGGAGGACGAGTCGATTGCCCCGTCGGCAATCCAGTACCGCCCATGTCTCTTGCCTCCTCCGACCCTCATGAGCACCTCGGGGTCGATAGGCTCGGTGCTCGGATCATAGTCTGGGCCATGGACCTCCTGCGCCATGGCGGTGTAGTCATGGAGGCGGCTGTAGACGGCGGGGTTGGTGTAGGCCTCGGGCCCGTCATCCGGGTTGTAGGTGACGTCGGACGTCGCCTTACCCTTATGGGCCATAGCATAGGCCGAGAAGGTGGAACAAGGCCTGCCACCATGTGACGCCGACTGCAACGAAAACCAACGAGATAGTTAGAAATAATATCTAACTTAGTGCTATATATCTAAATAAAAAAGGTGGCGTACCCATGCTTCGGCATATTGGCCCAGGCTCCGGCTGCCTTGGTGGTGCGAGGGGCCTTGCATCTGCAAACGCCGTTCCCGGCTAGCTGTGTGCACCTCGTCCCACTCAGCCGAACACCACCTATCCACCATCTGCTCCCAGCACAGAGGATGTGCGGCGCACCAATGTGGAATCACCTGCAAAGTAAACACATAAAGTGCATATCAGAAGATAAAATAAAATTCATGCATGGAGTACTGGTACCAAACATGCATGACTTTACCTCCAGGTACTGCTCCCTGGTCAACGACATGGTTCGGGCTTGAGGTTTGGTCACCTTCTCCCCAAGGACGGAGCCGTGGTAGGTGATGATGGCCTGGATGCGGGCCTCATAGTGCATGTCCACGACGAGCTTCTTACAGCACGTGGTGGCCACCACATCCGCCCTAGCCTCGTATCCAGCATCGCATCTGAAGAAATCCTGCATACAAAAACGATGTATCCATACATTATTTCAAGAATTTGCAACGAATGCGACATATTTTATATTATACTAAGACTTACCCACAGCTCTTGCTTCACCCGCTCCGCCTTGTTATTGAATTCCCTGCCGTCCCGGTCTACTGCATCGGGGGCGACGGCGTAGTGGTCGAAGGTGAAGGCTGGACCCGTCACTCCGGCGTACTCCACAAGTCCAGGGAAGTGTTCCCTGCACAGCAGGCCGAGGATGTTGTTGGGGGGGCGACGATGACCCCCAGCATAATCCAAAACCGTCCAAGACCTGTCCAAGTGATAAATAAAAAGTATTAGTTTATATTATGATTTTGAACACATAATATGAACAAGAATGAAGAACATAAAGTTACATACCTCTCCCCTTCCGGCCGAATCAACGGCCGTCTGTCCCGAAGTATGGGACGCGGCGGGAGACTCGCGGGGCCTCGCAGGTAGATGCTCCTCGAACTAGAGCCGCCTGAACCTGAGGCGTCCTGCTGCTGGTCGTCGTCGTCCTGAGGCGCCGCCTGCTGCTGCACTGCCTGCTCTGCCTCGTGCTGCTGCGCTGCCTGCTCTGCATCGTCCGCCGTCCTACTCCTCCTCCCCCTCCTCCTCCTCAGGAAACCGCCCACCATATTTGTTCAACAACCTGCAATTAAGAGTAAACAAATAAGCACATATAAAAAGATGTATTTAAAAATAGGTGCGAAATAAAAAGTCATATAGCATTACATCGATTAAAAATAATCTTCATATGTGTCGGGGTTAGCCGGATCATAACTCTCATCATCACTATCAAGCATTTCAATCTCAACACCATCGGAAGACGCAACCTCATCATTGCCTTCAAGGATTACTAAGTCATTATCATTTTGCACCTCATCATCCTCTTCATCAACAACCATTTCAATATCTACGTCCATTCCGATAGCTTCAGTTAAGTCTATCTCAAATCGCCCTTCTAGCCCATCTTCTTGGAAGAACTCTCCATCATATGTGTCCGGGTCTAAGTTGTAATCTTCATCGTTAGGAACAGGTAACCTCCCATGCGGCGATACCTTATACACAACATCCCAACCCTTAAGATGTTCTTTCGTTTGACACGCATATGGGAGATAATACACTTGTGTGGCCTGTTGGGCCACGATATAGACATCGTCTCCTGCTAAGGTGGAATCTTGTCGAATTTCGACTATCCCAAGATTAGAATGTGTCCGTCTCGTCACTTAAGGGTCAAACCAATGACATTTGAATATCACTGGAGTAAGAGGTTTGGAACCATAAAAATTGAGCTCATATATTTCTTCAATTCGTCCAAAATAATCGACATTGTCAAGGCCCGGCGTAAAGACTCCAGAACACGTTGTTTTCTGATTGGGCCGACTTTGGTCGTAGTGTGTTGTGCGAAAACGGTATCCATTGACGTCATACCCAGAATATTTCTTGACCCTATAAGCAAAGCCGTTGGCTACTTGTCTCAACTCGGCACTCATAGGCGGATCTCTTTGGCCCTGCAAGTATTCGCAAGTTAAAAGACGCTAAATTGAGTTCAAAGACGTATCTCTTTTACAAACTAAGCACGTACCTTACGTTTGAACCAGGAAATGAAATCGGGCAACCCATTTCTCGCACCCTTTCTAAGAAGAGCGTCATATTCCTGTGGAGTGGGGTCCCTTGATCGACGCCAGAATTCATGAAGAAATTGTTCCATGTATGGCGTCACCTCTTCAAGGTTGGTCAATACGTATAGCATGATATGTCGCCACTCTTCATGTGTCAGGGTCTTCGTGGTCGAGCCACTTGCGCTTCCGAGTTGGCCTCGAAATATGCTAAGGTTCGATTCATTGTCGCCATCATTGTAACGAGGGGGTGGATTATGCACGCTCGGCAGTTTGTCACCATAATAAGTTGTTGTGAAGTTTGAGACCTCCTCTAGAATGTATGCCTCTGCAATGGAAGCCTCGATTTTGCATTTATTTCTACATTTCTTTCGAATAGTCTTTAGACATCTCTCGATTGGATAGCACCAACGTCCCTGCACGGGGCCCCCCATTCGTGCCTCATAGGGGAGATGAAGAATCAAATGCTGCATTGGATTGAAGAAGCCGGGTGGAAATATCTTCTCAAGCTTACACAGTAACACGGGGGCCAATCTTTCCAAGTCTGCAACCACGGTCCGAGATAACTCTTTTGCACAAAGCTGACGGAAGAAATAGCTCAACTCTGAAAGCGTTAGCCAGACATGCTCAGGGACATAGCCTCGAACCATCGCAGGAAGAATCCGTTCAATCCATATGTGGAAGTCATGACTCTTCATCCCTAAGACTCGCATAGTAGATAAGTTCACCCCCCTACTCAGGTTAGCTGCATACCCATCAGGGAACATCAACATCTTGATCCATTGAAGTACTTCCTTCCTTTGGGCCCTGCTTAGGACGAAATCGGCCTTAGGCCTTCTCCATGTCTTTCCGCCACTTGGCGGCTTCATCTCTAGTTTTGGTCTATCACATAACGCTGCCAGATCCACTCTTGCCTTCACATTATCCTTTGACTTATCAGGAATGTCCATAATTGTTGCCCACAGTGCCTCGACAACATTTTTTTCAGTGTGCATCACGTCAATGTTGTGTGGAAGGAGCAGGTCGTCATAATAGGGGAGCCGAGTCAAGCCAGACTTATGTGTCCACATATGCTGCTCACCATATCCCACAAAACCACCTTCTGTATTGGCCACGAGCCCATCTATCTGTTGACGAATTTCGGCACCAGTCATCGTTGCAGGTGGACGGTCTGTCACTACGACACCTTTCGTAAAGTTCTTGATGTCTAGGCGGAATGGATGGTCAGCAGGAAGAAATTGTCGATGTTTATCGAAGGACGAATATTTGCCACCCTTTTTCAACCAAATGAACCTGAGAGCTTCCTTGCAAACTGGGCATGGGAACTTACCGTGAACACACCAGGCACAGAATAGCCCATAGGCCGGTAAGTCATGCATGGAGTACTGGTACCAAACATGCATTCTGAAGATTGTCTTCGTAGCTCGGTCAAACGTCCATACCCCTTCCTCCCAGGCACGTACCAATTCATCGATCAAAGGCTCCATGTAAACGCCCATTTTGTTCCCCGGGTGTCCGGGAATTATCAACGACACGAATATATTCTGCCTTTGAAAGCACACACCAGGGGGGAGATTGATTGGGATAACAAACACGGGCCAACATGTGTACGGGGCAGCGCTCATTCCATAGGGATTGAACCCATCTGTGGCCAATGCAACACGTACATTACGAGCCTCTTCGGCTTTGTCACGGTGAATGTCATCAAAGTGTTTCCATGCTTCACCATCTGATGCGTGCACCATCTTGTCAGGATTGTATCGTTTTCCATTTTTGTGCCAAGTCATCTGTTTCGCGGATTCCTCTGTCATGTACAGACGCTGGATCCTCGGTACGAACGGAAGGTGTCGTAGGATTGTCAAGGGGATGTCGAGCTGCCTCTTCTGTCCATCACCAGAGTTTACCTCCATAAACCTAGACGAATTACACTTGGGACAGTACTTTGCCTCCGCGTATTCTTTCCTAAATAGCACGCAGCCCTTCGGACAAGCATGAATCTGCTCATACGTCATCTTGAGTGCACGAAGTAGTTTCTGTGCCTCGTACATGCTCTTTGGAAGAACGTGATCATCCGGAAGCAGACTCCCAATAACCGTCAACAAGCCATCGAATGCGTCTCTACTCATGCTGTACTGCGACTTGAACGCCATTACACGCCCAATGGCATCCAGTTGAGAAACCTTTGTCTGGCCGTGAAGGGGCTTCTGTGCCGCGTCGAACATGTCGTAGAACGCCTTTGCAGTCGGCTCTGGCTCGTCATCCATACATCCTCCCGTGTACTGTGCCTCCTGATAGTCGTTCAACATATCCGCTACCCCCGCATCCGCGTCATAATCCTCGACACGTTGTCTCAGCACCTCCTCTCTCGTACGATGCGCTTCACCATGAAATATCCACCGAGTATAGCCCGGCGTAAATCCATTCTTCCAAATATGTTCTACCATGGTCTTCTTTGGTTTTCTTTTCCGGTTGTCACAATTGCTGCACGGGCATGGGACTAGACTCGCTCCTTTAGCAGCTTCGCCGTATGCCCGTTCCACGAAATCATCGGTCTTTCTAATCCATTCAGTGGTGACATCGTTTCTTCCTCTACGGCCCGTGTACATCCACTCACGGTCCTCCATCCTATAACAGGAAATTTCGGCAGCACCTCCCCTGCACGGGGAGGTTTCGAAATCCTGCAAATTAAATTTTCAGCACGATGGCTGACATCCACACATAATTCAACGGCACGATGGCCGGCAATCATCAATACTCAATATTAACCTAATCATACACGTAAATAAATTTAACACAAGAAAACTAAATATTAATCTAATCAACACAATATTAAACTTAATCATACCCAACGGGCGGGAAGACGGGTCGCAGACGAATCGACGGGTCGCGGACGAGTCGGCGGGTCGCGGGGCGAGGCGGCGGGGGCACGGCAAGGGCACGGCGAGGGCACGACGAGGGCACGCACGGCGGGGACGCGACGGGGGCACGGTGAGGGCACGACGAGGGAAAGCACGGCGGGGACACGGCGGGGGCACGACGGGGACACGGCAGGGACACGGCGGCAAGGGCCTCACGACGAGGGCGTGGGCGCGGCGAGCGCGGCGAGCGCGGCGTGGGCGTGGGCGCGGCGGCGTGGACGCGGGCGAGTGTGAGCGCGCGCGGCGTGGGCGGGCGCGCCGTGGGCGGGCGAGGGCGCGGCGGCGTCGCGGCGGCGCGGCAGGGTCGCGGCGCGGCGGCGGGGGCGCGGCGCGGCGGCGGGGTCGCGGCGGAGTCGCGGCGCGGCGGCGGGGTCACGGCGCGGCGGCGGGGTCGCGGCGCGGCGGCGGCGCGATGAGTGAGTGAGAGAGTGAGAGAGAAAGAAGAGAAACCAGCGCTATGTAAACGCGCTTTGCCGAGTGCCCGTGATCTGGCACTCGGCAAAGATTTTTTTTTATTTTAAAATAAGCTTTGCCGAGTGCCAGATCGGGGACACTCGGCAAAGAGATCCTTTGCCGAGTGCCGACGAGCTGACACTCGGCAAAGTCTAACGTACACTTCTTTGCCGAGTGTCACCAAGTGGGCACTCGGCAAAGCCTCCTTTGCCGAGTGTCAACCTACTGACACTCGGCAAAGTACTTTTTAATTTTTTTTGTTTTGTCTCCCAAACTTTTTGTGGTATGTTCCTACACTATGTAGACCTACATGTATCATTTGTGGACAATTATAACAGAGATTCAATCGTTAGTAGATTTAGTTCGTTTATTTGAATTTCTTCGGAAAATTCAAATTTGAACTGCAGGTCACTCGAAACTTGGAAAACCGTGCATGAAAAAATGATATTCATGGTACTTAGCATAAGTTACGACCGATTTCAGAAGCATACCAGAAACTTCGAGCAACATGCTCACTAAACATGGCCGTGAACTTGGCATCCACGTGTTTAAAAATTGTATAAAACACAAACAAAGTCAGAAAATCATGAAACTTGTCCCCGTGTCATGATATCATATGTATAGGCTGTGATAAAAATTTTAGACTGTTTGGAGAAAGTTGTGAGACACTATGTGTAGAAACCTAAGAGGACTACACATGAAATCATAGAGTTTCAATGTGGATCTATTAGGTTTCTACACATAGTGTCTCACAACTTTCTCCAAACAGTCTAAAATTTTTATCACAGCCTATACATATGATATCATGACACGGGGACAAGTTTCATGATTTTCTGACTTTGTTTGTGTTTTATACAATTTTTAAACACGTGGATGCCAAGTTCACGGCCATGTTTAGTGAGCATGTTGCTCGAAGTTTCCGGTACGCTTCTGAAATCGGTCGTAACTTATGCTAAGTACCATGAATATCATTTTTTCATGCACGGTTTTCCAAGTTTCGAGTGACCTGCAGTTCAAATTTGAATTTTCCGAAGAAATTCAAATAAACGAACTAAATCTACTAACGATTGAATCTCTGTTATAATTGTCCACAAATGATACATGTAGGTCTACATAGTGTAGGAACATACCACAAAAAGTTTGGGAGACAAAATCAAAAAAATAAAAATATACTTTGCCGAGTGTCTGGATAAGACACTCGGCAAAGAGCTCTTTGCCGAGTGCTAGACGTGTGACACTCGGCAAAGAATACTCTTTGCCGAGTGCCAGCCGCTGGCTCTCGGCAAAGACTGACGGCCGTCAACTTTAGGACGGCCGTTGACGGCCCTTTGCCGAGAGCCCCCTTTGCCGAGTGTTTGACACTCGGCAAACTATTCTTTGCCGAGTGTCGTCCTGTGCCGAGTGTCCAGCACTCGGTAAAGAGCCTCGTTGCCGAGAGTCTAGCTTTACCGAGTGCGGCACTCGGCAAAGCCTTCTTTGCCGAGTGCCCGACAAAAAGCACTCGGCAAAGATTGCAACACTCGGCAAAGCCTTGGATTCCGGTAGTGCCCGTTCTCTCTACTTGGGAGAGCGAACCTATGGTTCTATGCCAACCAAGGTACTGCGGACACGGCAAAAGTGTTCAAACATGTTCCTTGCAGAATTCTTCTTGATAGGTAAAATCAATGTCCATCACGGAAAAAATCACGAGTTTTTAGCAGACAGTGGAGACAATTCTCAAGACATGGGAATATTTTGAAGAGTACATTCTTTCATGTCCTCACCATAACATGGAAGAGTACGTGTGGCTCCTCATGTAGAACTTCCACAACGGCTTGTTCAAAACAGCTACTCCATTGATTATCTCGATGTTATTGTGGAGGAGCATTTCTCCTGCTAGCTGTTTCTACAACAACGGAGTTCATTCAGAAAATGGTTTCAAGCTCCATCATCCAAACCACTTCATAGCTTCACATTACCTTATTAGTCGGTAAATCATAGCCTTATTTGCTCTTCATTATTCCCTAAACACATCGACATAGAGCACCTAACGTGTTTTCATCCCAGAGACTTGGTCCTTCACAGCTAGCCCTCACCTTAATATTCTCCGGCTAGTCATACGAGACAATATAATCTCTACTATATTAAAACACTAGTTATAACGGTCGTCTCGTGTCAATATTTTTTTTAAAAAAAACCTACATTTGTTTAGAATTAACCCGCACTCATATAATCTCTTCTCTACTATTATAATAAGAAGAGTTTCGTGCATTCTAGTTTTCGTGCGTTGTCCCCCTCCGGTAACCGTCGTACATCGTCGTGCTTTCCCGCATCTCCGAAACGACCTCCCGCATGCCACACACAGAAACTGCCTCTGCACGCCACGCGCCTTCCTCTGCCCGTTGTCGCAACCTCGGAGCGCGTCTGTAATATCCCAAAAAAAAGTTGCCAAAGGTTGATCTTCGGTGCATGGATGTGGGGAAAAGGGTTGTGGGCCGTTGGATGCTAAGTCAGAGTCATCAGTGGCGTCGTTTCATTTCTCCCGCAAAGAAACCCTAGTGGTGGCCTTTTCCCCCTTTTGTCCTTCTTGGCCGCCCCCCTTTCTCCCTCCCCCCCACACACTTGGCCGCCCCTTCCCCTCTCCCCTTGGCTGGCCTCCCTCTCCTCTCATGGAAGCCCCTCTCCACGGCTTCCTCCTCCCTCTAGATCTCCCCCCACGCAGCAAGGATCGAGAAGAGGAGGAGCACGTTGAATTGAAGAGGGAGAGAGAGGATCAAGGAGATGTTCTTTCCCATCTCTTCTTGAAGATTTTCTTGGGGAAAACCGTAGGTATGGATGAAATCCTTGTTCCTCCCTGTAATTATGTGCTTTTGGAGGTTGTGGATCAAGGGGATTAAAGGATTAGAGGTTGGATTAGATGTGGGGTTAGGTTTTGATCTCGAATTTAGTTTTCTGCGGAATGGCAGATTCGATAGTTTCTGTTCATGCCAGTTTTCCGTAGTATTGGTGGCCTCAAAAAATGAAAAGTCTATATATGAGTCGTAGATAATTTGTAGATCTTTCCGTGGCCGTGAAGAACACCTCAATCGGACATTAGATCAAAAAGTTATTGCAGTTTGATTATAGCAGTTTTTCAGTCTCATAATTCTGTGCAGAATCTATTCTCTTAAGATTTAGGCAATTTTATCAACAGAATTCAACCTTGGGGTTCTAAGAAAAGTTGTAGATAATTTCATAAGCTTTTCATATTTTTAAAAAGTGCATTCATATGAATTATGAAACTCCAGTTATGTTTGTTTTACTGTGGCTGTTCCTGTTTGCCTGACAAAAATGAGCGGGTCTGTTCACTGGTAGGTTTCATCAGGTAAATGGCCGAATTGGCTCTTCCAACTATGGAGACTTCTGTAGAGGGATAAAAGTTATTACTGCCAGTAGAATTTCATGATTTTTGGTTGATTGGTTTGTGAGATATCGAATTTGGAAGTTATCTACGCTGTTGTCTGAAACAGATTCAGTCAGTTATCTTGTCAGATGTTTTAGAACTTATTGATGACAGAATTTAATTATCCATTGAATACCGAAGTTGTAGGGTATTTTCTGTAGATACTCCTAGATTATTTTTTTGATATCACCACTGTTATAATTTTAAAGATACAAAATTAACAAACAGCGCTGCTGCTGTATGGCATGTGGTTTAGGGTGGGAGGCTTTCCACCAGGTCTTGGTTTCAAGTGTAGGAGTGATTTATTGATTGTTGGCAAATGTTTGTGAAATATTTGTACTAAGTTTTATGCCCGCTAGCAGGTGGCTACACTCCAGATCATGCCTAGTACATTTCTTCTGCTTTGATGAAGGCAAGTGAATGTAGCGGTGGTTGCTTCCGTTCTGACCTATTGTTTCTATTGCCTACACTCTAATATTCAGAAGTATTGGATTCTTTCATAATTGGACTCTATGGTGATACTTTACTTGCTTGCATTATACTGATGCTCAATCATATATTGATGATGATTATGATTCGAGTATGACCCATGAGATTAATTCACACCCCTGAAGGTAAATGAAGTATTATTTGAGGTTGGTATTGTATCTGAAGGTAAATGAAGTATTATTTGAGGTTGTATTGTATGTGAAGGAAGTGAAGTATATTGATAAATGCAGCATGACATATACATTGCATGATTCACTTGCATCTGAAGTTGGGTCGTGACCTATGGTCCGACCGTACCGGTACAACTTAGCATCGTACGTTGCCCAAGGAGGGGTACGATGCGGCTTCATATCCTTAGAGGTATGAAGGCAGAGGACATATGCATTGCATTCATATGCATTCATTGAAGTGATATTTGCAGATGATGTGGTTTTATACCTTCAGAGGTATGAAGACAGTACCTACACTTTGTATTCCTATGCATACATTGAAGTGATATTTGCAGGTTTTGTTGACGCAGGGAAGTGTTATAGAACATATTGTGGTTGTTCGAGGAAATGAGATGATATTGGTTATATTGGGACTACTGAGTTCTATGCCTACAAGTATTTCTGATCTTAATTGTGATTCTTTTAAAATGTTGATTAATTCAATTTGTGGTTTAAATATCTCGTCAAAACAATTCGCTTGCTGAGATGTTTCATCTCACTCTTGCAAAACTCAATGCAGGTGCTTGTTGTTCATCCAGGGACGTGGGAAGTAGTAGCACATCCACCTTCACTCTCATAATAACGCTGCTTAGGCGCAGTCATGATTAATTAGAAGCTTCTTGTCAAAGGATATTTGTTTCTAACTAGTTATGTGCACAGGTTAATTTAGTTCATGCCGTTATGGTTGTCCTCCTATTGCTAGCAGATTATTAATGTCGATTATGTTTTCTTATCATGATATCTATTTATACTTTGTTGCTTCCCCGTTTATGCAATTTTCAAAGGAGATGCTGCCGAAAATTTATATACGAATGTTAGAGGTGTAGTTTAGTAGCATTCTGGGGTGTTTGTGGATCCCGAGGTGTTACAACGTCGTGACTCGTGAGGATAAGTCCCCGCAAACTCCGTGCCGAGTGATGCGAGGATAGGCCCCGTGAACTCCGCGTCGAGTGACCCGCCATGTCGCAACCTTCGATAGCGTGCCTACCACGACTGTCGTCGCTATAAATTTCTAGCCTCTGGTTCTCCGTGTCAGCGCAGCGAAAATGGTTACCACCAGCAGCAGGGCTCAGATCTCCCGAGGTGGCGAGCTCTTCAGAGTCCTGTGTCGCCAGTCTGATTCTGGTGTCCGACTGCTTGCCATGACACGTCAAGGTCAGATGAGGACACAGAGACATGCTGGTCGGTAGCTGCGGCCACGGCCCCCCTCATTTTGGCACCGACGACGAGGAGGCTGTAGTCGAGCGGCGTGGCGTGGGTGCCATTCCACGTAAGGAGGCGCTATATGCTCTGCATCGCACCCCATCGTTCCATGGTAGTTAAGGTACCCATACCACCAACTCTCTGACTCTGACGATCAATCGATCTGCTTAGGCCCGGGAGGTCTCAATTGGTAGCTGAAGGTGGAGTGATGGCGAAAATGATGCGATCGGAGCTTGGGAGTCAGATTGGTGTGTAGAGGGGAGAGCGATCGACTGCTTTCTTGCTCGTTTCTAAATTGATGGAGCGGGGAATTGAGCTGTCCGTGTTTATGGCGACGACGGCCGCCATGAGGATGCAATACCATGTATTTGTAGAATTGCAGCAACCTTCGCTGAGTCTTGGAGAACACTTCTGTGGTCGTGATTTGAAGAAGGTTCTCAAAGCATGGGCATCTCTTAGCTTTATCGGATGGTTCTAATTTACATATGTTTCCATTTCAACATTAATCTTATTTTGTTAACAACATATTTTCTTAAGTAACATCATGTTTAGATTCACAAATATGCTTAGTATTTTTTTACATACATATGTTTTTTTCAATCAGTAGTTATGCCAAATTTACAAATTAAGTCATGTTAGAGGAAGATACACCATGAAAAATAAAATAAGTGAAAATTCCAAACACCATGGCTTTTGGGCGTTTAACTTCTCTATACTTCACAGCCCATCCCAGAAGTCTTGCTGGATTGTTATGGTCTCCATCCTCTTACTGTTGTTGTCCTGGGCTAGCTCTGACGAAGGAAACCAGATTTGAAAACCTGTTTTCCAACCTCCCAACATATGCATCTTGTGCACCTGGTCCAGTTTCATACATCAATGAGAAAAATGTAGATGTACCATGAGAACAAAACAAATGATGTTACTCGTGCTCTTTTATCCTTGGTCTTTTGTTTTTTTTTGCAAAGAGTGTACGAAAAGATCAGCTGAACAAAAGATTGAATCATTCTTTTCTCTGTTAGAATTCATGGGTATTGACATTTAATTGGCAAACACACTCAAGCTCTCATGGCATGCATATCCCTATCTGAATTTGAGACAAGAAGAATTGGGTTCAGTTAAATACTTGTCCCTTGAATAGCAAAGATAATTTTCATATGATTACCAGATCTTTTTTACATTCACTACCGCAATTGCAGTTATATTTGTTCCAGCAGACTACATAAATCTTACTTGCTTTTTTGAAATAGTAGGTTCCATATATAGATTAATTGATCTTCTTGGTGCCTATGAAGATACTTCAACTCTAGCTAACTTCTCTTCTGTTCTGGCCAAGATATCTGAGCATGTTGATGGCGCAATTGCTGATGAAATTTGGCAAGAATTCCTATGGATCAAATTGCAGATCCATTGTTTGCAGAAAATGAGCAATGTATGATATTGTGTTTGCAAGACTTGCGTCTTTGATAAAGGTTGAAAAGTTGAAGGCTGTTGAGACTATAATTGAATCAGGAATTGACAAGAAACTTCTTGTGCTTCTAGGCAATGGTTCTGAGATCTCATAGCACCATGCGATTACCACACTAAAAACATTCAGTGAACTTGGTGCTCCACTTCAAGGGTGCATGGGGCCTGTAGCGTTGCTTCATTTGCCTTGACATGCTTGGATCAGTTTGGAAAGATTTCTTTGATTTGACAGAAATGTATTGCAACCACCAAAGCCTGAATAATTATTTGAGGTGATTTTTCATAATATTCTTCAGAGAGACAACAAAAATATCATTGAAACCATCCAATGTTTATTATCTCTTGCTAAAATAGCAAATGATACAAGGGTGCAAGACCTTCTTTTGGGAAGCCTTATATTTGCGCTTTATTTAAAAATAAGGTGAAATTATGTATAAGTGAGTGTTTGAACCTTGGTTGTTGCCTCCACATTCACACCCACCTAATCAATAGAAAACATATACTTTGTGCTTTATTAAAACAAAATTTATCCTATGTCATATATAAAAGCTATAGCAATGCACGAGCATATGATTAGTGTCTTGTATAAAGGGTTGGTCTGGTGACCACAGCATTGAGTGGGATTGAATGAAAAATGAACTAGTTATGGGTGGAAAATTTCTCGCTATTCAAAATTGAATAGCAAGGGATTTTCTCCCCCATATATGTATATCCCCTCCATTGAAGAGCAAGGGACCCCTCGAATTCCCATGTCACTAAAGCAGCCCTCAATCTTTAATCCATATTTACTAAACTAGCCCTAAATGAGTCCACCATCCCCACAGATTGAGCACATGCAATATGCATAAGCCATTTCTTCTCCATGACTTTTCATAAGACTTTTTAGTGGTGGAGGTGGGGGGTCTACTTGGGCTATGCATGTTTTGGGCTTGGAAGGGCTGAGCCAATGCTGGATCCAAGTGAATAATAATTGAGAACTGATACTGAATTAACTGAGTTGCTATAAAATACTGCATTTTCACTACACCAAAATGCTTAACTTCCTAGGGCCTAAACCGTAGGAAGTTAGAGCTAAACTCTCGGAAGTTATATAAACCGAAGTTTGGCTCTCGTAACATTTTAGTCGGAAGTTACGCTAACTTCCGAGAGCCAGTATTCCCTCTCGGAAGTTACGCTAACTTCCGAGAGCCAAAGCAGTTCTCTCGGAAGTTAAAGTTTGACGCCGTTTGTTTTGCGCTGACGACGTGTGAAGGCTAACTTCCGACCGTTTTGGCTGTCCTCTTGGAAGTTAAAATGACCAGCACAAAAAATGCAATTTAATTTTCATTATTCACCACATTAACAGCCACATATATCAAAATAATAGCCACAGATATCAAAATAACAGCCACATATATCACAATGTACAAAAATGACAGCCACAATATACCACAATATATTTAAAAGCCACAATATACCACATGTCACATATAAAGTCATAAAAGTCTGGCCAGAACAGTCCACAAAGTTTCAAGTCTCACAAGACACAAGTTACATCCACATAATAGTGTCACAAGACACAAGTTTCAAGTCTCACAAAACACAGAATGGAAGTCCACTACTGTCGATCAGCATCAGGAATCAGCGAAAAGTGATGCTCGCTACCTCCACTGGCGAACAACGCATCGACAAAGTCTAAGCCATCATGTTGTTGCTGCACCGGCAAGGTAGCTGGAGGGGTCTCATATACCTGTACAAATGACATTCATGAAGTTACACCATAATATAACAAGTAAATAATGAAAAATTTGCATACCTGATGTTCGGTAGGTGGAGGTGGAGGTGATGGCCAAGGAAAATGTATGGGAGGTGGAGGTGGGGGGGCATCGGAACCTGTATCCCTTGGGCTTGTGCTAGTTGCTATCAAATCGACGAACACATTAATGTCAGTGTTTTAAATCAATACATAACTTAAAATGAAAGATCTTTTTGAACTTACTTGTATCAGTGCTTGCTGTTGTTGAAACTGAGTAGTGTTGGGTCTATGCTTCGTCGCCGAAGGTCCTCAAAAACAGGATTTAACAGTATTTCTAGAGTATAATGTGTGAACAGGTATCTTCGGATCCAAGTCGGCGTCACGGCAGACCAGAGTAATACGAAGGTTGATACAACGCCGAAGGTGTACGCAGGAAAGCTTCGGCGCGACAACAAAAAGTGAAACCGACTTAAAGATGAAAAGGCTATTTAGACCTCGGCAGATTACTATAGAATTATTACCAAGTGTAAAGGGCATGAATGTAATTTTGTATGGGTTGTGTCCCGTGCCTATAAATAGATGAACAGTACCCTCGCACTGTTCACGCGGACTTGGCATTCGCTTTTTGCGTCACACTTGTACTTTCATATCCTTTCAATCGGAGGTATACCTGTAATTCAATAATATTTTTGTTCATGTTTGATGAGTAATATATAATTATTTATGTTATCTTTTATATCCTTTACATTTTATCCTACGTCGTTATTTAATGAACTTATGAAGGTAAAAATCCTTCGTAACCTTCGTCCGAAGATCATTATATCCTTAAGGAAATAATGCTTCGAGGGACGAAGGATTTTGACGTTTAACATTTTGTGTTGCCTTGTTCTTAATTCATAGCATTTGAGAACAAGCCCCCAACATTGGCGCCCACCTCCGGTGAACTCACTTCCACTTTTTGAGCTGATGGCTTCGTTCAACGACCAAGCTGGCGCTGCTTCGGACTTGAAGCTGGTGCTCCCGATCACAGGTGGCTCGTCCTCAGAGCCAGCTAACAAGAAACAAAAGAAGGAAGCACAGAGAAGGGTACAACATGTTGGGGTGTAAGGACCCTTCATCAAGTCAAGATGGTCTCACATTCCTATTACCTTCTCCCAAGAGGACCTTCAGCTCAAAGATTACCCGCACAACGATGCCATGGTTATCTCTTGTGTTATCAAAGGATTTCTGGTCCACAATGTCTTGGTTGATACAGGCAGTGCAGCTGACATCATATTTGCTAAGGCCTTCAGACAAATGCAAGAGCCAGAAGATAAGATTCATGATGCTACACATCCTCTCTGTGGCTTCGGAGGAAGGCAGATTGTGGCATTGGGCAAGATCACCATGTCAGTGACCTTCGGGTTCATCAACAACACTAGAACTGAGCAAGTTGTGTTTGACATTGTTGACATGGAATACCCTTACAATGCAATTATTGGTCGTGGTACCCTCAATGCCTTCGAAGCAATCCTTCATCCTGCCTATCTCTGCATGAAGATACCTTCGGATCAGGGGCCCATTGCTATCCATGGAAGTCAGGAAGCTGCAAGAAGGGCCGAAGGCAATTGGACTGACTCAAAAGCAATCCATAGCATAGATGGAGCTGAAGCTTGTGAACAGTACAAATTCAGAAGGGAGAAAGCAGCTTCAGCAGATCAGCCGAAGCTTATGCTCTTATGTGAGGACATAGCAGAGCAGAAGGTGCTGTTAGGCTCTCAATTATCCGAAGAGCAGGAGAAAACCTTGGTAAGGTTTTTGTTCAATAAAAAGATGTTTTTGCATGGTCAGCCAATGATCTCTGTGGAGTTAATAGAGATGTTATTGAGCACTCGCTCAATGTCGATCCATCCTTTAGACCCAGAAAGCAAAGGCTTCGGAAAATGTCAGATGATAAGGCCGAAGGTGCTCGCAACGAAGTCAAAAGACTCCTCAGTGCAGGAGTTATCAGAGAAGTGAAGTACCCAGAATGGCTAGCTAACACTGTTATGGTAAAAAAGGCCAATGGCAAGTGGCGAATGTGCATCGATTTTACAGATCTTAACAAGGCTTGTCCGAAGGATGAATTCCCATTACCAAGGATAGACTCTTTAGTTGATGCAGCAGCTTCTTCAGAGCTCATGAGTCTGTTAGACTGTTATTCAGGCTACCACCAAATTTGGATGAAAAAGGAAGATGAGCCGAAGACTAGCTTCATAACTCCAAGTGGCACATATTGCTATCTTCGGATGCCTGAAGGGCTCAAAAACGCTGGAGGAAGTTTCAGCCGAATGACTGCGAAGGTTCTCCAATCTCAAATAGGCAGAAATGTGCTAACTTATGTTGATGACATCATTGTAAAAAGCACGAAGCAGGAGAATCATATTGCTGACCTGCAGGAGACCTTCGCCAGTTTCAGGCAAGCTGGCTTAAAGTTAAATCCAGAAAAATGCGTCTTCGGAGTGAAGAAGGGGAAATTTCTTGGATGCTTGGTTTCAACAAAGGGAATTGAAGCTAATCCAAGTAAAATTGAAGCTATACTTCGGATGGAGCCACCAACTACAAAGAAGGGGGCTCAAAGATTGACAGGAAGATTGGCATCTCTCAATAGATTCATATCTAGATCAGCAGAGAGAAACTTACCATTCTTCGAAGTGCTGAAGTTAGCCGAAGTCTTTCAATGGGGACCAATCCAGCAGAAGGCTTTCGAAGAACTGAAACAGTATTTAATAGATCTAACAACATTGACTCCACCAATGCCAGGGGCTCCTTTATTGTTATATGTGGCAGCTTCGCACTCAGCGGTAAGTGTGGCGCTTGTCCAGGAGAAGATTGATGGTCAACTTAAGAGGCAGGCCCCAATATATTTTGTTTCCGAGGTTCTTAGTTTATCAAAGAAAAATTATACAGAGTTGGAGAAGGTACTGTATGCTGTCTTGATGGCCTCCAGGAAGCTTCGGCACTATTTCCAAGCTTACAGCATAATTGTTCCTTCTTCACAACCTCTGAAGGATATTATGAGGAACCGAGAAGCTACTGGAAGGATTGGAAAATGGGCTGCAGAGCTCAATGAATTTTGTATTGAATATGTTCATAGATCTTCGATTCAGTCCCAGGCGTTGGCAGACTTCATTGCTGACTGGACGCCAGGGGCTCAGGAGGAGGAAACGAATAAAGACAACGAAGCCTGGACAGTGTTTTGTGATGGATCTTGGGGAACCTTCGGAGCAGGAGCGGCTGCTGTGTTAGTTTCACCTTCCAAAATCAAAACTTGTTATGCGGCTAAGCTTGATTTTAGTTGCACAAATAACATTGCTGAGTACGAAGCATTGGTTCTAGGCCTTCGGAAGTTAAAAGCAATGGGAATCAGAAGGGCCATACTTAAAACTGATTCCCAGGTTGTTTCGGGTCATATTGACAAGAGTTGCAAGGCTAAGGATCCGAAGCTTGAAAAATATCTGGATATGGTTCGAAGAATTGAAGCCTCCTTCGAAGGGTTTTCTGTCAAAAATATCCCTCGAGGACAAAATGAGCATGCTGATTTGCTAGCTAAGTCAGCAGCACAGGGGCTGCCTTTACCTTCGGATGTGTTCTTCGAAACAATAAAAGCACCTTCGGTGGAACTTCTTGAAAGAGCAGTCCTTAATATATCTCCTGTTTTTAGCGAAGATTGGAGAACTGAGATCATCTCTTACCTTCAGGGTAAATTCCTTTCAGATGACGAAGCCTATAACAAGAGGATAGAGGCAAGAGCTCGTCCATATGTCATAATAGAAGGGGAGTTGTACAAACATGGAGTTTGTGCTCCGCTACTCAAATGTTTATCCAGAGCCGAAGGTATAGAGTTAATGAAAGAAATACATGCAGGCTTGTGTGGATCTCACATCGGATCTAGTCCGTTACTTGGAAAAATTTTCCGCCAAGGATTTTATTGGCCGAAGGCAGCTTCGGATGCAGCAGAATTGGTTCAAAAGTGCGAAGGTTGTCAGAAATGTGCAAAAGATCAAAAACAGCCTTCGTCTTTAACACAGCTCATACAACCCACTTGGCCATTGCAAAGGTGGGGCCTTGACTTGTTAGGTCCGTTACCACCGGCCCAAGGAAACCTGAGATATGTCATAGTAGCTGTGGAATATTTTTCTAAATGGATTGAGGCGAAGCCTTTGGCCACAGTAACTTCGGCCACCGTCCAAAAGTTTTTCTGGCAGAATATTGTTTGTCGTTTCGGCGTGCCAAAGGCTATAACTGTGGATAATGGGACACAGTTTGACTCCGAAGCTTTCAGGGATTTCTGTGACCAAATTGGTACGAAGATCCATTTTGCATCAGTTAGGCACCCGGAGTCAAATGGACTCGTTGAAAGAGCCAACGACATTATAATGACAGGAATAATGAAGTTAATCTTCAACCAACCCAGGGGAAAATGGCCAGATCAGTTAACCAAAGTGGTGTGGGGCCACAACACAACAACATCAAGGTCTACAGGTTTTACTCCATTTAAGTTGTTATTCGGTGACGAGGCAATAACTCCGGAGGAAGCTAAAGCCGGATCAATAAGGATATTAGCTTCGGCAGAATCAGATTCCGAAGCTACTTATTCTATAGAAAAAGATGCTTTAGAAGGGATCAGACTGCAAGCTGTGGAGAATATCAATAAATATCAAGCCGAAACAGTCAAATGGCGGGACAGAAAGGTTCGGCTAAAAAATATTGAGCCAGGGCACTTGGTGCTTCGGAGAGTGGCCAATCCAGAAACAGTGGGCAAATTGCAGTTGAAATGGGACGAACCTTTCTTAGTAGCATCTTCGTCAAGACCCGGTTCGTACAGATTGAAGGATATGGACGGCAATAACATTCCTAGGTCTTGGAATGCGGATGAGCTTCGGCGATATTATGTATAACTTGATGTAATTTTTCATATTTTTTATTTTTTCTTTCATGGCACCCTTTTCCTTTCCAAAGGGGGAGAAAGGTTTTTAATGGGGCCAGCATATGTAATTTCCTTTTTTAGTTCTATAAGAGCAAAATCCCCCAAGGAATGTAAATGTAAAAGCTGAGAACGCACCATCGAGTGCCAAAACTAAAGGCGAAGAAGCTCCAAAGTCGTTCCTAAGGGAATGCAGAGCTTACAGCGAAAAGTCAACGCTGATTCCGCCAAAAGTAAAGGCGAAGAAGCTCCAAAGTCGTTCCTAAGGGAATGCAGAGTTTACAGCGAAAAGTCAACGCTGATTCCGCCAAAAGTAAAGGCGAAGAAGCTCCAAAGTCGTTCCTAAGGGAATGCAGAGCTTACAGCGAAAAGTTAACGCTGATTCCGCCAAAAGTAAAGGCGAAGAAGCTCCAAAGTCGTTCCTAAGGGAATGCAGAGCTGAGGTGTGATTGTTTTTAAGAAAATAGTGGCTATGAATATGGCTTCGGATACGTGTTTGGCTATTCATTTGCACATCACATTACATCATAGCATTTGCATTCATAAACATTCATCTAGGCATCTGTAGGATAATCATCTTCATGACATAAATGGTTGTTTCGGCAAAAAGAAGAAAAGGAAGAGGAAGAAAGAGCTTCGTGTACAAAAAGGAAAGCTTTGCGGCGTACGAAAAGAAGGGAAGGTGTTTTTTCGCCTTCGGCTCAAAAGAAAATTTCGTCCACATCAAAGCATTTCTCATACATCAATGGAAGGATAAGGATATATAACAAGGTATGAACAGGAGTTATCTCAAAAGTTTTAGTTACAAAAATTATCTCAAAAGTTCCTCAAGTACTGTCTACAGTCTACTATCTAATCTCCAAGGAGCTTCGGCTTCGGCGTCATTTTTGAGCTTCGGCTTCGGCTTCGTCATCCTATAAAATTAAGGTCGTTTTAAGTCAAAATCAAGTTTACAGGAAGAAGTAAGCACAAGGTATGGTTCCTTACTGGTTCAAGATGGCTACGAGCTTCGTCTCCAGCCTTTTCTCGCCCACCTTTTGTCCATATCATTTTTACAAATCTATTCGAGATACTCCGGGCGAGATCAGGAATATCATCCAGGATTGATGGTGATAAGGTGAAATTTGGCCTATTGACAATCTTTGCATGATCGCAGCCAGCCTTCAGGAAAGCTGCAGCAGTGCCTCGAGAAGCCACCCAGGCACAGAAGTCACCATGCCCAGCTATGACTTCGTCGAGCTCGTCAATCTCCCCCTCAATATGTTCGAAGGTTTTCGGTAGATCTTCAGCTGAGGGGGTGAATTTTTCACTGCTGGCTCCAACTGAGTAAAAAATCTTTCTTAATCGTTGAATGCATTTATTGCTAAATTCCAAGCATTTTTCTTGAAGACTTGTCAGTAGTTTTCTCAAATCTGAATTTTGTTGAGCTTCGGCTTCAAGTTTTGCAGTAAGCTCTAGCTTTTCTCGCTCGAACTGTTCAGACTGGCGGAGAAGCTTCGTGTTCAGTTCTGTTATTTTTGCTTCAGCTTCCGCCAACGAACCTTCGGCTGCCTGGAGCTCAAAGTTCTTCTTCTCAATAACATCCGATTGTTCCTTTATTCTGTTTTCCAGATTTTCAATTATAACTTCGTGCTTCTTATCTTCAAAATCTTGCTGCATTTGCAAGGCTTTGCTCAACAACATACTCTGTACAAGAACAACCTTCGTCAGGCATGTTTCCATTATTAGAAACAATAAGAGTTAAGGTAAAAATACTTCACCTTGAAGTTGGAGTAAAATAAACTACCGATGATATGTTGTCGTCGGTAGCGGCTGATGTCTGTTTCTAGCTTCGGAAAGCCGATACTCTTGGACAGAGTACTGATAACTTTGGCTCCTATTTGATCTCGAATACAATCCAAATTTTCATCATCAACGCCTCCGAAGAGGAGTGCCCCAGGTTTGTATCCACAGGATTTAGCATACTCTCTAAGCTCTTCTACTTCAGCTTTTGATAGTTGTTCTCCAACTAAATTCTGGAATATGAAGGCTTCGTTTTCTGAAGCTTCATCAGCGATTTCTTTTCCTTTCCCCAACGCTGCGGTCACGGTCTCTTCGGCGGCGGTCGTAGTCTCTTCTGCAGCCATGTCTAGCAGTATTTGGTCAATGTGTTCAATTGTGCTCTCCAGGTTCAAATCTTCAGCTGAGGCAGCTTCAGCAGCTGCTGCCTCCGAAGGTGCAATTTCAATATCTGTCCCCTCTGCAGCCGATGGTATTTTCTGGGCTGAAGCTCTTGGCGGCGTCTTGTCGATCACCTCTGTCACGGTAATAATTCTTTGTTTCTTCGCCTTGATTGTTTTCTTCGATTTTTCGGGCTCCTTGTCCTTCTGAAAAAACTTTGTCAGTTGAGGGCCCAGTGGACTTAGCTTCGCAGGTAAGGATTCGGTCATTACCTTCAGAATTTCCTCAACGACAGCAGCAGAAGGTGATGCGGGGGTTTCTTCTGCTTCGGACATTTGTTGCTTCGGAGAAAAAGCTTTCTTCTTCTTTGGAATTTTCTTTTTTAATGGTTCTTTTTCTTCATTCATGGCCTCAGTTATCCTTTTTCTTTTTTGGCCCCCAGCACCCTTGTTCAGATTTTCATAATCAGGGTAATCAAAGCCCAAGGCGTCCAACACTCGATTTAGCCTTCGCTTCGGACGGGTGCCGAAGGCTGCGGTCATCAATTGATCTTCTTTTTTGGAATAATTGCCAAGTATTTCATTACACATTGCTTCAATCGTATCTAGCCACTCTTGGCAAGGTGCTTTAAAGTACTTCTCAAACTTGAAATAGTAAGGTAAACGTACGAGTTCACCTTCTTTCTTTTCCCCCTGTAGCTTCGGCATTTCCCATTCTTTCAAACTGGGAAAAACTTTGAATGCTAAAAACTCTTGAACCAGGTCCCTTGTGCTGATATGCTCTGCAATAATTCTGAATTCACTCATTGCTTGTTGTGTTGGACCTTCGGGTGTCATGTTGCAGCGAGGTCGGGTTTCTCCGAAGATTAATTCCAGCGGGCTTTGTACAAGCTTTTCCTTGTCGTCATCAACCTTGACATAGAACCACTCTGATTTCCAGCCTGCTGCCCATTTGCTTCGGTAGCTAATTACAGGAAACTTTGTAGTTTTCCGATAGGCGAAGTTATAGCAACCAAAATTATCGTGCAATCCATCTTTTCTAGCCTTTGTTTGATAATGCAACTCGTGAACCCGGCAGAAGCTGTCCGCAAATGGTTCCACTGCTTGGCTTCGGAGTGCCCAGATATAAACAATAAGCCTAACGATAGCGTTAGGGGTCAGCTGATGAAAATAGATATCGAACCTATTTAGCACCTCTGCAATGATCCCATGTAGGGGGAACCTTAATCCAGCCTTTAAAAAGCTCTTGAAAATAACAATTTCATCTTTCTCTGGTTTTGGGGTAGTCTCTTCTCCCCCGAAGCGCAAAAGCTTCTTCTGATTTTCAGTAAAAAAGCCCGATTTTACCATCTTGGACAGATCAGCCTTCGAAACAGTAGATTTCCCGAAGTCCAAGTGGCTCGGCTTGCTTGGCATGGCAATGCGATAATCATCTTCGGAATCAGTTTCCTCAATATCTTCTTCCTCTGCTTCAGCGTTTGCTTGTTCTGCTTGTTCTGCATCATCATGAGGGATCTTTTCCGAAATCACTAGCCCCGATCGTTGCATGGCTTCGGAGATAGGGAGAGTCTCCGAAGCTTCAGTTTCCTCCCCCTCGCGCTCAACCCTGGCGGTAGAGCGGACTCTGGCCATTTAAATATGAACTTGTGAAACTTTAATATTTTCTTCCTCCGAAGCAGGTTTCAAACTGGAGCTTCGTTCGATTTCGACAGACAAGCTTCGGCGATGGTTGAAAATTTTGGCAGGAAAACAGTGCAAATAGCAATGAATGCTGTGGTAACTTCACACCTACTCGTCTGTTTATATAGTGCTGCAGGTAAGAAGGCGAAGCGCCAGAATTTTTACACCAGGCGGACACCCGCTTGCGCTCGCTGCGCGGTGGACCGCAGGGACAAACAGTAAACTCTGCAACGTGGGACCGCTACGTGCTAGGAAATTTAATCGTTTCTCGGCAACGAGCTCAGGGAAGGTGTTTTTTGGACCTTCGGCTTCCCGAAGCTTAAGAGACTTTTTTCACGGATCAAGCTCGTTACGAAAAACGATCTAGCACCGCGAAAGGGGCTACTGTTGGGTCTATGCTTCGTCGCCGAAGGTCCTCAAAAACAGGATTTAACAGTATTTCTAGAGTATAATGTGTGAACAGGTATCTTCGGATCCAAGTCGGCGTCACGGCAGACCAGAGTAATACGAAGGTTGATACAACGCCGAAGGTGTACGCAGGAAAGCTTCGGCGCGACAACAAAAAGTGAAACCGACTTAAAGATGAAAAGGCTATTTAGACCTCGGCAGATTACTATAGAATTATTACCAAGTGTAAAGGGCATGAATGTAATTTTGTATGGGTTGTGTCCCGTGCCTATAAATAGATGAACAGTACCCTCGCACTGTTCACGCGGACTTGGCATTCGCTTTTTGCGTCACACTTGTACTTTCATATCCTTTCAATCGGAGGTATACCTGTAATTCAATAATATTTTTGTTCATGTTTGATGAGTAATATATAATTATTTATGTTATCTTTTATATCCTTTACATTTTATCCTACGTCGTTATTTAATGAACTTATGAAGGTAAAAATCCTTCGTAACCTTCGTCCGAAGATCATTA
Source organism: Zea mays (assembly GCF_902167145.1). NCBI lineage: Eukaryota > Viridiplantae > Streptophyta > Magnoliopsida > Poales > Poaceae > Zea > Zea mays. The sequence continues at coordinate 141,480,370 of NC_050096.1, forward strand.
TATCCTTAAGGAAATAATGCTTCGAGGGACGAAGGATTTTGACGTTTAACATTTTGTGTTGCCTTGTTCTTAATTCATAGCATTTGAGAACAAGCCCCCAACAAGTAGCATAATATTCTTGTTGCGCAGCATGTTGCCTCAAGTATTCCTCCTGAACCCTTTGCCGCTCCTGATGTTGCCTAAGCTCTTCTCGTAGTCGCTCAACTTCTGCAGTATCCTGAGTAGAGCGACGGGAGCTACGAGCAGCAGACCTCGACGAACCTCCCCTTTGAACCGTCACCTGGCTCGAGTCGATGACGTTATCGAACATCGAGTACCTTCAAACAAGTAACATCACAACAGATTCAAAATAAATGTATTGTACTTAAACCGATGAAACAAGATAAGGTATGTAGAGTCCATACCTTCCATGGGGTTTTCCACCACTCGCATACACAACCTGAGGATCAATAGGTGCGGTCCTCCAGTCATAGTCCGATCCATGCTGACTAGACATCGCCTCACCATATGTAGCCTGCATACAAAAGAACAATGCCATCTTACATACAAAATTTCATATGAACAAAATGTATCAAGCATTTCAAAACACTCACCAGACGATCCGTTGCTACATGCACTTGTTTTGAGCTCATGTTTGACTTCTACCATGACAAATTGGTTTTCTACAGTCCCTTGATTGGGATCAAACCAATCACATTTGAAAAACACCACCTTAAGATTTTTGCTCCCAGCGAAGTTGTACTCGAGTATGTCATTAATAACTCCATAATAATTTATCTCTCTTCCACGATCATCGACTGCCCTGCATACAACTCCAGTATTTTTTGTCGCCGCAAATGGATGAGTACATTCAAATTTGGTCGAACGAAAACGAAACCCCTTAATGTCGTAACGACCGTAGCTTCTGACTTTTACGATTGCATAAGACATCTGAAGCAAGTCCTCATCTAAATTTGGAATTTTGTCACACTGCCAATCAGATGGTGAAATTAGATTTCTAAAAAATATATATAAAGTAGAACAAGAGTGTTAGGTTATTTACATAAGCTCACAACCAATTAATGAAATTGGGCTTCCCATGTCTTCCTCGAAGCGCGTTTTCATACTGCCTCGAGGACAATTTCTCATTAAGTTGCGATTGGAATTCTCTGTTACAACAAGTAAACAAATGAGGTGCGGAACACGATTACTATATAGATACACAAATGACAAATTAAATTTCATCTTACTTGAAATATGGGGTCATCTCATCCATATTTTCATACATATAGAGCAAAGCGTCCAACTTTTCTTCGCGCTCAGGATGATATACGGGTGTTTTTGGGGCAAGAAGCATCTGTGGCAGTCAAAGTAACAGATCTTCCCTCCAAACTCTAGGCGGAAACAATCTGTATCCTTGCCACATATTGGGCATGTCAGAGTTCCATGGCAACTCCATCCAGCAAATAAACTGTATGCCATGAAATCATGAATGGACCACAAATACGCAACTCGAAGTGTGAATCTCTCGTTTTTGTAGCAATCGTATGCTTCGACTCCTTTCCATAACTTTTTGAGATGATCGATCAAGGGTTGCATCATCACATTAAACCCTTTACCAGGATGGTCTGGACCAGGAATAATTAGGGAAAGAAACATGTAATCATATTTCATGCATAGATGAGGTGGAAGGTTGTATGGAATAACAAATACAGGCCAACAAGAATATGATGTCGCGTTTGTATTGAAAGGTGTGAATCCATCTGTTGCCAACCCAATTCGAATGTTTCTCGCTTCACTAGCAAATTCTAGATCAAAGTCATCTAGAGCCTTCCACGCATCACTGTCAGACGGGTGCGTCATCACATGAGTGTCCACCCGTTCACGTTCTTTATGCCATCTCATGTGCCTAGCTGTGTTCCTCGAAAGAAACAAAAGCTTAACACGAGGCGCAAGAGGCATGTAACGAAGTTGCTTTTGGGCTACCGTTGATGTGACCATTTCGCCATCATCATTTTAACCTCTACATATCTCGACTTGCCACACTTTAGACACTTACTATCATTCTCATGATCCTTCCAGAACAGCATACAATTATCTGGACATACATCAATTTTCTGATAGTCCATACCTAGACCAGAGAGTAGTTTCCTACACTGATACACTTCTTTCGGCATCTTGTGATTTGGTGGAAACACTTCGCTGATTAAGTTCAAGAGCTCGTTGTAACAATTGTTCGAGAACATGAACTTGGACTTGATAGCCATAAGTCGAGTCACGAAAGCGAGGACTGAAACTGTTGTGTGTTCGTGCAAAGGCTCTTCTGCAGCCTTAAGGAGGTCGAAGAACTTTTTAACCTCTGGAGGAGGCGGCTCCTCATGATTTGGTGGAAACACCAAATCAGGATCCTCCCTTAAATCTTCAAGCATCTCGTCCATTCTATCGTACTCCACGTCGTCAGTGTTGTTGGCTTCCGGCGAATTTTCACGGGGAAAGTCCTCGCCGTGATACACCCAGACTTCATAGTCAGGCATGTAGCCATATTTGCAAAGGTGTCCCGACAGAGTTCTCTTGTCTTGACATCTACAAATCCGACACATACTACATGGACAACGCACATCTGTGCTGGTTCTTGATATAGCAAAAGCACGAACAATAAAATCCTCTGTCTTTCTTGTCCAATCCACCGAGGGATCATTCATACGCCAACCTTCATACATCCATCGACGGTCCTCACCACCATATTTGATGCTAAAATAGTAAAACACATCATTCATAAATTTATTCCGGTACTAAACGCATATCGATCGTGTCACTACATCTATAGGAAAAGATAGTTCCTAAACCCACCCATGAGTGACCGATAGAGCAACGATTTATGACGAGCAACGAGTCAGAACGAAATTTCAGCAGCATAACCCCGTTGTTCTCTATTTGCATGCCCATAAATGGTGTAATAGAGAACAACATGGTTATGTCACCGAAATCTCGTTCGGACCCGTCATCGTCATAAATCCATAGCTCTATCATCCACTAACAGGCTATCCAAAAAAGGGACAATTCCGGACTAATACAAGTCATATGTGTATCATGTGACTCTGCCCGATCCCGAATGGGCGACACATATACGACAATTTTGCAAAAATATTACTAACGCGCAACAAACAAGAGACTAACATAATTAAATTATATGCACCACCTAGCTTATTAAGTTAATTAACCCTATTAACATAACTTTCTACGGTTTAAAAACAGTTAACTCTCGGAAGTTAGTATATTTAATATAAAAAAACTATAGTACAAACACTCGGAAGTTACCTGTAGCGATGCGGAGCTCGATGGCGAAGATGGTGCTGCGTGGAGGAGAGGCGGCGCTCGGCGCAGGGAGCGATGAGCCACGCGGGACGGGTAGCGGCCGGCGCAGGGAGCAGCGAGCCCCGCGCAGGGCGGTGTTGCCGCGGTGGCCGGCGGGACCGTGCGAGCGGCCGGCACGGCGAGGCGGGGCTGGCGGGGCGACACGGCGGGGCAGCGGCCTGCACGGCCGGTAGGGCGGGGCGGCAACAAGCGCCTGGCACGGCGGGGCAGGGCCGGCGGGGCAGGGCGGTGCAGGGCGGGGCAGGGCACGGCGGTGCAGGGCGGCGGGGCAGGGAGCGGTAGCGCGGGGCGGCCGCCGGGGAAGGGCGGGGCGGGCAGCGTCGGGCGGCCGCCGGGGAACGGCTGGCGGCAGCGCGGGGCGAGAGGAGCAGCGAGCAGCGTCAATGGCGAGAGGAGATGCGAGGCGCGGGTTGGGAAAGAAACCGACGGCGCCGTTACTTTACAAAATTAACTTCCGAGAGCTTCGGGTCAGCCCGTCGGAAGTTAACAGGGCGGGGCCCGGTCCGCAGCCGTAAGAAACCCTACGCCCGGTCCGCACTCTAACTTCCGAGAGCCCCAAGTTAAGCCCGTCGAAAGTTAAAAGCCTTCCGAGAGCCCGTCGGAAGTTTAATAAACTTCCGAGAGGCTACAGTTAAAACCGTCGGAAGTTGAATTACTTCCGAGAGGCAACTAGTGCCAGTAAGTTATTAACTTCCTACGGTTCTCGATAGAAACCGTAGGAAGTTATGAAGCCGTAGGAAGTTCAAAGTTTTGGTGTAGTGTTTGTAGAGCAGGAGTACTGGAGTAGTTGGAAAAATCATCCTACTTTTGCCTATCACCTAAATTTTATTTATTTTGGCCTTTAAAACATGTAACAATTTAAAGATCTTGAAACAATTATTGTGACTCACAGGCAATTTGTACAAGAACCACAGACATGACATAAATGAACCATAGATTGCTAGCTTTATGGAATCAAGCAATCGATCACACTACACCGGGTGCTGTCATTGATGCTTCCTCTTGGCGTCCCTTCTCCAGCACCTTCTGTTGATGATTCTTCTCTTCTTGTCCATTTTGCACTTCACCGACCGTATTATCACCAGATTCCACAGTCTGATGAACCTCCAAGGTTTTACCCCATAACACGCTATAAAGGCCACAGACCAAGAGGATTCCACCCACAATGCTGCCAACGAGTGAATTCACTGTTCAGTAAACCTCATCACCCAAGTCAGCTACATTATGCTATCGCAAAGTCCACTACATACTTACCTGCCGAGGTGAACATTCTCGCCGAGGAAGAAGGAGGAACAGAATATGGTTAGCACAAAGCAGAGTGGGTTCCAGACAGCAAGGAAGACAGGTCCTTTTATCTGCACACACCAAGCTTGCAGGTAGTAGGATACGCCAGTTACGAGAAACCCCTATTAATCAGAGCCATAAGTTGGATCAAGCAAGGCAGCAAGCGATGCAAGTGGTTCCTTGGCATGGAATTAAACTAAACGAAGTGAGGATGCATTATATATATTACGGTGTAAGCAACAGCGATCAAGCTGACGTCAAGCTTGAGCGCCCATTTCGAGAAGTCCCTCTCGGCCACCGCTGCGACGACGAACGACTGCGCGGTGCTGAACAAGCACTGGGAGGTCGTGACGAGGAGCTTGTTGGGGTATTCCTTTAGCAGCGCGCCCTGCAGAACCGTCCACAGGGACCATGTGACGTTGGACAGAAGCATCAGGAACGTGCCTGTAACCCATGTCCCCCCACGGGTTGGAGCTTTGAAGCCATGGGCGCCGCCAGAGGCACGGTGATGGCGGTTGACTGGGCTGAGCGACGGCCCCGTGTACAGGGCGATGACCAACGCTCCGGCCAGGCACAGTGCTACGCCGGTGACCTTGGCTATGCCAGAGACGCTCCTTAACTTCACCACCTCCATCCTGCCATGCACATGCACGTCGTCGTCGTCAGAAATCAAGATTATTGATTCGTATAAAAAGACAGAAATAATAAATAACGGTGGAGCGAGATTGGTACGTACGTACCTCAGTAGCAGTGCCAGGCAGAAGGTGATAACGGGAGTAGAGTTTCCTGTTGCCGACGCCACGGTTGCTGACGTGAGCGTCACACTTGCATTGCACAGATTCATGCCTAACGTGTTCCTGGAAGACACATACATACACGCACAGCACAGGATCGATCGATGTAACAACTAGCTAGCAACAGAATCTGCCGCGCGATGCAACATACATCAGCGCATGAAATTGAAGTCAGCATCATGCATGCGTACCAGATTAGGGCAAGCAAGAACAACTTCAGGATCAACCCAGAGGACATGGATCGCACATTTTTCCTGGCCGCGCCGGATGATTGGGAGGAACGAATTCGGTAATATATAATAAGCACTAGTTATAAAAAAGATATCTATGTCAGAAGCTAGCTTGCTAGCTGGAGACTTAATTGCGAGTTTTTACATACCTTTCTAGAACAAGTGCGATGGGCAGGAGGAGAAGCGATGCAGCAGCCTGGCGGTAGAAGACGAAGACGAAGCTGTTCATTCCCTGGTTGAAGGCAGCCTTTGAGACCACGTACATGCCGGTGTAGATTGCTACTGTAGTAATAGCCAGCATGTATGGTTTCTTTGCGTCCATCCTCGTTAGATGATCTTCTTCAGTCTAATTAATTGTTACCAACCCATAATATATGGACAGACGGGTTTGTGTTGCTAGATCCTAGCTAGCTAGAGAATCGAGCGCCCTTTGGATGCAGATGCCTGCCCGGAAGTTGGTACACCCTCTAAGTAGCAACGACCGGCAGGCTGACGAGGTGTATATGTAACTGAAGAAGATGAGCAATCACTCGATCGTACGTGCAGTCTATTATTATATCCGCCACAGGAAAATTCGCTTTTACCTTATCTAAAAAAGCTATTATTTTAGATTTAATTGAATCTATATACAATGAACATTAATATACCATGCAGATAGATACATATTAAGATAAATTTAATGTAATATGTAATCATACATGTCTTATATGTAAGCGTGCAAATGAGCATTCTAGTCTATTAGGGCTAATTTGGGAACCTCAATTTACCAAGGGATTTCTATTTTCTCATGGGAAAATAAACTAATTTCCCTTGAAAAAATAGAAATCCTATGGGAAATTAGGGTTCTCAAACTAGCCCTTAGATCATGATTTAATCGTATATATGTAATGCCTCATTGCACAGCAGCCCATTTAATTATTTATATGTTATATGTTTGTACGCTACTTTTGCATTAGCATGGTGGTGGATATGATTTTATCCTTTTTACAATCAATGGAGTATATACTTTTTATGAGACAATATAAAGATTGATAGAGATATATATCAGTGATATAGCCTTAATGTGAACGAAATTTTGTGCAGCTGGTCGCGAGTAGATGCTTCCTTGTAACCTTCCATTATTGAGGAAAGCAAAAGGCGGATTGTATAGTGGAGTCTCAATCATTAAAGAAGCTCCATGTTTTCTGTCTCGGCATTTTAGTGTGCCAGTGCGAGATCTTATGATCTGCTGCCTGCGTGAGTCACACCTACTTTGCTCTGTATTGGCTATTAGACAATGCATTTGAACAAGTGGGATATATAGTGGATGCATTAAAAATGTGTGTTCGTGTCCATCTACATCATATCACTACTGGAGCCGCGTTCGTTGCCGAGTGATCAGTAGTTTGCCGTGTGTCAAAACATGGGCACTCGGCAAAGATCTGCTTTCCTGAGTGTCGCTCTCGGTACACAACAACAATCGGCCAACACCATCTTTGCCGAGAGCCATACACTCGGAATAAAAAGGCACTCGGTAAAGAATTCGTTGCCGAGTGTTTAACTCTCCGTAATATATAACACTCGACAAAGCGCCGTCAGAAGCCGATGGCCGTTAACTATGCGGAACGTCCACATGACATACTCAGCAAAGGTATGACTTTGCCGAATGTCACTTTCAAACACTCAGCAAAAAATGATTGTGCCAAGTGTCTTTTGACACTCGACAAAGTATATTACTTTTCTTTCTTTCTTTTTTTCCCTCTAACTTTTTTGTACTGTGTTCGTACAATCTTTGGACCTACATGTTCAATTTTTGACATATTTCTCAAAGTGTTTGCTATATTTATTAGATTTAGTATATTTAATTGAATATCTTTAGATAATTCAATTTTGAATCACTCGAATAATGAAAAAAGAATGAATGCAAATTTAATATTCATGTTATTGAGCACATGTTGCGGCCTTATTCAGGAACAGACTAGAAATTTCGAATATCATATTCATGAAACATGACCACAAACTTGTGATCCAGTTGTTTTAAAATTGCAGAAAACATAAACGAAGTCACAAAATCATGAAACTTAGCGAGATGTTATGATATCATATATAGAGACTGTGATAAAAATTTGACATTGTTTCGTGAAAGTTGTCATGTATGATGTGTATAAACCTAGGAATCTACGTTGAGGTTTCATGATTTTATGTGAACGTCGACTAGTTTTGTACATATAGTATGTGTTAACTTTTATGAAACGTTGACAATTTTTTTATCATAGTTTCTACATATGATATCATGAAATCTCGTTAAGTTTCATGATTTTCTGGCTTCATTTGTGTTTAATACAATTTTAAATCAACTAGATCACAAGTTCACTGCCATGTTTCGTGAACTTGATGTTCGAAATTACTGGTATATTCCTGAATAAGACTACAACTTGTGCTTAATAACATAAATATCAAATTTGCATTCATTCTTTTCCATTATTTGAGTGGCTTGCCGTTCAAGTTTGAATTATCCGAAAAAATTCAATTAAATGTACCAAATCTAATAGATATAGCAAACATTTTGAGAAATGTGCCAAAATTGAACATTCAGTTCCAGGTACTTTAAGAACATAGCAGAAAAAGTTTGGGAGGAAAAACAAATAAACTTTGCCGAGTGTCCAAAGGGGACACTCGGTAAACATGTCCTTTCTCGAGCACCTTTGTAGCTGAAAGTCACCTAGAGAGGGGGTGAATAGGAAAAACCTGAAATTTATAAACTTAAACACACACTAAGGTCGGGGGTTAGCGTTAGAATTAAATTCAAGTCCAAAAGAGTATCTCTCTTGCTAGGAGTTGCTCAAGGATTGCAGATGACGTATGGGAGCCAACTCAAATTCACACTAGCAAGGAAACATTAGAGAGGGGAAAATAAATCAAATAAGAATCAAGGCAAGTGAACACGATGATTTGTTTTACCGAGGTTTGGTTTCAAAGAACCTAGTCCCTGTTGAGGAGGTCACAAAGACCGGGTCTATTTCAACCCTTTCCCTCTCTCAAACGGTCACTTAGACCGAGTGAGCCTTTTCCTTAATCTTTCGGGTCACTTAGACCCCGCAAGGACCACCACATACTTAGGTGTCTCTTGCTTCGATTACAAGTCACTTGAGAAATAGAAGGGAAAAGAAAAAGGCCAAACCAAGCGACAAGAGCAACAAAGAACACAAGTAATCCTCTCACAAGCCCTAATGCACTAGAGTTGATTTTGGAGTTTTGAGTGGATTGATTGCTTTGATTATGTCTTGGAGTGTTGGGCTTTTGCTCTTGCAACGAATGAAGAATTCAGAATGCTTGGATGGGAGTGAATGAGTTGGTTGGTGGGTATTTATAGCCTCCCAACCACTTCTAGCCATTGGCTGATTTCTGCTAGCGATGGGCGCACCGGACAGTCTGGTGCGCCACCGGACAGCCACTGTGCACTGTCCGGTGCGCGCCACGTCAGCGCAACCATTAGGGTTCGGAGCTGGTCGACCATTGGAGCCTTTGTCGTCTTGCTGCACCGGACAGTCCGGTGCCCTCTGACTTATGCACTTCTGACTCTAACATGTACTGTTCACCGCGGCAGATGACCGTTGGCGCGCAGGGAGCCATTGCTCCGCTGGCTCACCGGACAGTCCGGTGAATTATAGCGGAGCGCGCCTCCATTTTCCCGAGAGTGGCTGGTTCAGAGGTTCCTTGGCTGGCGCACCGGACAGTGTTCGGTGCACCATTTTCTAGCACGCTTAAGTCCATTTGCTCCAACAAAATTGTGTCACTAACTTGATTTCTTTCTTGGTTTGTGTTGAACCTTATGCACTTTTCATACATGAATTCTAGATAAACTAGTTAGCCCACGTGTTTGCGTTGGTCATCAACCACCAAAATTGATTATAGAAAATGTTTAACCCTATTTCCCTTTCAATCTCACCCTTTTTGGTGATTGATGCCAACACAAACCAAAGCAAATATGGAGTTCAGGAATTTAACTAGTTTGTAATTGAAATAGATGTGCACAGGTTACTTGGAATGAAACCAATGAAAGATTTTAGACATATGAATAAGAGTGAATGGTTTGGCTTTCTTTTATTTGACATTTTGGACCACATTTGCACCACAAGTATTGTTTTTGCAAATCTTTTGGAAATCTACTCAACTTTTGCAAATAGTCAAAAGTATAAGAATGTGATTTCAAGACGCATTTTTAGGATTTGAAATTCCTCCCCCTATTTCAAATGCTTTTCCTTTGACAACATAAAAGCTCCCCCTAAATGAAATTCTCCCCTTAGCTTTTCAAGAGGGTTTTGAAATAGATACCAATTTGAAATCTACACCAATTTAAAAATTCATTTCGAAAATTTTGAAATGGTGGTGCGGTCCTTTTGCTTTGGGCTTAATATTTTCTCCCCCTTTGGCATTAAGCGCCAAAAATGGAGAACTTGAGAGCCCTTTTGCATTTTGCTCCCCCTTTGGGGGCCTAATACCTTCTCCCAAATGGTAATATAAATGCGAGTGAAGGGTCATACCATTGAGAGTGACATGAGTAACGGTAGAGGGCGAGTGATACCGTCAGAGTTGTAGTGGAAGCTTAGTCGTTGTCGAATACTCCTTTTCCCTTTAAATCTAAGACTAATCATAGAGATATACTTGGAAACACATTAGTCTTAGCCTTGGCACAAGAATAATAAGAAATATGCATTTGTGCTAATGAAAGAGATATGATCAAAGGTATGTACTTGAGCTATGTGTGCAATGTTTCAATCAAAATTCCTAGAATCAAGTATGTTTAGCTCATTCCTAAGTTTGCTAAAGGTTTTCTCATCTAATGACTTTGTAAAGATATTGGCTAATTGGTTGTGAGTATTCACATAAGCTACTTCGATATCCCCCTTTTGTTGGTGATCTCTCAGAAAGTGATAACGGATGTCTATGTGCTTAGTGCGGCTGTGTTCAACGGGATTATCCGCCATGCGGATTGCACTCTCATTATCACATAGGAGAGGGACTTTGCTCAATTTGTAGCCATAGTCCCTAAGAGTTTGCCTCATCCAAAGTAACTGTGCACAACAATGGCCTGCGGCAATGTACTCAGCTTCGACGGTGGAAAGAGCTACTGAATTTTGTTTCTTTGAAGCCCATGACACCTGGGATCTTCCTAGAAACTGACAAGTCCCTGATGTGCTCTTTCTATCTATTTTACATCCGGCATAATCGGCATCGGAATACCCAATTAGATCAAAGGTAGATCCCTTGGGGTACCAAAGCCCAAACTTAGGAGTGTAAACTAAATATCACATGATTCTTTTCACGGCCCTAAGGTGAACTTCCTTAGGATTTGCCTGGAACCTTGCACACATGCATACAGAAAGCATAATATCCGGTCGAGATGCACATAAGTAGAGTAAAGATCCTATCATCGATGGGTATACCTTTTGATCTACGGATTTATCTCCTGTGTCGAGGTTGAGATGCCCATTAGTTCCCATGGGTGTCTTGATGGGTTTGCCACTCTTTATTCCAATCTTCTTGAGTATGTCTTGAATGTACTTTGTTTGGTTGATGAAGGTGCCCTCTTGGAGTTGCTTGATTTGAAATCCTAGGAAATACTTCAACTCCCCCATCATAGACATCTCGAATTTTTGTATCATGATCCTACTAAACACTTCACAAGTTGACTTGTTAGTAGACCCAAATATAATATCATCAACATAAATTTGGCATACAAACAAGTCTTTTGCAATAGTTTTAGTAAAGAGAGTAGCATCACTTTACCGACTTTGAAGCCATTAGTGATAAGAAAATCTCTCAGGCATTCATACCATGCTCTTGGGCTTGCTTGAGCCCATAAAGTGCCTTTGAGAGTTTGTAAACATGGTTAGGGTACTCACTATCTTCAAAGCCAGGAGGTTGCTCAACATAGACCTCTTCCTTGATAGGGCCATTGAGGAAGGCACTCTTCATGTCCATTTGATAAAGCTTGAAGCCATGGTAAGTAGCCTAGGCAAGTAATATGTGAATTGATTCAAGCCTAGCTACGAGTGCATAGGTTTCATCGAAATCCAAACCTTCGACTTGTAAATAACCTTTGGCCACAAGTCGGGTTTTATTCCTTATCACCACACCATGCTCATCTCGCTTGTTGCGGAATACCCATTTGGTACCTACAACATTTTGATTAGGACATGGAACTAAATGACATACCTCATTCCTTGTGAAGTTGTTGAGCTCCTCTTGCATAGCCACCACCCAATCCGGATCTCTTAGTGCATCATCTATCTTGTATGGCTCAATTGAAGACACAAAAGAGTAATGTTCACAAAAATGAGCAACTCGAGATCTAGTAGTTACCCCCTTGTGAATGTCACCAAGAATGGAGTTGACGGGGTGATCTCTTTGGATTGCTTGATGGACTCTTGGGTGTGGCGGTCTTTGATCCCTTATTTCTTGATCATCTTCCTTGTCTTGATCATCTTCATCTCCCCCTTGATCCATGTCCTCCTCTTGAGGTGGCTCATCCTCTTGATCTTCTTCTTTATCATCTTAAGCCTGATCCTCATCTTGAGTTGGTGGAGATGCTTGCCTAGAAGATGATGGTTGATCTTGTGCTTGTGTGGGCTCTTCAGATTCTTTTGGACACACATCTCCAATGGACATGTTCCTTAGTGCAACGCACGGAGCCTCTTCATCATCTAGCTCATCAAGATCAACTTGCTCCACTTGGGAGCCATTAGTCTCATCAAACACAATGTCACAAGAAACTTCAACTAATCCAGTGGACTTGTTGAAGACTCTATATGCCCTTGTGTTTGAGTCATTACCTAGTAAAAATCCTTCTACTACTTTAGGAGCAAATTTAGAACTTCTACCTCTCTTAATAAGAATAAAGCATTTGCTCCCAAAGACTCTAAAATATGAAACATTGGGCTTTTTACCAGTGAGTAGTTCATATGATGTCTTCTTGAGGATTCAGTGAAGATATAACCGGTTGATGGAGTAGCAGGCGGTGTTAATCGCCTCAGCCCAAAACTGGTCTGGTGTCTTGTATTCATCAAGCATGGTTCTTGCCATATCCAGTAGAGTTCTATTTTTTCTCTCCACTACACCATTTTGTTGAGGTGTGTAGGGAGAAGAGAACTCATGCTTGATGCCTTCCTCCTCAAGAAAGCCTTCAATTTGTGAATTCTTGAACTCCGTCCCATTATCGCTTCTTATCTTTTTTATCCTTAATCCGAACTCATTTTGAGCTTGTCTTAAGAATCTCTTTAGGGTCTCTTGGGTTTGGGATTTTTCCTGCAAAAAGAATACCCAAGTGAAGCAAAAATAATCATCCACAATAACTAGAAGTACTTACTCCCATCGATGCTTATGTAAGCGATCGGGCCGAATAGATCCATGTGGAGTAGCTCGAGTGGCCTGTCAGTCGTTATTATGTTCTTGTGTGGATGATGAACTCCAACTTGCTTCCCTGCTTGACAGGCGCTACAAACCCTGTCTTTCTCAAAATAAACATTTGTTAGTCCTAAAATGTGCTCTCCCTTTAGAAGCTTATGAAGATTCTTCATCCCAACATGGGCAAGTCGGCGATGCCAGAGCCAACCCATGTTAGTCTTAGCAATTAAGCAAGTGTCTAGTTCAGCTTGGTTATCATTAAAATCAACTAAGTGTAGTTGACCATCTAGCACTCCCTTAAATGCTACTGGATCATCATTTCTTCTAAAGACAGTAACACCTACTTCAGTAAATAGACAGTTGTAGCCCATTTTGCATAATTGAGAAACAGAAAGCAAATTGTAATATAAAGAATCTACGAGAAAAACATTGGAAATAGAATGGTCAGGAGATATAGCTATTTTACCCAAACCTTTGACCAAACCTTGATTTCCATCTCCGAATGTGATAGCTCTTTGGGGATCTTCATTTTTCTCATAGGAGGAGAACATCCTTTTCTCCCCTGTCATGTGGTTTGTGCACCCGCTATCGATTATCCAACTTGAACCACCGGATGCATAAACCTACAAAACAATTTAGGCATTGTTCTTAGGTACCCAAACAGTCTTGGGTCCTTTGACGTTAGAAACAAGCACCTTGGGTACCCAAACACAAGTCTTGGGACTCTTGTGTTTGCCCCCAACATATTTGGCAACTATTTTGCCTGATTTGTTAGTTGGCACATATGAAGCATCAAAAGTCTTAAATGAAATATTGTGTTCATTTGATGCAGCAGGAATTTTCTTTTTAGGCATTTTAATATGAGTGGTATGCCTAGAGCTAGAAGCCTCATTTTTATATATAAATGTGTGATGAGAAACATTATGAGGTTTCCTAGCATGAATCTTCCTAATTTTATGTTCACGATAGTTTGCAGGATATAAAATGTATCCCTCACTATCCTGAACCATGGGAGCCTTGCCCTTCACAAAGTTAGACAATTTTTTTGGGGCATTAAGCTTGACATTGCTCCCCTGTTGGAAACCAATGCCATCCTTAATGCCAGGGCGTCTTCCATTATAAAGCATACTACGAGCAAATTTAAATTTTTCATTTTCTAGTTCATGCTCGGCAATTTTAGCAGTTAATTTAGCTATGTGATCATTTTGTTGTTTAATCATGGCAAGGTGATCATCCATAGCTTCAATGTTAATATCTCTACATCTAGTACAAATAGTAGTGTGTTCGACAATAGATTTAGAGGGTTTGCAAGTATTTAATTCTTCTATCTTAGCATTTAAAATGACATTTTCATTACTAAGACAGGAAATAGACTCATTGCAAGCATTCAACTTTTCAATCTTAGAAACTAGACTAGCATTCTCAGTTCTAAGACTTGAAATTAAATCATGACAAATGCTAAGCTCCTTAGATACGTTTTCACATTTTTCTACTTCCTGAGCATAAGCATTTTTCAATTTAACAAATTTTTTGTTCTCTTTAACGAGGAAGTCCTCTTGGCTTTCCAAGAGATCATCCTTCTCGTTAATGGTTTCTATTAATTCATTTAATTTTTTCTTTTGGTCCATGGTAAGGTTGGCAAAGAGAGAATATAAATCATCTTCATTATCACTAGAGCTACACTCATCACTATATGTTGTATATTTGGGGGTGGCTCTAGAGTGTACCTTCTTATTTTTGCCGTCCTTAGCCATGATGTGGCTGACGTTTGGGAAGAGGATGCCTTTGTTGATGGCGATGTTGGTGGCGTCCTCGTCGGAGGAAGAGTCGGTGGAGCTCTCGTCGGAGTCCCATTCCCAGCATATGTGCGCCTCACCGCCCTTCTTCTTGTAGTATCTCTTCTTCTCCTTCTTCTTCCCCTTCTTGTCTTCGTCCCTGTCATTTTCACTAGAAATTGGACATTTAGCTATAAAATGAACGGACTTACCACAATGGTAACACACCCTCTTGGAGCGGGGCTTGTAGTCTTTCCCCCTCCTTTGCTTGAGAATTTGGCGGAAGCTCTTGATGATGAGCGCCATTTCCTCGTTGTCGAGCTTGGAGGCATCGATAGGAAGCCTACTTGATGTAGACTCCTTCTCTTCTTTCGTTGCTTTGAATGCAACGGGTTGCACCTCGGGTGTGGAGGTGGCGCCTTATTCCAAGTTGACAATGTGTTTGGAGTCTTTGATCATTAGTTCAAAGCTCACAAACTTGCCAATAACCTCCTCGGGAGACATTAGTTTATATCTAGGATCCCCACGAATTAATTGAACTTGAGTAGGATTACAAAATACGAGGGATCTAAGAATAACCTTGACCATTTCATGGTCATCCCATTTTGTGCTCCCAAGGTTGTGCACTTGGTTCACCATGGTCTTGAGCCGGTTATACATGGCTTGTGGCTCTTCTCCTTTGTTGAGGACAAATCGACCGAGTTCTCCCTCAATCGTTTCACGCTTAGTGATCTTAGTCACTTCGTCCCCTTCGTGCGCGGTTTTGAGGACGCCCCAAATTTCTTTGGCATTCTTTAACCCTTGCACTTTGTTATACTCCTCTCGACACAAGGAGGCGAGGAGTATAGATGTGGCTTGGGACTTAAAGTGTCTAATTTGGGCGGCCTCGTCCGAGTCGTAGTCCATGTCCCCCACCTTTGGTGCCTGCGCTCCAAACTCAACAATATCCCAAATGCTTTCGTGGAGTGAGGTTAGATGGTGCCTCATTTTATCACTCCACATACAATAATCTTCACCATCAAAATATGGTGGTTTGCCTAGGGGTACGGAAAGTAATGGAGCACGCTTTGAAATACGAGGATAGCATAGGGGCATCTTACTATACTTCTTGCGCTCATGGCGCTTAGAAGTAGTGGACGATTCGGAGCTGGGCATAGAGGGTGACGAAGAGTCGGTCTCGTAGTAGACCACCTTCTTCATCTTCTTCTTTTTCTTGTCACCCTTCCGTTGTGACTTGATGGAGGAAGAGGATTCCTCCTTCTACGTGTTGCCGGAATCCCTTGAGAAAGTCCTCCCCGAGCCAGTAGGCTTTTCGCCGGTTATGATCTCTCCCTTGGCGTGATCTCCAGACATCACTTTGAGTTGGTTAGGCTCTTAATGAAGCACTGGCTCTGATACCAATTGAAAGTCGCCTAGAGGGGGGTGAATAGGCGAAAACTGAAATTTATAAACTTAAACAAACACTAAGGTCAGGGGTTAGCGTTAGAATTAAATTCAAGTCCAAAAGAGTATCTCTCTTGCTAGGAGTTGCTCAAGGATTGCGGATGACGTATGGGAGCCAACTCAAATTCACACTAGCAAGGAAACGTTAGAGAGGGGAAAACAAATCAAACAAGAATCAAGGCAAGTGAACACGATGATTTTTTTACCGAGGTTCGGTTCCAAAGAACCTAGTCCCTGTTGAGGAGGTCACAAAGACCGGGTCTATTTAAACCCTTTCCCTCTATCAAACGGTCACTTAGACCGAGTGAGCCTTTTCCTTAATCTCTCGGGTCACTTAGACCCCGTAAGGACCACCACACACTTATGTGTCTCTTACTTCAATTACAAGTCACTTGAGAAATAGAAGGGAAAAGAAAAAGGCCAAACCAAGCGACAAGAGCAACAAAGAACACAAGTAATCCTCTCACAAGCCCTAATGCACTAGAGTTGATTTTGGATCTTTGAGTGGATTGATTGCTTTGATTATGTCTTGTAGTGTTGGGATTTTGCTCTTGCAATGAATGAAGAATTCAGAATGCTTGGATGGGAGTGAATGAGGTGGTTGGGGGGTATTTATAGCCTCCCAACCACTTCTAGCCTTTGGCTGATTTCTACTGGCGATGGGCGCACCAGATAGTCCTATGTGCCACCAGACAACCATTGTGCATTGTGCGGTGCGTGCCACATCAGCGCAACCGTTAGGGTTCGGAGCTGGTCGACCGTTGGAGCCTTTGTCGTCTTGCTGCACCAGACAGTCCGGTGCCTTTTGACTTATGCGCTTCTGACTCTGACATGTACTATTCACCATGGCAGGTGACCGTTGGCACAGGGAGTCGTTGCTCCGCTGGCTCACCGAACAGTCCGGTGGCACACCGAACAGTCTGGTGAATTATAGCGGAGCGCGCCTCCATTTTCCCGAGAGTGGCTGGTTCAGAGGTTCCTTGGCTGGTGCACTGGACAGTGCCCGGTGCACCATTTTTCAGCACGCTTAAGTCCTTTTGCACCAACAAAATTGTGTCCCTAACTTGATTTCTTTCTTGGTTTGTGTTGAACCTTATTCACCTGTAATACATGAATTCTAGACAAACTAGTTAGTCCACAGGTTTGTGTTGGTCATCAACCACAAAAATTGATTATAGAAAATGGTTAACCCTATTTCCCTTTCAGTAGCTGACACTCGGCAAAGAGCTTTTTAAAAAATAAAAAACTTCTTTACCCAATGCCTCTGAGGGGGCACTCGGTAATTTTTAAAAAAAAATAAAAAAATGTTTGTTGAGTGCCAGATCTGGGATACTCGGCAAAGCGGTAGGACTTAACCCAAATGGGCTTGTCCCCTTCATTTCACTTTGTTCTCACGACAGCCTGTCTTCGTGCCACTGCCGTGCATCATGCCTACTCCAGCCATCCCCCACCGCGCCAGCTCCGTCGCCGCCCCGCAACACGCCAGCTCTAGCCATCCCGTGTCGTCGACCCTAGCCCCATCCCCTGTCAGCCATCATCGCCGCCAGCCTCAGTCCGCGAGTGCACCCACACGCGCCCTCATCCCTGACTCTAGCTACCGGCACCGCCGCTGTCCTCATCCCTGACCTTGCCTATGGCCCCGACAATCATCGGCCGACGCTGGCCCGACCCCATTTCAGGGAAGTATACAATACACAACTATCATTTTCTCTTCAAGTGCTATAGCAAGTATTGCATTTATTTCAATGTTTCTCATGTTTCCTTGTTTTTGTGACGATATTGTTCTAGACCTGCTGTCCAGAATCCAAACAAACTAAATAATATTAGTGAATTTATAGGCTTGTGAATATAAAAGGTATTATTAGTCGGTGACAATTGGTCATGTTTATGATGTTTGATGTGTACAGTTTCAGAACATGAATAATGTTAGTGGTGGATTTGAACCTTAATCTTGTATGGTAGATTTAATATTGTGCGGGTCCACTCCTTTGCTAGTTTTGATTGACCCATTAAAGGAATAGAGTTCTAATAGTGGATAGGGATTCTAACTAGATGTGGTTTGATATATTCTTCTACATGGCTTAAATATATGTATGTGATTGTTGTCCATCAAGTCGTTGATATATATGTGCATGGGAGATGCTGTTGAAATTTTGTGTTGATAGACTTGTATTTCTTTTTTGCAGAGTTCTTCCTAGTCGCTGTGGGTCTACCTGCACCTCGTTGCGTCACCACTACATCGACTCACCACAGCACCGCTAGGTTGATGTCACACCCGGTTTTGGAAGGCAAACCGAATGCGAACCATGTACGTGCCAGGATCAGAAACTCACGTACACAACGATTACATAGTTGGACATCATCACACATTGCTCAAAATAATAGCGAAAATAAGTACTTTATTACATCACGATGTCCAAAACATCCACAGATCATTAACTTAAGTCATAATCAAAGTGCTGAACGAAACATGGTAAGATAAGGCCTTCACAGGCAGCTAACTTGGGGTTTGCCACTAATCTATCTTAGAAATCGTCGAAGTCTTGAAAGTCCTCCATGTTGCCTTCATCTTCTCCTGAGCACTGGTTGCAATGGGGACAATATGGGGTTTGTTGTTTTTAAGCAAGGGTGAGTACACATCAACGTACTCACCAAACGTCTCATTTGGCTAAAGTGGACTAGCTGTATGTGGGGTTAAGCTTAAAGCAGTTGCTTTTAGTTGGTCAGGTATTTATTACTAGTGGAGAGCCAAGTTTTAGCAATAATCCCAAGTTATTAACCCAAAAGTACTCCCTCCAAGAGGAAATACCAGAATCCATAGTTATAATAATCACCATTAAACATCATCATAAAGGTATCCAGATGTAACTCTAATCAAAGAAGCTCCCAAGGCTGCTCATAACTGTGAGCGTGGCTGATATACCTGTTTCTAACACTCTATAGAGGTTGCAGACTTTACCCACGAGTCGTGATTCCTTTCCAACCTGGGTTTTACAAGACCCAATCTTCACTGCCGAGGTGAGTGACCAGGAATACACTACGTAGCCTTTACAAAGATTCCCCTGGTGTGTAGCTGCCCATTAGGTTTCGCCAGTCGTAAAAACACAATACTCCTCACTAAGGTGGGTGACTAAAAAACCAAAACGAATGAACCTCGGCACCCACCCTTAGCAGAGCAAGCACTATGCCTTGTCCCCCATTGATGGCACAACTGCGAAGCAAACTACACCCCAGATTCATCCAATTAATCAGCTAAGGGCGTCCCATTGCACCCTCATGGTTGTACTATTTTCCCGGGTGGTCATCCAACGAACAGGTCCTTACGGAGAGGTAATCAAGAAACAACTCGAGTCCCCTAAAGTATCACAAGTTCATTATCTTAAATCAAGATATCATCAATGTATCATAAATGTTCTCATCATGTTCATTTATTAAAGTAAAACAGTAGCATAATACTAACCATAGTAACCAATTCCCAAAGGGTAAACAAGGATACGGAAACAGAACACTAGTCAATGCTTAGGTTGATCATGGTATGCGGGACAGTGAATTATAAAGTAAATAGGACATGATGAGTACACCAAACATATGCAATAGAGTGAACACAGGCTCAATAATAGATAAATACACTTGCCTTCACTAGGTTGCTGTTCAGGGAAGTCTCCTACAACACACTCGGGAACCATGGACTGCCCGTTGTCTAGGCAAAACAATCATTCATTCAACACACTTGGGGAATAACAAAAGAACAGTACACCAAACATATGCAACAGAGTGAACACATGCTCAATAATAGATAAATACACACAGCTGCATTAAAGGTCTTGGGGTAGATTAATATGCCTAGTGGTCTGTAGTTCTCTAACTACTGCCCATCTTAGTAAATTACTTACTTAAATAAACTTATACTAGGGATGGAATAACATTAAATGAGGTTAGGTCTACAAATATAGGCACATGAATATTCACTAGGGTTTTATCTTTTATTTTACCTTTAGTAAATATTCTATAACCTTAAGTTAACCTAGAGACTAACCACAAAATTGAGACATGGAAACAGTGGATGCATATAATTTAAACAGATAGAGAATAACATTATGAACATTTTGCAATTCGAACCACCCAATTTGGAGTTCATATGACAAAGATATGAAATTTACAAGTTGAACCACCTTAAATTAAACCAATTTCTCTAATTAAATAAAAGCCTGGGGTTTCCTCTGCAAGAACCCAGAGGCATAGCTGCTAGAACTAAGGACGACGGGTTCTAATCCTAGGAACCAGGGGGTTTTAAGCAAAATGCCCGCGGTGAAGGGGTATCAAGGCTTCTCGGCCGCTGGATCCGGAACGAGCGGTCGTGATTAGAAGCGGGGCGCGCAGGAACAGGCAAGGAGACTGACTGGTGGGATCCACAGATCAGTGGCCTAGGGTGGACCTCATGCGCGATGCGAGCGTGGGTGCGCTTTGACAAACGGGGTCCATGGGTCAGCGACCCAAAGAGGGAGGGGAGAGAATAGGCGTAGGGAGGCTGTTAGGTGGGGCCCACTGGTTGGGATTGCCGTCAACCTCGGTCATGCGCACTGCACGAGCACCATGGCCGGATTCGGCAACTTCACGCAGGCAAAGGAGGGCATGGGGCGATGGCGGTTGGCCGGAGAGCCCTATCACGATGGCGCGGTGCCGTTGCTGGTGATCGCCGGTGGCTACTCAATGGAGCAGGGAGGACGGGGGAGAGAGAAAGGGAACTTTGATGGGGAAATTCACATCGGGTGAAGCACAGACGGCGGCGGAGCTCCGTTCGGCGGTGGTGGACCACGGTCAAGAACGGCAGGGCGGCCTTGTCGTGACGAATCCAAGGCGCAAACGGCATGGTGGCGTGAGAGCTCCGGCGAGCTGAGGCGCGGGTGGGTGCGCTGAGGTGAAAGAAATGAGGCAGGGAGGGAAGTGGGCGCGTGCAGTGAATTCAAAGGGGGTCAGGGTAGTGGTTTCGCGTGGGGAGGCAACATGGGCGCGATCGTCTCAGCGTGTATGCACGCGGCTCTCACAGACGGGTGGTTGGAGGAAGGGGGACTGCCAAGTGGGGCCCGTAGGGTGGAGGCACAGATGCGCGGGCGCGCAACGGGCAGAGGCGCTGATAGATGGGGCCCTCTGATTCGGGCTCTCTATTAATTCTATTAAGCCTTAGGCCAGGATATCACCATCCTTGGGGCTAGGATATCACACAAAGTTTTAGATTCTTGTCTAATACAACCCTAAGCATGGTAGATAAGGTCCTGTTCACAACCTCAGTTTGCCATATGTTTGTGGGTAACAAGTGGTGCTGAAAAGCAATTTAGTGCATAGTTTATTCCAAAGTGATCTCCAAAAATGACTTAGGAACTTAGCATCACGATCTGAGACTATTGCATGAGGAACACCATGTAAACGAATAATCTCACGAAAGAACAATTCGGCAATGCTGCTAGCATCATCAGTTTTATGACATGGTATGAAGTGAGCCATTTTAGAGAATCGATCGACAACCACAAAGATATTATCCCTCCCCTTCTTAGTTCTAGGTAAGCCTAAAACAAAATCCATAGAAATATCGATCCGAGGAGAAGTAGGGACAGGTGATGGGATGTATAAACTATGGTTGTTCAGGTGTGACTTAGCTTTCTGGCATGTGGTGCAGCATGCAACAAGGCGTTCCATGTCGCGGCGCATCTGGGGCCAAAAGAAGTGTGCGGCCAAAATCTCCTGTGTCTTGCATACACCAAAGTATCCCATTAGTCTGCCACCATGCGCTTCCTGCAACAGCAAAAGACGAACAAAGCTTGCTGGAATACACAACTTAATAGCACGGAACAAGAACCCATCGTTTACATGGAATTTACCCCATGGTCTACCATCCTTGCAATGCATCAAATTGTCCTTAAAATCAGAATCATTGGCTTATTGTTCTTTCATAGTTTGTAAGCCAAAAATTTTAAACTCTAACTGAGATAGCATGGTGTATAGACGCGACAAAGCATCAACAATAATGTTGTCTTTCCTGTTCTTGTGTTTAATGATGTAAGGAAAAGACTCTATGAATTCCACCCACGTAGCATGCCAAAAGTTCAGATTGGTTTGGCTACGAATATGTTTTAAAGCCTCATGATCAGAATGAATAATGAACTAGCGAGGCCATAAATAATGCTACCATGTTTGTAGAGTGCAAACCAAGGCGTAAAGTTCTTTGACATAAGTCGAATAATTCAGACGAGCACCGCTTAATTTTTCGCTAAAGTAAGCCACGGGTTTTCCCTCTTGAAGCAACACACTGCCCAACCCAATACCACTAGCATCACATTCAAGTTCAAACACCTTATTGAAATCAGGTAGTTGTAGTAAGGGGGCATGTGTTAACTTATCTTTTAGGATGGTGAATGCCTTGTCTTGTGTCGTACCCCAGGGGAAAGGGATGCCCTTCTTGGTGAGTTCATGCAACGGGGCGGTAATGGAGCTAAAATCACACACAAACCATCGGTAGAATCCTGCAAGCCCAAGGAAACTCTGAATCTGTGTAACTGTCGCCAGCGTGGGCCTAGATTGGATGGCCTCAATCTTGCTACTGTCCACCTCAATGCCCTGCGGAGTAACAACATAGCCAAGAAATGACACACGTGTTGTGCATAAGTTGCATTTTTTCAAATTACCAAATAAGCGAGCACCGCGCAAAGCATCGCAAACTACACGCAAATGTTCCAAATGCTCTTCCATAGACTTCCTGTAAATTAGAATATCATCAAAATAAACAACCACAAATAGTCCTCTGAAAGGCCTCAAAACTTCATTCATCAAGCGCATAAATGTGATAAGGGCATTAATCAATCCAAACGGCATAACTAACCATTCATATAAGCCAAATTTTGTTTTAAATGTTGTTTTCCATTCATCCTCAAGTTTCATTCTAATCTGGTGGTACCCACTACGCAAAATCAACCTTGGAGAAAATAACAGCACCACTAAGCTCATCAAGCATATCATCAAGGCGAGGTATAGGATAGCGATAACGAATTGTGATGTTGTTAATTGCTCGACAATCGACGCAATGCGCCAGGTACCATCCTTCTTGGGAACAAGTAAAATAGGAACAGAGCAAGGGCTAAGAGACTCACGAATGTAGCCCTTATCAAGTAACGTTTGGACTTGGTTCTGAATTTCCTTTGTTTCATCAGGATTGGTACGGTACGGGGCACGGTTGGGAAGCTGGGCACTTGGGATGAGGTCAATCTGGTGTTCAATGCTACAAATGGGAGGAAGACCTGGTGCTAACTCCTTCGGAAACACATCTGGATAGTCCTGCAAAAGCTTAGTAACAGCAGGGGGAATATCCAATGATGGTGCATCATCTAGTGAAAACAGCATATGAGAGCATACAAGCACATAGCAAGGCAAATTATTAGCACGTACGTCATCAAAATCAGATTTAGTGGCAAGAAAAATAGGAGCTTTTAGTTTAATTTCATTTGGTATGGGCGGTTGCTGGTGTTGTTGTTTAGCTCTAGCTATATTAGATTTTACAATCTGTTCAGGGGTCACTGGATGAAGAATTATTTTCTTGCCCTTAAACATTAAAGAGTAATGGTTTGTGCGACCATGATGTAAGCTATATGTATCATATTGCGAAGGCCTGCCGAGCAGAAGTGAACAAGCTTCCATTGGAACAACATCGCAATCAGCATAATCATGATAGGACCCCATAGAGAAATGAACACGTACCAAGCGTGTTACCTTGAGTTTACCGCCCTGGTTAAGCCATTGAATATGGTAGGGGTGTGGGTGTGGACGTGTGGGGAGAGACAACTTCTCCACCAGCTCCATGCTTGCCAAGTTGTTGCAGCTGCCACCATAAAAAATGATGCTAATGGAACGTTCTTGCACAACACCTTTGGTATGGAACAAGGTGTGGTGCTGGTGCTGCTCGGGTCACTACAGGAAACACATAAATTTTCGTGGGCTGGAATATTTTCGTCGGCCTCAGTGGCCGACGAAAATAGAGGTTATTTTCGTGGGCCGCTAATATGTTCGTCGGCCGACCGACGAAAATACGGCACTTATTTTCGTCGGCCACTGAGGTCGACGAAAATAGCAGTTATTTTCGTGGGCCGCTATATTTTCGTCGGCCGGCCCACGAAAATAACCTCTATTTTCGTCGACCTAAGTCAGGACGACGAAAATACAGCGACCCTAATCCCGCGGACCTATTTTCGTCGAGGCCTATTTTCGTCGACCTTGGGGAAGCCGACGAAAATAGGTCATTTTCGTCGGTACCGACGAAACAGTTGCACATTTTCGTCGAACATATTTTCGGCGGCTATTTTCGTCAGCATGCCGACGAAAATAGCCTGTTTTCGTCGGTTTACGCTTATTTTCGTGGGGTTTTGGCCCACGAAAATTTAGGCGTTTTCTGTAGTGAGTTGTGCAACCTGCATGCTGAGTACGCGTACTGCTCGGGTTGTGCAACCTGCATGCTTAGTACGCGTTGCACGACAAGCCTCTCATACTTGTCAGCATCTCTGGCATCCGCATGTTCTTCTTGGGTTCCTGCAACATCAGTGGCAAGCATAGCATATATGGTTTCTTAGGAATCACTAGCTGAAGAATACTCACCATTGTCATGTATAATCAGTGTGTGCTTGTTAGGGTAGTCCCATATTACGTGACCAAACCTTTTACATCGATGACATTAATATCCTTGGTGCATCCAGCGAAAGAAGCACCCTTTGTTGCTGGAGGTGGCGCTGGACTTTTTGCTATGGCCTTGTCACGCGGAGTGCTAGTAGATGGTGATGTCGCTACTGGTGGTGCCACGGCGGCAGGCTTAGAGCGGAACGATTTGGTGCGACCTGCAGAAGAGTTAGCTTGTGTCCTTGCATGTCGTCCCTACACTTTACGTCCAACTTTACAAGAAAGATGGAATAAATGAGTAATATTATTGTACTCCTTATAATCAAGCACATCCTGAATTTCACAGTTTAAACCACCCAAAAAGTGTGCCATAACTGCGTCATTGTTCTCAACTAAACCACAACGAAGCATACCAATTTGCAGCTCCAGATAGTACTCTTCAACAGAGTGTGTGCCTTGTTTTAAACGATGTAGTTTATTAAGCAAATCACGAGCATAGTATGAGGGAACAAATGACACATAAGGACTTTTAAAGCATCCCAAGTGGTAGGGATTTCAGTGGGATGTGTGTTGCAATGTCTGCGCCACCAATAGAAGCAAAATGGGTAAACTCACTAGTAGCAACTCTAACTTGATGGTTTGCAGGAAAAGCATGACATGCAAATTTTTGTTCAACAGCAAGTTCCCACTCAAGATACGCATAAGGGTTATTTGTACCATTGAATTCAGGTATAGTGAGTTTAATCTTAGAGGAAAAATCATTCTGGTTACGTACCACACGACGAGGTCTGTGCCAGCGATGATGGGGCTGATCGTTGTACTCGGTGTAGCCACCATAATCAATGTCACCCTGTAGCTCACCAAGCTGCTAGGACAACTCCTCCAACTGTGTCATGATGGTGTCGAGGGTGGTTTGTAATTCCTGTAGCACCGTACCAGCTTCAATTTGTGCTATTTCAAGCGGGCCAAGACGCTCGTTGGTGATGTGAATGTCTTCAGCGAGGCCATCAAGTTGCAGCCGCATTTGTCGCTCAAAATGTTGTATGATGCCCTTGGTACGAGGGGTCTGTGGCATGGTGTTCTCATCCTCTTTAACCCCCGAGGGTCCTACCATAGTTAGTGCAAAGACAAGAGAACAAGGAACAAAATAATATGTCCTACAGCTAGTTGAATGGGCTGTGGAACTGAATGGGCTATGGAACTGGGCGCTCAACTAAAAACTATTATCAAGGTCTTACTCGTTCTTACCACGTCCACAGGGGTCACCTGCAACCAGCGGTGCAACCATTAAGCTTGGATAGCGAGATTGCCATAGGACACAACCTGCACGCTATAGATATTTGTCGAGCTATAGGAAGGCTACACTTTAGAGCAAGGATTAGCACAATCAATCAGCAAATGTAAAGTTGAATAAGGGTGCAAACACGTATCTTATGCTGCTGGAACCAAGCAAAACCAAACAGAACAAGGCAAGTAGGGGGCATGTAAGGGAGGTGTGCAAAAGGTGGAGAAGGCGTACCAAAACCCCGGGTGGAAAAGTGGCGCCCAAGATAGCTTCCCAAAATGCCTAGGCGCACCAAATCACTAAACGAGGAAACAAGGTTTGCTTTCCAAAATCGAATAGCCTGAATTGGAAAGCTTGGGCGCACCAAATACGGACGTGCCGCTTGCCAAAAACAAAAAGTGTTGGACAAGGAAATGGGCGCACCCAAATCCCTGAAAAAGGAAAGAAGGAGGGGGTGTGTAAGGTAAAGTGGGATGGTTTCCAAAAACAAAGATGGTAGGTGTAACACCTTGAATTTGGGGGTAAAAAATTTCTTCTCTAAATGCCTACCAAATTCAGGTGTTACCTCTTGTCTCTCTCTCTAGACTCGCTCTCTATTTTTCCTTTTGATTAGAATTAGGTTAATTAAGTGAGGGATTAATTATTTATTTTGTCAAAACTATGTGAGTCATGAATTGTTGCATCATGCTGAGCCTAAATTATTCTTTTGTTTGATGCACATGTTTAAAATTGTTTGAATCGGAATTTGGTTTGAATTTGATTTGAAATCCATAGAGAAAATAAAATTGAAAAGCAATTAGAAATTCTAGGAAAAGGGGAAAACCAATTCTAGCCCAGCAGGCCAAGTCTCGCGCGCGCCCACGTCTGCCCCTCCCTGACAGGCAGCCCCCGCATGTCATGTAAAGCCTAAAATTTGTATCAGAGAAAAAATAATAATGATATAAATAAATATAATTATGTTAAGTGTTTTAGGAATTTTTGGAACCATTGAGATTAATTAGTTCCTTTCTTTTTTTCATATTCAATTAATAATATCAAATTAGTCAAGTGACCAAATAAATAAATAAATAAATAAATAAATGTGCATCTCATGTTGATGTTATTTTTTGTGATGCTTGAATAAAGGAATCATAACTTAAATTTGACCTAAAATTATAAATGAAAATATAACAGAAAATGACAACCGTGGAAAGGTGAACCACTTGGAGGCCGAAGCAATCCAGGATGCACCAGATGTGGCAGTAGGTATGTTTCCAGTCGAATCCTATCTAGCAAAAGTGTTATTTGATACTAGTGCCATGCATTCTTTTGTTTCTACATCATGGGTAGAAGCGCATAACCTCCCCGTAGAACCAATGATTCCACCTTTAAGAGTTATTTTAGTTGGGGGAAAGGTTCAGTCTGATAAGATGTGTCTGAATCTAAGGATTGAAATAAGGGGGATAGACTTCGCCGCTAACCTAGTAGTAATGGGTACTCAAGGGTTAGATGTCATCCTAGGGATAAATTAGCTACACAGAAACCAAGCAATTGTTAGTTGTGACAAGAGGACAATAAAGTTAGTGTCCCCATCTGGGAAGGAAGTAATAACTGAAATGTTCATGCCTGAATAAGAAGAAAGAGCCTATCACCATTTGTCTGTAGATGGCAAGGAGGCCAACCTGATTGAGGATATTAGAATTGTGTCGGAGTTCCCCGACGTGTTCCCTGAGGAGTTACTAGGCATGCCACCCGAGCTTAAGGTTGAGTTTGCCATAGAGCTTATCCCAGGCATCGCCCCTAATTCCAAGAGAGTCTATCTAGTGTCCGAACCAAAATTGGTGGAACTCAAGAAGCAGATTGATGAGCTATTAGAGAAAGGCTACATCAGACCAAGTACCTCGGCTTGGGCCGCTCCAGTTTTGTTTTGTGGAGAAGAAAGATGGGACAAAGAGAATGTAACACCCCTGGTATTACCAAAACTAAAACTCTGGCATGACATCATATGCATTAGCATTTCATTATGTATGTTACACCTAGAGTGCATCCACTAGGTAAAAAATTCAAAACAAACTTGTGATGTGATGACTTGACTTGATTAAAGAGGTCTTTGACCCTAGGATAGGGTACTTTCCCAAGGATTAGAAGCATGTGGGTGTGTGAGATGAGAATTAGAGTATGATCTCAAAGGTAAGTAGATATGATTAAGAAAGACTAAACTTAAAGAGTTTAAGTGCCACTTAAACCCTAGAATACTAAAAACCCTAATAGAAACCCTAATTAGTGCTCTATAAGATGACTTCAATTTCTATGCACTTTTGGACCAAAGTGCATATATCAAAGTGGTAGAGTAACAAAAACTAAGCAACTTTTATATTTGTAGATTTCCAAGTTTTGTGAAACAAATTGGAGTAAATTGCAAAAGATCCCAAAAAGTACCCCATTAGTTAACCCTGAAATACAATGTTAACTAGCCGAGTTCAAGCCCTAATATCTCCTGATTTGTGGAGATTTTGCCATGAGTCACCACAGCAAAATTGTAGAACTATTATAGTAGTTCAAGTTTGATTAAGTGATCTAGCCCAAGAATGGTACATAAATTGGAGTAAAATGCCCTAGAAGTTGGACTGTCAGTCGGGTCAGGTACTGAAACTCGACTGTCAGTGAACTCTGATGAACTTGGAGGCCGAATTACGCATAATCTAGTGAGTATCCGAACAAGAACCTAGTAACAAAGTTGAAGTTGGTATATTAGGCAACAACTTTGATACAGTCGGATTAGCAGATCGTCACATGAAAACCGGAGAACAAAGCTCTTCCAGTTGTTCTGTCAGGCGCACTAAAGAAGATTGCCATGGTACAGTATCGGAAAAGATCCTAGGAGCAGTGCACCCGCCACCTGTGAACCCGCGCCGCGATCCACGCCGGTGTTGTGATTTGTGCTCAGTGCCGCGCGGATAACTGCTAGAGGTAAAAGATTTTGGCGTAGAGATGAGCACGGGTCCTGTTACTACTCAGTTCACCGTACCCACTTGCACGGCGACGTGGCCGGGCGACCATCACCGTGGTGGCCGCCGTCCTTCGTGGTTGCGCCACACCGTGACCTTTTCACCATGTAGCTATAACCGTGGCAAGCAAGGAGTTACTGCCCTTGAACCGTTGTACCGACAGGCGCCACGATGAACTCGTCCAATGGAATATCTCACCACCGTCGTGATCGCCTTTGTCTCAAATTGGCGAAGCACGTAGCCGGCACCTTTAAATTGAGCACTACACTCGCTCCGCCTCTCTGTTACACGCTCATACCACCCTCAGTTAGTCTCTCTCATGCATTGTAGCCCCTAGTCGCTGGATTGCCCCGAAATCGGGTCACTCACGCCGCCATGAGACACCCTGCCGTGACCAGCCGTTCCCAGGTCCGTTCATACCTCTCTATGCCATGTTTTAGCATTCTTGAATGTTCACGAAGCTCATCGGCTCAACCAATTGAACACTACGGCGACAGGGCATCGAGAACATCACCTCGCCGCCACGGAACACTTCTGAGAGTGCACTCACGTCGACATACTCTCCCCGTCCGCTTCATCCAAATTCACGTGTGTACCCGACCTCTGGTGAGTCAGTGAAACTCGCCCTAGCTTCAATTTAAACGCTACCACATTTTGTTGTTGGAGCACGCTTACCGGAGCTCTAGCGTCGTCGTGGCCATGAACAAGCACCAATTAGGATCAGGCAAGTCCAATTGGGTGAGGGCATATGCTCGGGTAGACTTGTCCACGATGTCCGACTGATTGATACCTCAAGTAAGGGTCACCGTCGCTGGGAAACCACGACCTTGGCCAAGTGCTCAACTCAGTACCGTCGGGGACCTTGAGCCGTGAAGAAACAAAATACAGGGGCCTTTGTGCAACTGTCAGCGAGATATGTGAATAGTGCCACACGCTCTTTACTAGCTATTCAAATGGTTAGGGACCTTTGCGCAAATTTGCCAGCGCGGGCACGTTCCCCTGTTCGCGGGCCGACTTGGGCCAGATTGAGCCCATGACTATTCACGCTTTATCTTTTTTGTTTTGCTGTCAGCTTGGGAAATATGTAGGAAATAATAGAAAATTGGTAAAATCGTGAGACGAATTTTTCTAGACTCCTAAAATCACATAGTAGTTAATAAAAATAATTTCAAGATTTTTATCCCAACCCTGGAATTATGTAGCATTTAAGGATGCTCAAACCAAGCCTTTTAGAATTTTAGAAATAATTTAGTGACTCCAAAAATTGTAAAACTTTTAAGTAAGCCTATTATGATGATTAGAGCTTCTAGGTGAAGTTTGAAATAGTTTGGACACTGTTTGATTAGAAACCCAATAACTAGGCTCCTAGGGTTAATTACTTAATACAAATCCTAAGGAATATCTAATTAGAAAACCCTAGTAATTAGTTTGTACCATGAAGGAAAGTTGTATTCAAGATACAACTTAGTATGTTTCTATTGTGTAATTGCATATTCATGACATAGCATAAGCATTCATGTACATGTATTATCATGTATAGAACACGAAGAAGAAACCGTGGTAGAAGAAGAGGTTGTCTCCCAGACTGAAAATCCTCTAGCGGAGAACAACTTTTACTTCAACATCTGCGGAGTGGACCCTGAACCTCCTGCAACACAAGGCATGCCCTGGTGCATTATCCCTTTCCTTGTTGTTTAAAAACTTTATCACCTTGTTTGATGCATTAGGTAATAGGAGTTATGTACTAAACAATTGATGCATTCCCTTCCTTGGAAAATTGGTTACCATTCCTTGATACCTGATTTATTCAAACAAGTTTTCTGATGCTTAGTCTTGCTTTAGAAAACAAAATGTTTTGTTTTAAAACAAAAGGTGATGCTTCACACTGGATGGGAATTTTTACAAAGAAAACAATTAGGATGGTGAATCCATCATGGCCGTGATGGGTTCAACATCTAAAAAGAAGTACCTCTGTCAGGTACCAAACTTTGGGTTCAAATGATAAAAACAAGACCGGGCGGGTGACTTGCACGAGAAGGCAGTCTCGGTGTAGTGTCTCCGTCTGAGTCGATTAAGGACCGAGCCGATGTAGGCTTGATGATCAAAGACCTTTTAACTAAACACATGCCTCATCACGGGTAAGCTTTGCCTCGGTCAGACCAATACCAGAAAGGCCACCAAGCAATGGGAGTGGAGAGATGGCGAGAGTAGTGTGTATTTTGCGGACTTGTTCTCAAATGCTATGAGTTAAGAACAAGGCAACACAAATGTTAATTGTTAAAAGTCCTTCGTCCTTCGAAACATTATTTCCTTTAGGATATAATGATCTTCAGACGAAGGTCATGAAGGACATACCTTCATCATTGCAGAATATGTTAATAAAAGAAGCATATAAGATATAAGAGACAACATGAATAATCATATGACATTATTAATATATCTTCTACTTGTTAACATGGATAAACAGAAATAATATTGAATTACATTTGTACCTTCGGCTTGACAGAAGGTAAAAGTCCAAGCGTGACGCACAAAATGAATACAAGTCAGCGCGAACAGTACATGGGTACTGTTCATCTATTTATAGGCATAGGTCACAGCCTGTGTAAAATCATATTCATGCTCTCTATATTTACTATTGACTTATGGACAATCCAACGGGACTAGATAGCCTTTTCCCCTTTAAGTCGGTTCCTCTTTCTGCCATCGAGCCGAAGCTCCCCTGCATGTAGCTTCGGAGCCACATCAGCCTTCGTCTCAACCATGCTTTTCACATCATGTATGGTTTTAGCCCGAGTCCGAAGGTACCTGCTCATATGTTACACTTGGAAAACATTGTTAAATCATGTTTTTGAGGACCTTCGAAAAACAAAGGCCCCCAACAGTAGCCCCTCGCAGTAATAATTTGTTAAAATAACGAATTCAAACTACGACATGGACGAAGGCCTTAAGTCGAAGGTCTGAAAAAACACCTTCCCTTTGCTAGAATAGCAATTATTAATGACAGACAGGGCCCTCCAATTTACAGCGCACTGAGCGTATAAATATGGACTCACACCAGCTGCATTTGATACACTGTTTCTGCCATTTGTATTATTTTCTCAATCTTTTAGCTCCTACTCACTAGCGCTTGCTAGATTTTCAAGTTCTCTGAGCTTCGGTTTAAAAGACGCATTTTTCATGTCCGGTGAAAAGATGTCCCGGGAAAAGAAGGTTGTTGCGGAGACGAAACAGACTGAAGAGACGAAGCTGTTTGAGGAGAAGAAGGTTGTGGATCCTTATATTGCTGGATTTGTTGAATCAATGGCAAAGACCAACATAGAGAAGATTACTAAAGAGATACTAGAAGGTTTATCTGAAGATACTGGTGACAGCGATAGCTATGATGTGGAAAGTGAAGGCAAAGATTCTGAAGATCGACCCTAGCGGCCAAGCCATACAATCTTTGGAAAATCAACAATTAAATAGAGTCATCTTGACAACATGAGAGGAAGGTACTTTCGAGATATATCTATCGTGAGAGTTGGTGGAGACAACACCGCACCTGCCCCTGAGGAAAATGAAGTTGTAATTTTCTGAAGCTTTTTCAAGGCTGGACTTCGGTTCCCATTGAGCAAATTCGTAGTTGTAGTGTTGAAAACCTACCAGATCTTCCTCCATCAGATCACCCCCGAAGCCATAATAAGGATGGGGATTTTTGTTTGGGCAGTAAAGAGTCAAGGGCTAGAGCCAAGCGCAAAGTGCTTCTACAGTATGCACGAACTTTTATATGAGACGAAGGCCATTGGTAAAGAACAGTACCACAACAACTTCGGTTGTTATGGATTCATTGCTCGCCCCAACGCAAGCCACCCAGTGCCAACATTTCGGAAGAGATGGCCCGGGGCTTGGATGGAAGAGTGGTTTTATGTGAAAAATGATCTGAAGACAAGGGAGGACATAAAAATCATCATGCGCCCCATCTGGTCCCGCTTCGGCCTCCGAAGGCCGAAGGTCGAAATTGATGACGCCGCCGAAGCATGTCAGAAGGCCTTCAGCGCTGTTTGCTCCTTCATTGGCATAAGAGATTTAATTTAGGAACATATAGCCTTCAGGTTATGGCCGCTTGTGGAAAGCTGGGAAATGCCGAAGGAGACCATCACTAATTCTAGCGAAGGTGATTTGGTTCGTCTGAAGTATACCTTCAGGTTTGGGGATAAATTTGATGAACCAAATGATGACTGGCTGAAGTGCATTGAAGCTACTAGCGACGAGTTACTTGGAGTGTATTCCAAAACCGAGGACAACGCCTTGTCCGTAGCCTTCGGGGGTCGAAATAAGAAAAGGTTGAACAGGGTATTCGATGCTATTGGCTTCGTATACCCTGACTATTGCTACCCGCTGCGAGGGCAAGGGGTAAAAAGAAAGATTGCTACTTCTGGAAAGGTTGCCGCTTCGGCCATCACAGCTGAGTCAAAGGGCAAGAAGATGAAGGTTCTGACTCACTGGCCGCGTTACATCAAACCGGTCGTGATATCTGACTTTTGGCGAAGGGGCCTCTTCAGCTGCCAAAACAAAAGAAAATGTTCCGACTGTGCAGAGCAATGAAGAGCCAGCTGCAATGTCGAAGGTGCTTACAGTCGGGCTAGTTGAAACGAAGGTTGGTAAGGCTGAAGGTCCAGAAATTAAAGAAATAATAAATATGCCAGAGATTTTGAGCCCTCCAACAGAGGTAACTGTACCGAAGGTACAAAAGGGGTCTGTCGTAACTCCTAAGAGGAGAAGGATGACAAATGTGCTGGATGTTGTGTTAGAAACAACAAAAACCTTGAGTCCTGCTCCTACAAGGAAAGTTGCCGAAGCTGCCAAAATGCGACTTGAAGCTGATTCTAAGAAGGCAGAAATCAAAGCTGCAACAATTCAAACTAAAACCGAAGTTGGGCCCTCAGTGCCCACCGAGATGGAGCATGCTGACCCTAAGGAAAAATCAACAGAGCGAATTGTAACTGAGAAAATCGAAGCTCCTGGTCCCGAAGCGTCGAACAAAAGTATTGACTACATTATTCGTCATGCTTCGGGAAAGGTACTATCCCAAGAAGAGATGTTAGAAGAGCAACACTATGCCCAAAAGTTGAAATATCCGAAGGGGGCGTTAGTGTTCAATGGCAGTGGTGAAGAAGATTTTTTGTACTGTCTCCCAGATAACAAAGAAATATCCGTTTGCCGGGAGATAGGTAAAAGCATCGGATTCCCGAAGCTGGAAGACAGTCTTTCGATTTTATTGAAGGACAAACTTGCTGACAGCCTAGCATACAATAGCATAAAGTTATAAAAACTAACTCTTAATTTGAAAAATAAGGTATTTTATTTGTCATACTTATTCTTTCCTCCACTTGCAGGGCTTAATTCTTAGTAATGCCCTTAGGGCACAGAAAAATATAGAGGATGAAGGCTATACATTGGCCCTGAACAACCTTCGTTCAGAGGTAATTGAACTGAGAAACGAAGGTCTCAAAAAAGACAAAATCTTATTCTCTCTGGTTAACAAAGTCAAAGAAGATGAAGCTAGCTTCAAAGCCCAGGCCGAAGCCCAAAAAACTGAAATTGAAGACCTTCGGAGACAGCTAGCAGAAGCTAAAGAAAAATGCGCACTCGCAGAAGCTAACTGAGACATCAGCGAATATTGGAAAATTTATTTAGAGAAAAATGTTGAAGAACTTCGCACATCCAAGGAAAGATGCTTTGAAAAATCCTTGGACTGTGTGAGAATATAAAAACCAGTTTCGCCAACATGGGCGCCTACTCTACCGAAGAAAACTTCATACGAGGCGACCCCGAAGGCGTTATTGAATGGATAAGTGGGGAGGCCGAGAGCTTCGAAGAAATTTTAAGTGATCACTGTGACGGAACCTCCCAAGTAATTAGGCCCACCTACAGTTGTCCTTGTCCAACGGACTTTAGACAACCCTGTAGGTGCCCCTGACTACTTGACAAGTTCGGTATCTTTCCTTAGCTTACCAGGAACGTCTCACCCGTCTTGCAGACATTACAGAACATCGGAGATAAAGAAATGCGGAAGCGAATTACATAAACTTATATTTATTTCAAAAGCAAGCTTGAGTTATTTTATTACAGACCAGACTAAAAGTGAGTGCATAGAAGTAATATTATACAAACCAGGGAGGCACAAACTCCTCCCGATAAGTTCTTAAGCAAGAGATCCTAAGTGGAGGACCGAGTCCTCCCGCACTTCAGTCTTGATTTTCTTCTTTTGGAACCACCTTGGCACAGAAGCAGCAAAAGTCTGCTACTTCCTCACCTAAAAACAACGAAGGGATAAACCCTGAGTATGGAATTACTCAGCAAGTCTTACCCGACTAAAGAAAAAACTCTCAAGGGTATGCTGGTTATATGGGAGTCAAGGTAAGGCTTTTCAATAATCAAAGACTCTGTTTTGCAGAAATGCTTACTAAAGTGGATCCTTAAAAATCCAATTTTATTTGTCAAGTTAAGTAAAATTACCTGCACTAGAGTTCTTTCTACCCTAGTTCAATCACTGGTCCTGCACTAGCCAATTTCTTAACAAAAGCCCATCGTCTTTAGTGGAATGCTACGTGTAGGGCAGTGACCAAGTCTTCATAACCGCGAAGGTACGGCGATCCGAATCGATTATACTCAGCTGAGGATCTCCAATCACACGACATATGTAGCACTTAACCCTTGCATATGTCAACCCGCCACCGGGGTTCTTAAGACCGGATCAGGTTCACGCAAACCGAGAGCACAGCTACACCACCGTTCAGCCTCTTGCCACGGAGGGTACACGCTACTCTCGCCACCGCTCCACGCCCATTTCGTGTTATCTTATTTCGGCCTTAGTCTGCCCGAGGCAAGGCTTACCCATGACGAGGCATGTGACTAGTTAAAGGGTCCTCGATCATCAAGCCTACATCGACAAGGTCCTTAATCGACTCAGACGGAGACACTACACCGAGACTCTCTTCTCGTGCAAGTCACCCGCCCGGTCTCAGCTTAATCATTTCAAACCCAAAGCTTGGTACCTGACAGAGGTACATCTTTTCCGATGTTGAACCCATCAAGGCCTTTGATAGATCCATCATCAAGTTTTATTTTCGAAAAACATCCCACCCACCTTTGCCACATCATATTTTGTAAAAATAAAACCTTTTGTTTTTCTAAAGCCAAGCTAAGCATCAAAGAGCTTTTATAAAACAGGTGATTAAGGAAGGTAATCAAATTCAAGGAAGGTAATGCAGGAATGGTTTTATCAAGCAACTCCTATCACCTAATGCAGCAATCAAGTGAGAAAGATTTTAAAATAGCAAGGAAGGTGGCAAATGCACCGGGGCTTGCCTTCGTTTACAGGTGATTCGGGTTCGGATCCACAGATATCGAAGTAGAAACTATTCCCGGCCTGGGATTCCGAAGGTGGTGGTGTCCTGTCTTCGGGGACTTCTACCTCTTCTTCACGTTCTAATCATAACCATACATAAGTATAAGAATGGATGCCATGGGATGCTCATGAGGATGCAAAGATAACATAAACTTATTATTTATGTCTTGAATACAACTTTCCTTCACGGAGTTCCGGGAACTTAGGGTTTCCGGAGTCGGTAAAGGAGTTCATAGGGCAGGGGGGTGTTTTGGGGTTTGGTGATCAAACAAAGTCCAAAACAATTCAAACTCTACCCAAGGCTCCTAAATATTATTTTAAGTTCCCATAAAAAGTTTGGGAATTATTGGACTTACCAATTATTTTCTAAAAATCCATAACTAATACTTTTAACCATTTTAAATACCCTAAAATTTCTTATTTCCACTAAAAATCACAAAACTATTTTTATTAAATTCTAGGGAAAATAACAAGTCTAGGAAAATTAGTTTCACAATTTTAGCATTTTCTACATTTTTCTACATATTTCTAAAGCTCTGTTGTAAAAGAAAAAGGAAAATGTTCCAACAGTGATGGGCCGGATTCAGCCCAGGCGGCCCAACATCAGAGAGGAAAGGCGCCCACGCGCGCCCGCGCTGGCGACTTTGCACGAAGGCCCTCACGGTTTTGGCTATTGGAAGTTGGGTTCGGTTACTATGCTTATGAGTCACTGACAACTTACGGACAGGTCCCTCTACTTTCTTTTCTTCCCCAAACCGCTCCCTGGCCATGGCGCGCACACAGATTGTCACTGACGTGGTTTGTACCGGCCATGGCCGGCGACGGCGGCTACGGCAAACTACCGGGGAGGCATTAGCGACTACCAGGGACCTCGGGACACCTAACAATTTGGCACGAACACCCTGAGAACGGCTTGTCCATGTGCACGGCGGAAACCGAGCACGAGAGTATACGTTCCCGCGGATTGGGAGTGGTCTAGTTCGATTTAACGGGTCGGTGAGCATCACAAGCTTATGGAGTTGCAGAAACAACACTCAATTTAAGCAGATCCTTACCAGAGCGGTTTGGCCACGAACGGGCTGTTCTTCACGGGGCGGCGGACCGATTTAGGGGAAAATGGCGCTGCGGCGTTCACGAGTGGAATTGAGGGCAGAGCTTTGGGCTATACGGCTATAAGGGGTTCTAGTCTTGCTGCGCACAACCAATTTGGGAGGAGGGGGCAGAGGCAGCACGAATTTCTGCTTCGGTTCAACCTACGGTGTGCGCGATGCTCATACCTCGCCGCGGAGCATGGCTATTTATAGCTGCGCCGGCCCAGTGGTCACCTCGCGGCCGAGAAGAGCATCACTATGGCATGTCGACCACGTCGGTAAAAGGTACAGGGAGGGAGAACTATGGCATGCGCGCCACCGCGGCGGAATTTCACTGAGTCACGGCGGCCGCCGGTGAGTAACCTCGGCCGAGCTCAGGGAATGGTGCCACGTACGAGCTATTCTTCCCCGACGTTATCCACTCCATACCGCACTCGAAGCAGGACGGCGGCGGCGTGAATTTTGGCGCAAAGAGGTCACCGGCGGTGAGCAAGCCGCGCTGGCAACCTGATCCACACACGTTACTGTACCATGGCGCTTGGTATTCAGTCCGTCTGACAGACAAGGTTTAGGCTCGATTTTCTTTGAAATTTGCATGTGAACTTCATTAAACCTCTGTACCAAAGTTGCAGAGTTACAAACCAACTACAATTCGACTATAGGACTTGAACACATTTGAGTACTAAATCAAGGTGGAATTCATACTCAAAGTTGGCTCTGCTACACTGAATATCTGAATTTCAGACTGAATCAGCCTGTCAGCCAATCTTTAGGCTTAATTATCTCCAATATTTTCTTAACAACTCTGCTGACACTCTTAAGCAAAGTTATGCTCCTATAATTGGGCTACAATTTTGATGTGGTGACCTAGGGCAAAAACCCTATAATTTGAAAGTTACAAAGCCCCAAAGTGGGGCCTTTAACACTAAATTTCAGACTTGGTATAGAACTCAAATGAGGTCCATTTTGCATTTAAGTCCAAAACTTAGGGTTTGGCTTGTAAATTCACATATTTGTGATCCAAAGGACTTAAGATACTTATTTGGCTTGGTTTTTGCACTTTAGTCCAAAAGTGGACTAATTTTGCATATAAGCCCCTAGGGTTTGGTTTTAGGGTTTTCCAGGGTTTTAATTAGGGTTTCTGGTATCCCAAGGGTATAAAGGTGATTCAAGTTCATTTTTGGGGTCATTTTATGACATTTACCCTAAAGCTTTTAGATTTTCTCAACTTGGGTTAAGTTTTACCCCTTTAACCACTATTTAGGGTTAAGCCTAATAAGCAGGGTTCTATTTGCAAAAACATTAAAACAATACAACTTGTTTGAAATTTTTGCCTAGTGAATGCACTCTAGGTGTATCAAACATATGCAATGCCAATGCTTATGATGTCATGCTCAAGTTTTAGTTATAGTAACACTAGGGGTGTTACATCCTTCCCCCCATAAAAGAATCTCGTCCCGAGATTAAAATCCTAGGGTAGGTAATGGTAAAGGAAACACATCACATTTTTATTTCTTTAATTTTGGTACAAGGCAGGGGTGATGTGGGGGTTACTTCTTTATTACACGGCTATACAGACTTTAC
This sequence comes from Zea mays, assembly GCF_902167145.1. NCBI lineage: Eukaryota > Viridiplantae > Streptophyta > Magnoliopsida > Poales > Poaceae > Zea > Zea mays. Next base: position 141,519,631 of record NC_050096.1, read on the forward strand.
AATTTACATGAGGCTAAAAAGCCTGGGAAATTCTTATCTAAGAAGTCTTGGGTTTCCCATGTAGCCTCATCTTCCGAATGCTGGTTCCACTGTATCTTGTAGAATTTGAGAGTCTTTCTTCGGGTGACCCTGTCCTTTTGATCCAGAACTCGAATAGGATGTTCCGAGTATGTTAAATCTGGTTCCAGGACAACATCAGTCACTTCAACGGTTCGATCAGGAACCCGAAGACACTTCTTCAGTTGTGACACGTGGAACACATTGTGCACAGCAGACAATGTTTCGGGGAGCTGAAGTCGGTATGCCACTGGTCCACATTGCTCAAGCACCAGGAATGGACCAATGTACCTGGGTGCAAGTTTCCCTTTAACCCCGAAACGCGATACACCCTTCATTGGTGAGACCTTCAGGTAAACATAGTCTCCTTCCAGGAAATATAGGGGCCTTCGCCGTATGTCTGCATAACTCTTCTGACGAGCTTGTGCATTTTTCATATTATGAATAATTCTCTGAACCTTTTCTTCGACCTCTTTCACCATATCAGGCCTAAAGAAATATCTTTCTCCAGGTTCAGACCAATTTAGCGGAGTTCGACACCGACGTCCATATAAAGCTTCAAAAGGTGCCATCTTGATACTTTCTTGATAACTGTTATTGTATGAAAACTCCGCCAAAGGCAAACATTCATCCCATTTTTGCGAGAAGTCCAGAACACATGCCCGCAGCATATCTTCAAGTATTTGATTCACTCTCTCAGTTTGTCCACTGGTTTGAGGATGATAGGCCGAACTGTGGAGTAATTTGGTACCCAGGGATTTATGAAGTTCTTCCCAAAACTTGGATACGAACTGAGGTCCACGATCCGACACTATGGTCTTTGGAACACCATGCAAACTGAGAATACGGGCAATGTATAACTCCGCATAGGTAATGACGGGATATTTAACTTTGACAGGGAGGAAGTGGGCGATCTTTGTGAGTCGATCAATAATAACCCAAATAGAGTCATACCCTTTTGCGGTTCTGGGCAATCCCACAACAAAGTCCATACTGATGTTTTCCCATTTCCATGTTGGGATTGGCAAGGATTGTAATGGACCAGCAGTTTTCATGTGTATGGCCTTGACACGTCTGCAAGTGTCGCATTTAGCCACATAGCGTGCAATTTCAATCTTCATCTTAGTCCACCAGTAATATTGTTTTAAGTCTTGATACATCTTAGTGCTTCCAGGATGAATAGAATAGCGACTAAGATGTGCTTCATCAAGAATTTGTTGGCGGAGTTCTTCGTTCTTTGGCACTACTATGCGGTTTTTAAACCATATCACACCTTGATCGTCTTCCTTGAAACACTTGGCTACTCCAGCCTTTATCTTCTCTCGAATGTGCTTCATACCCAGATTATCCTTTTGAGTATCAATTATTCTTTGCAAAATGATTGACTCAAGCTTTAACTGATTTAGAGTCCCTTGTTGGATGATCCCCAGGTTTAGCTTTTCCATTTCTTGACATAAAGTGTTCTCGGAGGTCTTCGCCATAAGACAGTGGCAGGAAGTCTTACGACTCAACGCATCTGCCACCACATTGGCCTTGCCTGGGTGATAATGGATCTCCAGTTCATAGTCTTTAATGAGCTCAAGCCATCGTCTTTGCCTCATATTTAATTCTGACTGGATGAAAATGTACTTCAAACTTTTATGATCTGTATATATGTGACAGATATTACCCAGCAGATAGTGACGCCAAATCTTTAGGGCATGAACCACAGCAGCTAGCTCCAGATCATGAGTTGGATAGTGCTCCTCATGCCGGCGCAACTGCCTTGAAGCATACGCAATCACTCGGCCCTCTTGCATTAGTACACAGCCGAGCCCACTGCCAGATGCATCACAATATACATCAAAAGGTTTAGTGATGTCCGGTTGAGCTAATACCGGAGCAGTGGTCAATAGTGTCTTCAGTTGCTCAAAGGCTTCATTACACTTAGAAGACCAATTGAACTTAATGTCATTCTTCAACAAACTTGTGATTGGCTTCACAAGCTTAGAAAAATCTGGTATGAATCTGCGATAATACCCAGCTAGTCCAAGAAAACTCCGGACTTGGTGAACAGTTGTTGGGGGTTTCCACTCCAGAATATCTTTGACCTTGCTAGGATCTACCGCAATTCCTTTAGCCGATAACACGTGCCCCAAAAATTGAATTTCTTCCAGCCAGAATGCGCACTTGCTGAACTTGGCATATAGCTGGTGTTCCCTCAGGCGCGTCAATACAATCCGTAGATGCTGAGCATGGTCCTCTTCATTCTTAGAATATATCAAGATATCATCGATGAAGACTACCACGAATTTGTCCAACTCGGGCATGAACACCGAGTTCATCAAGTAAGTGAAGTGGGCAGGAGAATTTGTGAGCCCGAAAGACATTACCAAGTATTCAAACAATCCATACCGCGTAGTAAACGCGGTCTTTGGTATATCCTCGGGCCGAATACGGATTTGATGATAGCCCGACCTGAGATCAATTTTGGAAAATACCCTCGCCCCCGTCAGTTGATCAAATAAGATGTCGATCCTTGGAAGAGGGTACTTATTCTTGATGGTGACCTCATTTAAGGGTCGATAATCCATGCACATTCTCAAGGTTTGATCCTTCTTCTTAACAAAAATGGCGGGACAACCCCAAGGGGACGAGCTTGGCCGGATGAATCCCTTATTCAGTAGATCTTGTAATTGAATCTTCAGTTCCGCCAATTCATTAGGGGGCATGCGGTACGATCTTCGGGAGATGGGAGCCGTACCGGGCTTTAGCTCAATTACAAATTCTACATCTCTTTCAGGGGGCAGTCCAGGCAAATCTTCCGGAAATACATCTGGAAACTCACATACTACCGGAATGTTCTTGATCTCCGGTACAATGGCTTCATAGACTCTACCAGAAGCTTTGGCTGGATTGGTTGCGGGGAGAGTCAAAAGAATCTCTTCTTGGTTATAGCTCAACCTGACGGTTCTGAGTTCAGTGTTGAGAATTGCCTTGTGTTGGGTTAACCAATTCATACCCAAGATTACATCTATATCCTGGCCTTTCAGAACGATCATATTAGCAGGAAAGTTCCGTCCGGCCATTGTTACTGGCACTCCATAGGCCACTTCTCTAGTATAAATGTGTCCCCCAGGTGAATGAATTTTAAATCCCTCCTTTGATTCATGGTGTGCAATATGATGTTGTTCCACAAACTTCTTGCTAATAAATGTATGTGAAGCACCAGAATCAAAAAGAATAATTGCTGGGTGACTGGCCACGGGAAACGTACCCATCATCACCGGCTCTCCTTCCGGTGTAGTAGCCACTTGAGTGTAATATACACGCCCCGTTTTCTTCGTATTCTTCCCCATAGCATTTCCTTTAGGCTGAGTTGATTTCCCAGATCCTTGCGGAGCATTTGATTGATTTTGTCTAGGATATGGGCAGTCTTTGATGAAGTGTCCCGACTTGCCGCAATTAAAGCACCCAGTTGAAGAACTAGGCAAGGCAGGAAATCGAATGCCTGGGGCACCCGGCTGTTTTGGGGTAGTGGGGGTATTGTTGGGGCGGATAATGATTGGCTGTTTGAAGGGAAATGAAGGTGGACGAGAAAAAGTGCGATTTTGGTTTGAGGGTCGAATCACAAACCGTTGCTTCTTCGCCTGGCCCTGATTAGGCCTCTCACCACCGAATCCCTTATTCTTCCCAGAATTTGTGTATTTGGCTTCAACAGATAAGGCCGTGCTGACAGCCTTTCCATACGTGAGATCTATGCATGTGGCCATTTTCCTTTGTAGCCGATCATTCAGACCTCGCATAAAACAGTTCTTCTTCTTTAAATCCGTATTCACCTGGTCGATGGCATACTGCGACAGGTGATTGAATTTGTTGAGATATTGAGTAATGGTATCTCCGCCTTGTTGCAACTTCATAAACTCCTCTTGTTTCATATGCAGCACTCCTTCGGGGATGTAGTGCTCACGGAAGGCTGCTTTAAACTCATCCCAGGTGACTTGATGGTTGACAGGTTGAATAGCCACAAAATTTCCCCATCAGGTACTGGCAGGACCACGAAGTTGTTGTGCGGCGAACAACGGCTTCTGCGTTTCTGAGCAACGGAGAAGACCAAACTTTTGCTCAATAACCCGAATCCACTCGTCAGCTTCTAGGGGATCTTCTGCCTTGACGAATAGAGGTGGACGAGTTTCCGAGAAATCCAGATAGGTAGTCTCACGAGGGCCTTGCGGAAAACCCCTTCCTGCTTGCTGCTGGAATTGCTGCTGACCCGCCATTTCCCTAAGGAAGCGGGTATTGTCTGCGGTGGCATTCACCAAGGCGGCGATCGCCTCGGCTAACGTGGGAGGAACTGGAGGTGGGTTTGGGGTAACATCCCGTCCCCCAGAAGTTCCTGCTGCATCCTGTCCTCGAGTCCTGGTCGGCATCTGTGGCAAAAACATTTGAAGTAAACATAATGTGCCAGAGAAAACCTTCCATTTTACATTACTATAAAAAGTAATGATACAGACTCGATATTACATAACAGGATACAGTACCCATTATACAAAGGTTCAACCTATTATACAACAGTACACCCTACAATACCCTACCATACACTACTCCACTTCTATTACACCTTTATTCCTGCTTGCCATTACTCTTGGCGGCTTCATCGTCAGGTGTGGGAGTCCAGACATCAACCAACCTCAAAGAAGGAGGGGGCTCAAAAAGGTCTAACTCCCCACCCAGCGCACGTCCCACAATGTGAGATGGTCCAGCTTCCGCCTCAGCAGGTGGTGCAGGCTCACTTGGGTGTAGTTGTGAGTATAGTATATGGACTTCCTCGTGCAACGTATTGCAGTAAACCTGCAGGTTATCAACAGTCGAACTAAGTTCTTTAACTCGGGCCTGAGCCCTTGCTTCCTTAGCACACATTAGCAAACGAGACTGCATGGCCCAGTCAAGTGCTAAGTCTCGATCAGCGAGTTGATCCTGCAAGTGTCGGATGTCCCTTCTCAGTTCGTTGATTCTATCTCCGTCGGCGACCCAAGCATCAGTCCTATGTTGCAGCGCTGCTTGAAGTCGACTCACACGGGCTTCAAGATCTCCGATGGGGTCGTTACTTCCACTGCTACTGCTTTCATGTCGGGGAGCCAATTGATGCCGAGGCACCCCAATTGGTCCCGTAGACTTGCGTGCCGTTAACCTGGTACGTGGCGGCATCTTTCTAAGGGGGAAAATGTTATTAGTATAGTGCTTAGCATGATGCATGTATAATTACAGAATCAACCTTAGTCGATTCAACCTTCTATATGCTGCACTCTTCCAATCTGGTCTTTAAGATAGACTTCTTCAGAATACTTTAAGTAAGAAGAGAAAAGAATTTTGAGGTAAGACTTTAGAAAATCTTTTGAAGATGCCTCATAATATATGCCAAGAAGGGCTACGCTCCGATACCAGCTGTGACGGAACCTCCCAAGTAATTAGGCCCACCTACAGTTGTCCTTGTCCAACGAACTTTAGACAACCCTGTAGGTGCCCCTGACTACTTGACAAGTTCGGTATCTTTCCTTACCTTACCAGGAACGTCTCACCCGTCTTGCAGACATTACAGAACATCGGAGATAAAGAAATGCGGAAGCGAATTACATAAACTTACATTTATTTCAAAAGCAAGCTTGAGTTATTTTATTACAGACCAGACTAAAAGTGAGTGCATAGAAGTAATATTATACAAACCAGGGAGGCACAAACTCCTCCCGATAAGTTCTTAAGCAAGAGATCCTAAGTGGAGGACCGAGTCCTCCCGCACTTCAGTCTTGATTTTCTTCTTTTGGAACCACCTTGGCACAGAAGCAGCAAAAGTCTGCTACTTCCTCACCTAAAAACAACGAAGGGATAAACCCTGAGTATGGAATTACTCAGCAAGTCTTACCCGACTAAAGAAAAGACTCTCAAGGGTATGCTGGTTATATGGGAGTCAAGGTAAGGCTTTTCAATAATCAAAGACTCTGTTTTGCAGAAATGCTTACTAAAGTGGATCCTTAAAAATCCAATTTTATTTGTCAAGTTAAGTAAAATTACCTGCACTAGAGTTCTTTCTACCCTAGTTCAATCACTGGTCCTGCACTAGCCAATTTCTTAACAAAAGTCCATCGTCTTTAGTGGAATGCTACGTGTAGGGCAGTGACCAAGTCTTCATAACCGCGAAGGTACGGCGATCCGAATCGATTATACTCAGTTGAGGATCTCCAATCACACGACATATGTAGCACTTAACCCTTGCATATGTCAACCCGCCACCGGGGTTCTTAAGACCGGATCAGGTTCACGCAAACCGAGAGCACAGCTACACCACCGTCCAGCCTCTTGCCACGGAGGGTACACGCTACTCTCGCCACCGCTCCACGCCCATTTCGTGTTATCTTATTCCGGCCTTAGTCTGCCCGAGGCAAGGCTTACCCATGACGAGGCATGTGACTAGTTAAAGGGTCCTCGATCATCAAGCCTACATCGACAAGGTCCTTAATCGACTCAGACGGAGACACTACACCGAGACTCTCTTCTCGTGCAAGTCACCCGCCCGGTCTCAGCTTAATCATTTCAAACCCAAAGCTTGGTACCTGACAGAGGTACATCTTTTCCGATGTTGAACCCATCAAGGCCTTTGATAGATCCATCATCAAGTTTTATTTTCGAAAAACATCCCACCCACCTTTGCCACATCATATTTTGTAAAAATAAAACCTTTTGTTTTTCTAAAGCCAAGCTAAGCATCAAAGAGCTTTTATAAAACAGGTGATTAAGGAAGGTAATCAAATTCAAGGAAGGTAATGCAGGAATGGTTTTATCAAGCAACTCCTATCACCTAATGCATCAATCAAGTGAGAAAGATTTTAAAATAGCAAGGAAGGTGGCAAATGCACCGGGGCTTGCCTTTGTTTACAGGTGATTCGGGTTCAGATCCACAGATATCGAAGTAGAAACTATTCCCGGCCTGGGATTCCGAAGGTGGTGGTGTCCTGTCTTCGGGGACTTCTACCTCTTCTTCACGTTCTAATCATAACCATACATAAGTATAAGAATGGATGCCATGGGATGCTCATGAGGATGCAAAGATAACATAAACTTATTATTTATGTCTTGAATACAACTTTCCTTCACGGAGTTCCGGGAACTTAGGGTTTCCGGAGTCGGTAAAGGAGTTCATAGGGCAGGGGGGTGTTTTGGGGTTTGGTGATCAAACAAAGTCCAAAACAATTCAAACTCTACCCAAGGCTCCTAAATATTATTTTAAGTTCCCATAAAAAGTTTGGGAATTATTGGACTTACCAATTATTTTCTAAAAATCCATAACTAATACTTTTAACCATTTTAAATACCCTAAAATTTCTTATTTCCACTAAAAATCACAAAACTATTTTTATTAAATTCTAGGGAAAATAACAAGTCTAGGAAAATTAGTTTCACAATTTTAGCATTTTTCTACATTTTTCTACATATTTCTAAAGCTCTGTTGTAAAAGAAAAAGGAAAATGTTCCAACAGTGATGGGCCGGATTCAGCCCAGGCGGCCCAACATCAGAGAGGAAAGGCGCCCGCGCGCGCCCGCGCTGGCGACTTTGCACGAAGGCCCGCACGGTTTTGGCTATTGGAAGTTGGGTTCGGTTACTATGCTTATGAGTCACTGACAACTTACGGACAGGTCCCTCTACTTTCTTTTCTTCCCCAAACCGCTCCCTGGCCATGGCGCGCACACAGATTGTCACCGACGTGGTTTGTACCGGCCATGGCCGGCGACGGCGGCTACGGCAAACTACCGGGGAGGCATTAGCGACTACCAGAGACCTCGGGACACCTAACAATTTGGCACGAACACCCTGAGAACGGCTTGTCCATGTGCACGGCGGAAACCGAGCACGGGAGTATACATTCCCGCGGATTGGGAGTGGTCTAGTTCGATTTAACGGGTCGGTGAGCATCACAAGCTTATGGAGTTGCAGAAACAACACTCAATTTAGGCAGATCCTTACCAGAGCGGTTTGGCCACGAACGGGCTGTTCTTCACGGGGCGGCGGACCGATTTAGGGGAAAATGGCGCTGCGGCGTTCACGAGTGGAATTGAGGGCAGAGCTTTGGGCTATACGGCTATAAGGGGTTCTAGTCTTGCTGCGCACAACCAATTTGGGAGGAGGGGGCAGAGGCAGCACGAATTTCTGCTTCGGTTCAACCTACGGTGTGCGCGATGCTCATACCTCACCGCGGAGCATGGCTATTTATAGCTGCGCCGGCCCAGTGGTCACCTCGCGGCCGAGAAGAGCATCACTATGGCATGTCGACCACGTCGGTAAAAGGTACAGGGAGGGAGAACTACGGCATGCGCGCCACCGCGGCGGAATTTCACTGAGTCACGGCAGCCGCCGGTGAGTAACCTCGGCCGAGCTCAGGGAATGGTGCCACGTACGAGCTATTCTTCCCCGACGTTATCCACTCCATACCGCACTCGAAGCAGGACGGCGGCAGCGTGAATTTTGGCGCAAAGAGGTCACCGGCGGTGAGCAAGCCGCGCTGGCAACCTGATCCACACACGTTACTGTACCATGGCGCTTGGTATTCAGTCCGTCTGACAGACAAGGTTTAGGCTCGATTTTCTTTGAAATTCGACTATAGGACTTGAACACATTTGAGTACTAAATCAAGGTGGAATTCATACTCAAAGTTGGCTCTGCTACACTGAATATCTGAATTTCAGACTGAATCAGCCTGTCAGCCAATCTTTAGGCTTAATTATCTCCAATATTTTCTTAACAACTCTGCTGACACTCTTAAGCAAAGTTATGCTCCTATAATTGGGCTACAATTTTGATGTGGTGACCCAGGGCAAAAACCCTATAATTTGAAAGTTACAAAGCCCCAAAGTGGGGCCTTTAACACCAAATTTCAGACTTGGTATAGAACTCAAATGAGGTCCATTTTGCATTTAAGTCCAAAACTTAGGGTTTGGCTTGTAAATTCACATATTTGTGATCCAAAGGACTTAAGATACTTATTTGGCTTGGTTTTTGCACTTTAGTCCAAAAGTGGACTAATTTTGCATATAAGCCCCTAGGGTTTGGTTTTAGGGTTTTCCAGGGTTTTAATTAGGGTTTCTGGTATCCCAAGGGTATAAAGGTGATTCAAGTTCATTTTTGGGGTCATTTTATGACATTTACCCTAAAGCTTTTAGATTTTCTCAACTTGGGTTAAGTTTTACCCCTTTAACCACTATTTAGGGTTAAGCCTAATAACCAGGGTTCTATTTGCAAAAACATTAAAACAATACAACTTGTTTGAAATTTTTGCCTAGTGAATGCACTCTAGGTGTATCAAACATATGCAATGCCAATGCTTATGATGTAATGCTCAAGTTTTAGTTATAGTAACACCAGGGGTGTTACAATCACGGGGATATATGTGCATTTTTCGGTGCACGGGGGATTTCAGCTATTTTGGAGAAGGCGGGATGTGATCACATCAAGACCCTGGCCCAGGCCGAAGCTGCCTTCTCCGCAGATGACACGAAGGATCCTTCAGCTGAAGCAACCTTGATGGGCGGAAAATTCTATAATGATGTCTGGGTGAATGGCGGCCGAGAGATGGCTCATGAAATTATAAAGAAGAGTGAAAAAGACACCCATAACGCCCGGATAGAAGCGAGACAAGCTGAAGAAGCTGCACAGCGTGAAAAACGTATAGGTAATATCTTTTGATATTCAGCTTCGACATTTTTGTTTTTTGTGGCTTCAGACTAATTAATTTTTCCCACTTCAGCTGAATTATCCCCTCCACCGGAACCGTTCGATCCCCTGTCCGATCCAGAGACGAAGGAAGCGCTGGAGATCATTAATATGGCTGAATCTATTATTGACGAAGTCGTCAATAAACTGCTAAATGAAGTTGCGGAGAAAATCCTGAAAGAAGACTAGGACTTATTGTAAAAACATTATTAAGTGGTCAATGTAAGGGACACTAAAATGGCCATTGTGCTTTTATTGTAACGAAGCTGTAATATTTTATGTATGTAACTTTGGATCGAATATGTAAATTATTGTAATTTATTTCTTTACGATGCTAGAAACTTACATACATACCATTTTTGAGCCTTCGGCGAAAAAACACCTTCCCTTCTTTTCATGCTTCGTAAAGAAAGAAAATCCGTAGTCCATAAAAATAAAGAAATCCATGCTTCGGAAAGAGATATCCCTCTTGTGTGCAGGCTGACGAAGCTGTAATTCGAAGCTTACTTCATGTAACTTTGACAATATTTTCCGAAAATCAGCTCCGTATTCCACTCTTGTGTCATTGATGCAATATGATGTATGATGTGATGCTATGTGAAATGATGTGATGATATGATGCAAAATGATAATGATGCCGAAGACACATACTCACACTCCCACTCTGGAACACACAATCTCTGCATTCCCTTAGGAACAACTGGAATCTCTTTGCCGTTTATTTTCCGGCTTCACCGCTTATTTTTCGGTGTAAATTCTGCATCCCCTTAGGAACGTCTTTTGAACTTCTTCGCCTTCTATTTCGGTGGTATAAGTTCTGCATCCCCTTATGAACGACTTTTGAACTTCTTCGCCTTATATTTCGGTGGTATTTGGCTCTGCATTCCCTTTGGAACGACTTTTGAGCAAAAAACTTACACTGCGCTCCCTTAGGAACGACTTTTTTTGTAGCTTCGGCAAAACTTACGTTGCGCTCCCTTAGGAACGACTTTTTCGTAGCTTCGACAATTTTTAGCTCTGCATTCCCTTAGGAACGGTTTTTGAGCTTCGTAAGTCTATGAAGAAGATATATTCCATCTCGATAGAAGCAAAATCATTACAAGAACTTCAAACTAGATTTACATTGGTTGTTCCTTATTAAAAACAAAATGACATAGAACATAAAAGTATTTTAGAGGTAGGATATCGCTCAATAAATGTTCTTTGATTCTGGCACAGTACTGTTGACTGTGCGAGCTTCAGATTCCTCCCTGAATTCACGTTGCTGTTGGGAGTGCTGGCACCCTTCTGGCTGCTGGCTTCGGGAATGGGTCGGTTGCAGTGGTGGTGGGGGTGGGAGCTGTGGCCCAGAAGCCTGTGAATGGCTAGCCGAAGCAACAGAAGCTGCAGGATGATTGCCCACATATTCCGGTATGTAAGGAGAATGGCACGAAGCAGTGTGCAAGACCTGCTTCGACTGATTCTGTCGAGCTTCGGCTTCTGTGATCTCCTTTTGCTTCAGAATGGTGATTTGGCACATTCTTGTAGTATGGCCCTTGTCCTCACCAAAGAATAAGCAATAGATCTTCCTGGGATGATCCCCATATCTTCCTCCGAAGCCCTGGCACCTCTGCCCCTTGGAGCTGGTGGCCTAAAAGAGCTTTGTTGTTGCCCCGAAGATTGTGAGGTGTGCTGTGGCCTCTGAAGCTGGCTTCCTTTGTTGTTATTCTGACTGGAGCTGTGGATTGACCTGACATGCCTCGGGTGGATTCTTCCTCCGAAGCCCCTGGTCATCTCCGAGAACCTGTAAGCTTCTTCCCTTCTTTGGCGGAAGTCGTTGTCAGCCCGGATGTACTCATCCATCTTCTGAAGTAGCTTCTCCAGTGTTTGTGGGGGCTTCCTCGCGAAGTATTGAGCCGTAGGTCCTGGCTGAAGACCCTTAATCATGGCCTCAATGACAATTTCATTGGGCACTGTGGGCGCTTGTGCCCTTAGTCACAAGAACCTTCGGACATACGCCTGAAGGTATTCCTCATGGTCTTGCGTGCACTAGAAGAGGGCCTGGGCTGTGACTGGCTTTGTCTGAAAGCCTTGGAAACTAGTCACCAGCATGTCCTTAAGCTTTTGCCATGACGTGATTGTCCCTGGCCGAAGGGAAGAATACCATGTTTGGGCCACGTTCCAGACTGCCATGACGAAGGACTTAGCCATGACAGCTGCATTGCCTCCGTATGAGGATATTGTTGCCTCATAGCTCATCAGAAATTGTTTCGGGTCCAAGTGCCCATCGTACATGGGCAGCTGGGGTGGCTTGTAGGATTGTGGCCATGGGATAGCCTGCAATTCTACTGCCAAGGGAGAAGCATCATCAAAAGTAAAGGTATCATGATTAAAAATTTAAAATCATCATACCATCCATCTTCGTTGAACAAGCCCTCTTGACGAAGCTCCCTGTGTTGGGGCCTTCGGTCTTTGTCATCTTGAGCAAGCTGATGCACTTCCTGAGTAGCTTCATCAATCTTCCTTTGAAGATCGGCCAGCCGAGCCATCTTCTCCTTCCTTTGCACTTGTTGATGGATGATTTCTATGTCCCTGATTTCTTGGTCCAACTCCTCCTCCTAGAATGTTGGACTGGTGGCCTTTCTCTTCTGGCTTCGAGCCTCTCGGAGAGAGAGAGAGAGAGTCTCCTGGTTTGTGTCCAGTGGCTGCAGTGCAGTAGCCCCTGGCGTTGTTATCTTCTTCGGCGGCATGACGAAGGTCAGTGCTTTGCCAAAGGTTGTGAAAGTGAGTACATCAGAGGTGGGCGCCAATGTTGCGGACTTGTTCTTAAATGCTATGAGTTAAGAACAAGGCAACACAAATATTAATGGTTGAAAGTCCTTCGTCCTTCGAAACATTATTTCCTTTAGGATATAATGATCTTCAGACGAAGGTCATGAAGGACATACCTTCATCATCGCAGAATATGTTAATAAAAGAAGAAGCATATAAGATATAAGAGACAACATGAATAATCATATGACATTATTAATATATCTTCTTCTTATTAACATGGATAAACAGAAACAATATTGAATTCATTTGTACCTTCGGCTTGACAGGAGGTAAAAGTCCAAGCGTGACGCACAAAATGAATACAAGTCAGCGTGAACAGTACGGGGGTACTGTTCATCTATTTATAGGCACAGGTCGCAGCCTATGTAAAATTACATTCATGCCCTCTATATTTACTATTGACTTATGGACAATCCAACGGGGACTAGATAGCCTTTTCCCCTTTAAGTCGGTTCCTCTTTTTGCCATTGAGCCGGAGCTCCCCTGCATGTAGCTTCGGAGCCACATCAGCCTTCGTCTCAACCATGCTTTTCACATCATGTATGGTTTAGCCCAAGTCTAAAGGTACCTGCTCATATGTTACACTTGGAAAACATTGTTAAATCATGTTTTTGAGGACCTTCAGAAAACGAAGGCTTGTACCTTCCATGGCAAGAGGCTGAACGGTGGAGTATCTATGCTCTCGGTTGGCGTGAATCCATTCTGGTCTTGAGAAACCCGGGTGCGAGTTGACCTATGCAAGGTTAAGTGCTACATATGTCATGTGGTTGGAGATCCCCAGATGGTTATTAATCGATTCGGATCGCCGTTACTTCTCGGACATGAAGACTTGGTCACTGCCCTACACGTAGCAACAAGTGAACTGAAGGGGTGATAAAAGATGGCTAGTATAGGCCAAGTGCTTGATCTAAGAATAGAAAGGAATCTAGATGCAGGTAATTACTTAACCTGATAAGTAAAATAAATTTTTAAGGATCCACTCATAGTAAGCTTTTCTGCAAAAAGAGTCTTTGAATCCTGATAAGCTTTACCTTGATTCCCAAAAGCCACCATATCCTTGAGAGTCTTTTTCCCTTGACGGGTAAGACTTGCGAAAGTACACTTCGTACTCAGGGTTTTCAAACCCATGTTGTTGTAGGTGACGAAACGACCGAGTTCTGCTGTTTCTGTTCCAAGGTGGTTCCCAAGCAGGAGGATGAAAACTAAGACTTATTTGTGGAAGGTGTTTTGCCTTCCAGTGATGTAATAATAAGTTTACACACTCAAGTACCCAGATATGTAATAACTACTCTTTCTATATTTTCTTATGAATGTACATTATGTTATTGTAATCTGTTCCACTTATTCCTTACTCTGATGATGTGTAATGTTTGCGTGATGGGTTAAGCGCTCTTGGGCTATGAGATGGATATAGAGAACCGAACTTGCCGAGTCATTATACACACCTGCATGACTATCTGAGGTCCTCAAGACAAGAATATCTGTAGGTGGGCCTAATACCTTGGGAGGTTCTGCCCTAGAGAATGTGCATTAGTTACAGATCTTTGAATGAAGTCACTGTCAAGAATAAGCACCCTCTGCCAAGAATTGAAGGCATGTTCGACCAGCTAAGAGGAGCCAGTGTGTTCTCGAAGATAGACCTGAGGTTAGGTTACCATCAGCTTAGGATCCGGCCTTTGGATATACCAAAGACATCATTTATCACCAGGTATGGACTATATGAGTGGTCATGTCATTCAGTCTAACGAATGCGCCAGCTTATTTCATGTACTTGATGAACATTGTATTCATGGATTATCTCGACAAGTTCGTAGTGGTGTTCATTGATGACCTCATATATTCCCAGAATGAGCAAGAACATGAAGAGCACTTGAGGAAAGTATTGTAGAGGCTATGAGATTTTCATTTGTATGCGAAGCTGAGCAAGTGCGAGTTCTAGATCAGCGAAGTCCTATTCTTGGGTCATATTATAAACCAAGAGGGATTAGCTATGGATCCAAAGAAGGTAGCAGCTATTCTGAACTGGAAAGCACTGATAGATGTCCGGGGAATCAAGAGTTTCATTGGAATGATCGGTTACTATCGGTGTTTCATTGAAGGTTTCTCCAAGATTGCCAGGCCAATGACAGCCTTGCTGGCAAAGAAAGTTGGGTTCAAGTGGACCCCAACGTCCCAAGAGTCCTTTGAAACATTGAAAAAGAAGTTGACAACATCACTAGTATTGATTCTGCCAGATGTTCACTAGCCATTCTCAGTGTATTGTGATGCTTCATACACCGGTCTGGGATGTGTGTTAATGCAAGAGGGGAGAGTAGTGGCGTACTCGTCCCGATAGTTGAAGATTCATGAGAAGAACTACCCCACACATGATCTGGAATTAGCAGTAGTGGTTCATGCACTAAAGACCTAGAGGCACCATTTGTATGGTCAGAAGTATGATATTTATACAGACCACAAGAGTCTCAAGTATATATTCACCCAGTTAGAGTTAAACATGAGGCGGCGAAGATGGCTAGAGCTGACAAAGATTTTGAACTGGAAATACATTATCACCTAGGCAAAGCAAATGTGGTTGCAGATGCTTTGATCAGAAAGAGTCAAGTCAATATGTTGGTCGCTCACCTGATGTCATACGAGCTAGCAAAGGAATTCGATAGGCTGAGTCTCGGATTTCTGAACAACACTCAAGGAGTGACGATTGAGCTTGAACCCACTGTAGAGCAAGATATCAGGAAGGGCCAGAAAGATGTTGAGAAGATCAATGATATTCGTCAGCTGATCATAGATGGGAAAGTCCAAGATTTCCATGAAGACGCAGAAGGCGTGGTGTGGTTTAAGGATAGGTTGTGCGTTCCCGACATCAAGTCGATCCAGGAACTGATTCTCAAGGAAGCTCAAGAGACAGCTTATTCCATACACCCTGCTAGTGAGAAGATGTACCAAGACCTGAAGAAAAGATTCTAGTGGTACGGTATGAAAAGGGAGATAGCAGAGTATGTTGCCAGATGCGATAGTTGTCAGAGAATCAAGACAGAGCATCAGAGACCCGCAGGTTTGTTGCAGCCGCTGTAGATTCCTCAGTGGAAATGGGATGGGATTGGGATGGACTTTATAGTTGGTCTGCCCTGCACTCGTGCTGGTTATGACTCCATCTGGATAGTAGTGGACCGTTTAACAAAGGCAACCCAATTCATACCGATCAAGACTACCTATAACAGTGCAGTGTTGGTAGAGCTATACATGTCTCGGATTGTATGTTTGCATGACGTTCCAAAGAAGATAGTATCAGACAGAGGTACCTAATTCACTTCTCACTTCTAGCAGCAGTTACATGAAGCTTTGGGCACACACTTGAAGTTCAGTTTGGCTTATCACCCGCAGACAGATTGTTAGATAGAGAGAACCAACCAGATTCTTGAAGATATGTTGAGAGGTTGTGCATTGCAAGACAAGTTAGGTTCGGATAAGAGGCTACTGTATGCAGAATTCTCCTACAACAACAGCCATCAGGCCAGTCTGAAGATGTTACCATTCCAAGCACTCTATGGGAGGAATTGTAGAACTCCATTGCATTGGGATCAACCTGGCGAAAGGCAGGTGTTCGGTCCAGATATTCTGCTTGAAGCCAAAGAGAAGATCAGGATGGTTCAAGAGAATCTGAAGACAGCGCAGTCCAGCCAGCGAAGCTATGATGACACAAAAAGAAGAGAATTGAGTTTTGAAGTGGGAGACTATGTATATTTGAAGGTATCACCCATCAGAGGAATCAAAAGGTTTGGAGTCAAAGGCAAGCTAGCACCTCGATACATTGGGCCATACCAGATTCAAGCAAGACGAGGAGAAGTGGCATACCAACTCAGCTTACCAGAAAGTCTGTCAGTTATGCATGATGTGTTCCATGTGTTTCAGATGAAGAAATGCTTGCGAGTACAAGAGGAGCAATTGCCAACATAGGACCTTGAGGTTCAAGAAGATCTGACATATATTGAGAAGCAAAGTCAGATTCTAGAGACAGCACACAGAGTCACACGAAGAAGCACCATCAAGATGTGCAAAGCCAAATGGGGCCATCACTCAGAAGAAGAAGCAACCTGGGAAAGAGAAGATGATTTGAAAGCCAAGTACCCTGAACTTTTTGCTAGCCAACCCTGAATCTCGAGGGCGAGATTCTTTTTAAGGGGGATAAGTTTGTAACACCTTGAATTTGGGGGTATAAAATTTCTTCTCTAAATGCCTACCGAATTCAGGTGTTACCTCTTGTCTCTCTCTCTAGACTCTCTCTCTCCATTTTTCCTTTTGATTAGAATTAGGTTAATTAAGTGAGGGATTAATTATTTATTTTGTCAAAACTATGCGAGTCATGAATTATTTCATCATGTTGAGCCTAAATTATTCTTTTGTTTGATGCACATGTTTAAAATTGTTTGAATCAGAATTTGGTTTCAATTTGATTTGAAAGTCATAGAGAAAATAAAATAGAAAAGCAATTAGAAATTCTAGGAAAAAGGAAAAAACCAATTCTAGCTCAGGAGGCCCATCTCGGCTCAGTCTCGTGCACGCGCGCCTGCGCGTCCGCCCCTCCCTGACAGGTGCGCGCCCTCTCTCCTCTCTCTCCCTCTTACTGCCTGGTGGGGTCGACTTGTCGGCGCAGGTTCCCTCCGCGCACGCGCGCTCGCTCTCTCTGTTTCGTGGGCCCCGCTTGTCAGCGCTGAAGCCCGTTTTCTCGCCTGCTCTCTCTCTCTTTGTTCTATGGGCCCCGCCTGTCAGAATCGTCCTCCCCGAACCGCCTGCGCTCTCCACCGTGGACGCGCCCATGACCGCGTGTTTATCGGCCATGCCCCCACACTCCCGAGCCTTTTCTGGAGCCCGCCCACACTCAATCGTCCTCCCCCACTGAGTTGCGCCCCCAGCCGAGCACCCTCGCTCTCTCTCTCTCTCGCTCTACACGCGCACCTAGGAAGCTCTGCCACCATTTGTTGTGGTCTCGTGCCCGTTCTGCGGTCGCTGTCGAGTCCTCGCCTAGTCAGTTGTCACAGTGAGCTTAACCTCGTCACCCGTGACCCGGGATACCCCTCGGTTCGCTCCCTCCCCCTCTATTTCTCTCGGTCCACGCTCACTGGTCCTCTCTCTGCCCAGCCACAGCTCCGTCGTCATCGACCTGTGTCCTCGCTGTGGCCCTGAACCGTTCGTGAGTCCCTGAGCCTTCTCTTAAGGTAACTGATCTAACCCCGCCCCTAATTTCCCATAGGCTGCCCTTAGTTGTGTGCAATTGCTCGCCGGAGTAAACCTCGGTCAGCCGAGGACTCCCCCTCCGCTGTTTGGTCGCCTCAGCCCCATTCCTGCAACCCCGATCCCGCCATAGGATTCGCTGAGTCCTCCCCAACCTCTCTGGCTACTCAGACCAAACCCTAGCTCCCTAGGAGCCCCGGTTTGCCTCGCTGTCGATGATTGCGCCGCCGAGTCCGCGTATGGCACCGCCTCTGGCCGGCTGGAGAAGGCCCCTGGCGCCTATGCTAACCGCCCAGTTCTGATCTGACGTCTCGGATTTGCGGATAACGGTTCGCGCGGTTCGTGGAACCAAAGCCGTCGATCTGCGATCCAGTGGCTAGCGCGTCTCGCGTCCTCGGCACACTGCTGACCCGTGGGCCCCGCGTGTCAGCGCCTCACCTCCCTCCCCCAAGCCCACCTGTTAGCGCTTGCCGCTCGTGTGCTCGTGCTCGGATCTAATCTCGACCGTTGATCAAGGATCTGACGGCTGAGCAGATCCGATACCCCTTCGCTCGGTCGTTTTGCTAAAGAAACCCTCGGTTTTTTGGAAAACAACCGCCATCCCTGGTTTTCGCGCGCAGGCCCCCTGTAATATTGCAAACAGACCCCTGGCCTTTTAATTAATCACATATTTAGGCCTAATGTTGTATTTTAAACTTCAAACTTGTTTACTTCATATCTTTTGCATACGAACTCCAAATTGAGTGATTCAAATTGCAAAATGTTTATAGGATTATTCTGTGTCCAAATAAATTATGATCATTCACTGTCTGCACATGTTAATTTTATGCCTAGACTATGTAATAGTTTGTTTATTAAATAATAAAATAAAGAGGAAAACTCTAATAATAATTAGATGTGTAACCTTGTGGGGTTAATACTAGGTAATGTATGAATTTATCCCTGGTATAATTTTGTGTCTCACTAAAATTAGTGGAACTAAATGATGTAATCCATGGAGGTAGATAATACTTAGAAAATCATAAACCCCTAAGTGTGCTAGTTCACCCTTAAACCTGAGTTTACCTTTTGGTGTTTATATTGTTCTGTCAAACTTGTGTGCACTTGATTGTATATGTATGGTGTATTGTTCATTTCTTTATCCAAATGTATTGAATGCATGATCGCTTTATTTAGACAACGAGTAGCCCGTGGTTCCTGAGTGTGTTGCTGAAGACCTTCCTGAGCAACAACCTGATGAAGGCAAGTGTCCTCTGACCCATTATGTCCTACTTACTTTATAATTCACTGTCTCGCATTACTTTATTGAAATCTAAGGATTGACTAGTCTGTATTTACTTTATCCTGGTTTACCTTTTGGGTTATCATGGTTAGATTTATGCTATTGCTTTACCTTAATCAACGAACATGATGTGAATATTTATGCTATGATGATGTTATCCCGATGATGATCTTTTGATACTTTAGGGGACTCAGGTTGTTTCCTGAGTACCTCTCCGTAAGGACCTGTTCATTGAGTGACCACCCAGGATAACAGTGCAACCATGAGGGTGGAATGGGACTCCTTTAGCTAATTAATTAGAGGAACTTGAGGTCTAGTTGGCTTCGGCGTAGGGTCGTCAATGGGGTCCGGGCACAGTACTTGCTCTGTCGAGGCTGGTTGTTGAGGTTCTTTCGATTTGGTTTTGTTAGTCACCCTTCCTATGGGGAGAAGTACTGTGTTTATCAAACTGCAGAAACCTAACGAGCGGCTACGACCTCTAGGAAATCATTATAAAGGCTACGTAGTGTATCCCTGGCCATTCACCTTGGTAGTGAAGACCGGGTCTGTACAACCCAGGCTGGAAAGGGATCATGACTCGTGGGTAAAGTGTGTGACATCTACAGAGTGTTAGAAACTGGTATATCAGTCGTGCTCATGGTTTAGAGCAGCCTTGGGATCCTCTTTGATTAGAAGAACTTTGGATACTTTTTTGTTGATTAATATTGATGATTATAAGTCTAGTCTCTAGTATTTCCTCTTAGAGGGGGTACTTTTGGGTAATAACTGAGTTTATTACTAAAACTTGGCTACCCAATTAGTAATAAATACTTGACCAACTAAAAGAAACTGCTTAACCTTTACTCCACATACAACTAGTCCACTTTAGCCAAATGGGATATTTGCTGAGTACGTTGATGTGTACTCACCCTTGCTTTAAAAACCACCCCACCTAGGTTGTCCCCATTGTATTTAGTGCTCAGGAGGAGATGCAGGCAACATGAAGGACTTTGAGGAGTTCCAGGACTATGACAAGTTTTAGTTATGTTAGTGGCAAACCCCGAGTCAGCTGCCTGTGAAGGCCTTATCCATTACGTTTCGTATTCTGCACTTTGATAATGTTAATGACTATGTTAAGTAATGACTCTGTGGATGTCTTGGACATCTTGATGTAATAAAGTACTATTTCCTCTATTTATTTTGAGCAATGTGTGATGATGTCCAATTATGTAATCGTTGTGTACGTGAGATTCTGATCCTGGCACGTACATGGGTTGCATTCGGTTTGCCTTCCAAATCCGGGTGTGACAGTAGGCGCCCAAATCTGATTGTAGGTTCGGCTTGCCAAACACAACAATGTTGATTAAGGAAATGGGGCGCGCTAAATACGGGATGCCTTCTTTCACTTTCCTTCTTTCTTCTTCTTTTTTTATATTTTTTTGCACCTTGCCTTTTTTGTTGTCCTTTGTTGTTTCTTTCCTTCCTTTTTTTGATAACTAGATCTGACGCCCCAAAGCGTTCCAATCAGTAAGGCTGACAATGTTCCAACGAAACAAGCAGGGAGGAAAAAAGACGTGGGGCGTATGAATGAAAAAGAATGGTGGTGAATGACAGACGTGGGATGTATGAACAAAAAAACGACGATGACAATGGAACTACAAGGCAACCAGCAACACTTGATGCAAATGCACACAAATTCAACAATATAAGATTACTGAACAAAAATGCAAGGCCAAATGGTTATGGGACAAGGTTCTAGCCTAAAAATTTTTTGTAACTTTTTTGGTGTACGTTGGGACAATGAACACTCTCAAACTAAAGGGATAAAACTCGATAAAACTCACCGAGCAACCTAAAAAATTGATACCACTTGATAGAATTGGAGTGCCCGATCTTTTGGTGAGGTGGATAATTTCAGTTTGGTGGAGAAGGTGACTCTCGCGATTTGACTACGAACAAATATGTCGTGGCACCTTAGTAATCGCAAAACCAACTCCAAATGGTTATTGACCTTGCTGGTGGCAAAATCAAACTGAACTCGAAGTTCTATTCTTGCAAACAATCGAAGAAACAAGCAAGAACAAGATATAGGTAAAACTGAATATCAATCATTCACGAGTTGGGGTTCACTAGGCTATCCACAAGTGGCCGTTGAGCACAACTGCAGTACAAGAAGTTTGCACGATGGCTAAAACTATCAAAGAAAACCCAACTCTAGGAGGGGGCATAGCCCCTGGCTATATAGAGAGGAGGAGGTGGGCGCCCATCCTCCCCACAAGGCAGGAAATTAGGCGCCCAATCAGCCAATCAATCTCCTACCCACAAGACAGAGAATAGGCACCCAATCAACCATGCAGTTCCTTGAACCCCATTCCTTATTTAGGTGGCGTAGCACCTTCTTGATTATTTCTTTCCAAACTAAAAGACATAATCACCTAGACTTTATTCTGGGCAGATTCATCATGAGCATAAATGGCGCATGCCCTTTAGGAAACTTCTGGTCCTTCATTCTTCAGAATCATCACGAAGTTTAATTCACGTGCATGAGCTCGAGTGAGTGGTCTTGGTGGCGCCTATCCTGGTTCAGTTGGAGTAGCCATTCCTTTGTTGGGGTTGATGTCCTCATCGTCTGGGTATCGTCCCTTTTTATACGCGCAACCGTTTGGCTCTAACCGTTACACTCAATGACCGCTGGGTCCCACTATTCAGGGTTGCCACTTCATAACGAGCGTTGGGAAGGTGTTTTTCGGAACTTCAGCACAAGGCCTCCCAGTTACAATTTTTGCAATCTAAGCTCGTTATGAAACAACAAACTCATCCCACAAGGGGCTACTGTTGGGGGCCTACATTGTCGAAGGTCCTCCACATATCTGTATTACATAAATATGTTTCAGGTATACAATGAAAGCCATACGAAGCAGGTCTTCGATAGTCTCAGGCGTTTGATATTGATTAGACGAAGTTGTCTATCAGCAAAAGCTACGAGGAGAAAAGCTTCGTCCATGCACAAGTGTCGAGGATAATAGTCGAAGCCCGCATAAACGATGATGGCCGAAGCCCGCATAACCGAAGATAGAGAAAATACTCTACTTCCCCAATACCGTTTGTATGCAGTATGTGTAAAACCTTGATGGGCATTATTGTAAATCTGAACAAAGGCGGTTCATCTCTCCTATAAATAGATGAACAGTACACTGCATAAAGTACCTTTTCTAAGGGCCATAGCTTTGTGCCGCTTAGCCTTCAAAGAACCTTCGTGCTTCCCTCTGTCCAGTAGCCGAAGGTATGATTGTAAATTTATCTATTGTAATGGGAGACATAATGAAAATACTAAGGCAATGGAGATAAGTTCTCATGTATTATTCAACTATTTTATTCCATTACCTGTTATTTTTGTTAACATTCCTGTCTGAAGACCTTCATCCTTCGTATTAACACTTAAGGGCTAGTTTGGGAATCCCATTTGATAGAAGGCAAGGCCCGATCTTCCATGAGGTACGATAACTTGATTGGGTGGAGATTTTGACGTTGATGATCCAAGGCTCCGAGCAAATGAATCCTCGCAATCACTACACCACTGCTCTATTGGTTATCACCCGTGACACACGTGTGAGCTTGCCACAAAGGCTTATCCCTGCAAGCGCAATCAAGAACACAAGCAAGGACAGGTAGAATGCAACCAAAACTGTGTTGATCATGAGGTGGGGTGTCACACCCGGTTTTAGGGGTATATGTGCCAAGATCCATTTTCCACACATATGTTGACGTCACAAGTGTAATATATCAAAAGGCAATGCAATAAAGGAGTAAAAGAAAGTATAATCACTTTATTACATCATCCAGACTTAAGAGTCTTAAACAGTACCATAATCAAAGTACAGCAAAAGTAACATGGGTAATCTCCCGCAGGAAGATGAACGGAGCGTCGCTAGACTCAGTACTCATCGTCATCATCGTCACAGTCTTCCTCATCAGCTTCTGATAAAAAATTTAACAAGGGGTGAGCTCACTTATGGTGGGGGCTCATCAAGTGGGAGGAGGTATGCAGGGTTCACAAGGTAGGCTATGGTTAAGCAGTAAGCATTTTAGTAGGTCAATATTTTATTAACAACGCCTAACTTACTAATTGTAAGTGTATCCCAAAAATTCCCAATTAAGCATAAGTACATGATTATATCTCAAAAGCGCTTAGGTGAAACCACTTAAGCAAATCATTTATAAATAATCGCATCACGATTTATTCTCCATCTTTAAGTTTAGTTATCATGTGAGGGTCCAGGTTGCTCCTAACCATGAGCACAGTTGACATATCAATTTTACACTCTACAGAGGTGGTACAACTTTACCCACAAGCCATGTATCCCCTCTAGCCTGAGTTGTACGGACCCGTAAACACTGCTGAGGACTGAGGTGAATGGCTAGGGATCCATTATGAGGCTTTCACAAAATATCCTTAGTACAAAGCCACCCGCTAAGGTTTCCACGTAAGTATTGGTGACCCTCTGGGCGAGGTAACTTAGCCAAGACTACCACCTCATGTTAACATGAGTTGCCACCAAACCACTGTCGCCCCCTCTTACCCATCTTTCACGTAGCTATTTACCAAAGCCAGCGCCAGGATAACACCCGTGGTTGTACTGTTTTCCTGGGTGGTCAATCCATGTCTCATTTAATACAACATGATCTTGTTTAACCATCGGGTTAACATCATAATACAAATTCCATTTCCGGAACATCAATATCATTAAAGAGTGACATCATAATGATTAAGTTGAGCAGTAGCACATTTACTAAGCATTGTATTTATCCTAGGGTAATCAAGGAATTGGGTTGGTATTTCTAGGTAATCCTATTTAGGCAAAACCCATCAAAATTATGTAAATATCCAAAAGTAAACATTATTATATGCATTATTTGGGAACAATCAGAAATGCAGAGGGAGAATCCACTTGCCTTGGTCAAAGGTGTCCTGCGGATCGTCTTCAAACGTGTTTTGGTCTTCTACCACGAAATCGGCTGCTAATATAGATTCACATATTGTACATACAAAAGAAAACATACACCAAATAAATAAACATACACAATTACATGAATAACATACACCACTACATGAATAAACATATACCGAACAAACCATACCTATAAAAGAAAATGTCTAGAATAAAACCTAATCGGTAATCATATTATTGGTCTACTCGTATTGACATCCATCTCACTTGCTATGACATAAAATATAAATTCTATTTTTGGATTGTCACTAGTGAAAGCTATATAGAAATTCGACTACGAAAGTACTTTACATAACATAGCTTAGATGTAGTGATTTAACCAATTCTACGGAACTAAATTAATTATTTCTACCATAAACATGTGTATACATTTATTTTTATCTTTTCTTTCTAAAGGAAAATGTCATCATAATAACCAGAGGTCAAATAATTGTAATAACAAACCAAACCACTTATTGGACTACACTATTTCAATTATCATGAACACAGGTATTACTTATATTATCTCAGTGTTAAAAGCTTCTATTATTTATTTAGTAGATCTAAATTAAGTATATGAACCTATGCGTACTTATATCTCAACTAAACTCCAAATTCATTATAAACAAGATTGACTGTGAAATTACTCATCTAGTATTTTCATCACTAACACGTGGTCTGTCAAATCCTGTCATTCTTCTTTCTAAACATAAATCCAGACAAATTGTAAACAATTAACATACATCATATGACACGTAATAATATACTAATTCATCGCATACACTCAAAATCAATCGTTACATACACATGATCTTCAAATTACAAATTAAAACAAATAATTATAGAAATCATGAACTAATTCAAACATGACTTTAAAAATTTAATAAAAAATTGTGTTCTCTTCAACCTTCCTCTCAGTCTGTGCGCAGGTACCAGTTGAAGAATGGAGGGGAGGTCGACCACGGTGAGTAGGTGGTCGGCGGCGAGGAGTCGGGTGCGGACGGGGCACGGGCACGGGCATGACCGGAGTAGGAGCACGGGCGCGGTCGGGAATGGTGGCAGCGTGGGAGAGAGAGAAGTGAGGAAGAGATAGAGCTCGAGCGAGGGACAGACCAAGGGGGCTCGACGCTTGATTTTATAGAGGGGAGAAGGGTGCAGAGAGGGTGCTGGGGAAGGGAGAAATGGTCGGCGACACCATCAAACGCCATTGATGGCGGTGGCTCAGTGGTGGGGAAGTGGGGGAGAGGGGACAGGAGGAGGTGCAGCCGTTCCCGTGCTCCACTCGTGGAGGAAGGCGAGCAAACGGGGAGGGAGGTGGTTGGGCGAGGCAAGCAAGGCAGTGGCGCTCTGCACCCACGCGGAGAGAAGGGTGAGGCCGGGGCAGGACCACCTGTAGGTGAGAGGGAGCGGGAGTGGGGGTTGAGGGGCGCGGTTGGGCTGGCTGATGGGCCTCGGCTAGACCTGATTTGGCCTAGCCGAGCAGCTAGGGTTTTCTTTTTTCCATTAAAAATATAAATAAATATATTTTTAAATATTTTAAAAATCATAATAATTATACCAAAATTATTTATAATTAAAAATTTATTTTCGAACCAAAGTTCCTATATTAATTAATTTGGTTTCACATAAAAGAAATTTTATGAATCAAATCATCAATCAATTATGAGCAAACTAAAATCATTCTCTAAAGGTAAATGAGATCAAGCACTTGATTTAAATTTTTACTTTACTTTCTATTAAGTTTTAAATGACTATTAATGTATTATTTTAATTAATGGATTTGAGGTGTTACAAAACCTAGCTCCTAAAAAGAATCT
The DNA here is from genome assembly GCF_902167145.1 of Zea mays. Classification (NCBI taxonomy): domain Eukaryota; kingdom Viridiplantae; phylum Streptophyta; class Magnoliopsida; order Poales; family Poaceae; genus Zea; species Zea mays. The sequence goes on from NC_050096.1 coordinate 141,545,536, forward strand.
CGTCCTCGAGATTAAAGAACTTCTGAAAATAGTTGGAGGAATTCTGCTCTGAGTTCATCTTCTCTTTCCCTAGTTGTCTCATTTGGATAAAGACAAAGGAACAATACACCAAACATATGCAATCAAGTGAACACAAGTTTGATGGAGCAGTATAAACACAAAAGGGTAAACCTAAGTGTTAGGGTGAACTAGTACACTAAGAGATTTGTGATTCCCTAAACATTATCTATCTCCATGGATTACATAATTTAGTTCCACTAATTTTAGTGAGACACAAAATTATACCAGGGACAAATTCATACATGATATATTATTAATCTCACAAGGTTAAACACCTAAGTACCATTAGAGTTTTCTTTTTTATTTTCTTATTTAATAAAAAACTATTACATATACTAACCTATAGTCTAGGCACAAAATTAAAGTGTATAGATAGTGAATGATCATAATTTATTTGGACAGAGAATAATCCTATGAACATTTTGCAATATGAATCAGTCAATTTGGAGTTCATATGCAAAAGATATGAAATAAAAAAGTTTTGAAGTTTAAAATACAAAATTCGTCCTAAATCTGTGATTAATTAAAAGGCCAGGGGACTGTTTGCAAGAATACAGGGCTGCGCGCGAAAACCAGGGACGACAGGTTGATTCTCGGAAACCCGAGGGGCTCTTTAGCAAATCTACCGCGCGAAGGGGTATCGACTAATCTCGACAGCACGATCACAGATCAATGGCCTAGATTACACATGGGCGAGCAAGAGCGCACACACGGACGTGGGCGTGGGCTAACCAGCGGGCCAGGGATGTCAGCGACCAGGTGCGAGGCGGACTGACCAACTGGGCCTAACTGCAGGGTGCGGGTGAGGGGCGGATCCGAGCCGTCGGATCCGAATCGGATGGTTAGGATTAGATCTGGTTTAATTGAAGTTGGGTCGTCAGATCAGAATTGGGCAGTTAGGATGGGCACCAGGGACTTCACCTTCACCGGTTAGCTAGGGGCGGCGCAGTCGCCGACGGCGAGGCAGGCTAGGGCTCCTAGGGCGCTAGGGGTTGGTTAGGTAGCTAGAGAGGTTGGGGATGACTCGACAATCATTATAACGAGGTCGGGGTTGCATGAACGGGGCTGAGGTGGGCAGACGGCGGAGGGGGACCCTCGGGTGAACCCAGGGCTGCTCTGGCGAGCAATACCCGCCGCGATGGGGGTTAATTTGGCGCTCTACGGACAACATAGGCTCCAAAGAGAGGGTAGGGGTGCTCTAGGCCTGAGTTCGGGCTCGGGGGGGGGGATGCAGTGGCTGGACACCATGAAGAAGCGGCGGTCCGACGAGGGGGGCTCCGGCGAGGCGAAATTCCCCACGGTAAAGCGGAATTGGCACAAAATAGGGACACAGAAAGGTCACTTACCCAAAGACGGCGCTTGGGGCAGCTTGGCACAACGCAAGGAGGCTCCGGTTGGCCGGATGTCGAAGGATCACAGCGTCGACGAGCTCTGACCTACGCAGGGGAGAGGCTGAGTGCGGACTGGGCAGAGGAGTTGAGGAAAGGGGAAACCACCGCGGGTTCCCAGTGCGCCAAGCTCAGGCGAAGCTCACCGTGGCCAAGGCACTAGCAGAAGTGCGGCGGTGACGGCGGAACGACGAAGCGACATCGGGGATAGGCGGTGCTGTGGCTGGGTGAGTGCGAGGGCGGTGAAAGCGCGAATGTGAGGCACGGGTGAGCTGAGGGAGTGTGTGGGGTCTTTACCTAGCGCTTGGGGTGACGTGGGCGGGTTATGGGGACATGGGCGCGAGTCTGATGGCGCGGGCGCACGCCATGGGCGCGGCGGTGGTGGAGGAAGGGGGCGGGTCTGATGGGCAGGGCCAGCGTGCCAGCGAAAGCGGGTGCGCGCGAGCGCGCAGCGGTGCTGACGGGGTGGTCCCACTAGACAGAGAGAGAGAGAGGAGGAGGAGAGCAAGCGAGCGGGGCGCGGCGCTGACAGGGGGGCCCGCTTGTCAGCGGACGCGGGGGCTAGCTGGGCCGAAAGGCCGAGGATGGAGGGAGTTTGGGCTGTTTTCCTTTTTTCCTGAATTTCTAATCATTTTCATTTAATTTTTCTAAATTCAAATTCAAACTATTCAAACATGTCCATTAATTCAAAGAATAATTTAGGCTCAGCATGATGCAACATTCCATGCCTCACATAGTTTTGACAAAATAATGAATTAATTCCTCACCTAATTAGTCTAATTCTAATCAAAAGAAAAAGAGAGAGGGAGTCTAGAGAGAGTGACAAGAGGTAACACCTGAATTTGGTAGGCATTTAGAGAAGAAATTTTATACCCCAAATTCTAGGGTGTTACAGTGGCGCCCGGTGGCGTCCCCCCTCCCGCGACGACGTCGGCCTTCCCTAGGCGCGAGCGACGACGACGGACTTCCCTAGGCGGCGAGCGGTGGTGGATCGATGGCCATGTTTTTATGCTATTTTGTATACATATCTATGCCAACGTCAATAGGTTTTTATGATATTTCTATTCACATTTTATGTAAACGTTTGTTGATTTTGCGTAGTGTACGGCAATGCATAAATACCTTCGACATGTAGCACAATTAGTATCAGTATATATCATAAACTAGTTCTAACGAGCCTAATTGCATGGCTGTTTGAGATATCCTATATTTATGGATGAAATAAAACATTGAAAATCAGATTTTTGTTTCCATGCATGTCAATCCATTTCCTTTCAACTCACATTCTTGTCATCCTAAATTTGTGACCATGCAATATTTCAACTCACATTCTTGTCATCCTAAATTTGTGACCAAGCAATAGTAAACAAATTTTGTACACAGTGTACCACATTGCATAAATACCTTCGACGTGTAGAATAATTAGTCTCAACATATATCATAAACTGGTTCTAACGAGCCTAGATGCATTGCTATTGGAGAGATCCTATATTTATGAAGAAAATTAAGTATTTAAATCAGATTTTTTTATTTCCAAGGATGACAATCTATTTCCTTTCAACACACATTCTTGCCATCCTTGTGCGCATGCAGTAGGAAACAGATTTTTTTTCGCGTTGTGCCGCAGTGCATAAATATCTATACCGTGTATCATAATTAGTGTCAGTATATATCATAAACCGGTTCTAACGATCCTACGTGCATGTCTGTTGTCAAGATCCTACTTTTATGGATGAAATAAAGCATTTAAATCAGATTTTTTATTTCTATGTATGTCAATCTATTTCCTTTCAACCTGCATTCTTATCATCCTAAATTTGTGTGCATACAGCAGAAAACATATTTTTCACGCGGTGTACCACACTGCATAAATGTCTACATATTGTAGCATAATTAGTATCAGTATACGTCGTGAACTGGTTCCAACGAGCCTAACTGCATTGCTATTGTAGAGATCCTATTTTTATGGACAAAATAAACATTAAAATCAGATTTTTTGTTTCCATGCATGTCAATCCATTTTTCTCTCAATGCACATTGTTGCCATCCTAAATTTGTGCACAGACAGCAGAAATCTGATTTTTTACGCAGCGTACTGTATTGTATAAATACCTAAACTGTGTAGCATAGTTAGTAGCAGTATATTTCATAAAATGTTTTCCAACAGGTCCAGTTGCATGGTTGTTATTGAAATCCTATATTTATTAAAGGAATAAAGCATTCAAATCAGTTTTTTTTGTTTTCATACATGCAGGAGTTAACGGATACACTTCCTAATTTCTCGCGCATGCAATTGGAAACAAACTACGCGCATGCAAGAAATGGACGCATGCGGGAGGTGGGCTAGCGGGCACGTTGCAGTAGTGCATGGCTGGCTGGTTGGGGCTTCATGTATGCTATGGAAGCACAGGGCACTTAAATTAAGTATGCAACGTCTGTGTATTGCGACTCCATGCCTTATTGGGTATGCAGACACAATGAAGCATACATTGCATTCATACACATCTATGTGGGGCATTTGAAGGGGATGTTGTATGTGGATTTGAAGTTTTAACTTTTATCATACCATGTGGTTCATATGCTTATAATTGAGTTATTATCTAATTCAATGAAAGAGCTACCCTTTATATTTAGTTATTCCGTAATCGAAATATGAAGTTTACATCATTTGTTAATCAATTACTTGTTGATATGTTTTCATATGATTCTTGTTTTATTTATTGTTTTTAGGTGTACAATGCTTGTCTTTGGGGGGGGGAGTAGCAGCACATTTACACTTCATATTTTAAAGAAATTATATTGATAACTCTTATTGTTATGATAATAATATCGGTTATGGTGATTGTTTAAGTTTGGCATGATATTATAGTTTATTTATATTTGATATAGTAGATCTGTATTGATGATGTTTATATTATGTCCTACATCTGATTTATAAATTGTGATGCTCTCGTTTTGCTTAAGTTATAAAGGAGACATTGTTGAAATTTTATATGTTTTACTTCTACTAGTACTTGTTGTTTGTTGGTTTAGGGGTTTAATGACGTCCTTTGAACTATGGGGATTCCAAGGTGTTACAGACCCCATGCACATGCATGGTAAATATCATCCACGATATATGACTCATCACCTAAGGTCACCAAGAACATGAGTTTTGAAAATGTCCAGAAACATTGTCTATCTATACACCAGGTCGTATGCTATAACTCACACTCCATCAAAACACAACCAACACATAGCCTCCATGGTCATTGTTCCTCTGGACTGTCCGTGAGAGCCTTGGATCAACCAATATTTCTATTTTAGAGAACCTGAAAGCACTCTCTCATATTCTTATTTTTATAGACAATCTGACACATCTTCGGATCATTTGTGAGAACAAACAATATAACACACTAGTCACTACATGCTCGGACGACCTTTCTCACAGAACAGTCTGACGCACTGATGGACCGTGTGGTTGACCACTAGAATGTTGTGGGAGGACATTCAAAAGCCAAAATTAGAATACCACTTTCAGGTTTGCTTTCACGGATCATCCATCATACTCATGGATAGTTCTAGAGGAGCACATGAAAATTGTATTATGTTAACAATTAACCCTAGAACCTAACCATAGTACCACTTAATCAAATACACGCGTACACCAACTCACTGCCCAAACCATCCATATTACTTTTTTTAATAATGAAAACATAGTCCGACTTTGGCCTCAAACGAGGTTACGATTAATTATTACAACTAAATGCAGCATATTGCCTGGACCCATCACATGACCTCACCAAAGAACACCAACTACTAAATCAAAGCTACTACAAAGTTAAACACAACGATTTCTTCTCCCACTTCTCAAGCTCCAACTCTTCCGATGTACTGTGAGAGCAGGTCAACATAATATGTAAGGAACACATGTGGTTAGTCACAATCCTACTAGATCATGGAGACTTCATGACAAAGCTACCATTACCTATATTGTAAACGCCTACTTATTTCATTAAAAGTCTTGTATGTCATCTAAATATGGTTAGCTAATTAATCATGATTCATTAAACAGAACCAATTCATCTAAACTAAACATAACCTTACTTAACCACTAGACTGCAAACGCTTAATATGACTTAAGTTTCTAAAGAGCCTATCTATGACCTGTTTTATACAGAATGTGCATAAACAGTCTCAAAGGCACAGAAGTATTTTCTATTAAATTAGATCTAGATTCGTGCTCTTAAGTTTGTAGTGACTAAAATTTAGAAGTGTTTGAATGCACTAGAGCTAATAGTTAACTGTTAAAATTAGCTAAAGACATTCAAACAGTCTAACTAATAATTCAGCTATTAGCTACTTTAAGCAAATTTGCTAATACTTAGGGAGTGTTTCAATGCACTATAGCTAATAGATAATTGGCTAAAAACATACTAGTGGAATTAGCTAGCTAACAAATAGCTACTTAAATACTCCTGTCGTTCTTTTTTATTTGTCGCTGTTTAGTTTAAAAATGAAATAGCGAGCGACAAATATTCGAGAACGGAGTTAATATTAGCGAATTTGCTAAAAGTGACTAATAGTTGAACTATTAACTAGACTGTTTGGATGTTTCTAACTAATTTTAATAACTAATTATTAGTTATAGTACATTTAAACACCTCTTTAGTTATCTATTTGTTAGTTAGCTAATTTCACTAAGTCCCCGTTTGTTTGTTTCGTTGGAATTGAATTCCATTTTAATAATTATAATTTAGAAAAAAAAACTAATTAAGTTCATATATTTATATATATAATATATTTATATGTTATCCTAAATCATATGAGAGAGATAATTATATAGTACATTTATGTTATAGCGAAGCAAGTAGAAGAGTGTGATATAAGTTGTACATCAGAAAAATAGTATGTAAATCTATAGAATCAATTTCTATCTTTCACACTATAAATTTGAGATAGATTTATATGATAACTTTAGAAAATGGTGAAATGTCACGTTCTAAAAAAATTGCCTATTTCATTAATAAGATTTCAATTCATAAAAATAAAAGAAAACAGACGGGACCTAATAATTTTATAGCCAACTGTCTATCAGTGTGTTAATAATTTTAACCCACGGTCCACCGGAAGGCTTCCCTCTTTGATTTCGCATTTTGGTGCTCCCCGGCAGCTGCGAGCGCCGCCGCCATTTACTCCCTGCCTCGGGGCGGACTCATTTCTCTGAGGGCTCCTTCCTTCCTTGTTGGCGATGAGGAGGCACGGGTGGCAGCTACCCTACCATCCTCTCCAGGTCCGCTTCTTGCGTCGTGCTTCTCCGTGGCGTTCTACTTCCTTGCTGTTGCAGCCTTGTTTCTGATGTGGGCAAGTGCTGCAGGTGGTGGCGATAGCGGTCTTCCTGGCGCTCGGATTCGCTTTCTACGTCTTCTTTGTTCCCTTTGTTGGTGGAGATAGGCTGCAGTATTTGCTCATGGGCCTCTATACCCCACTGGTGAACAGCTGACATCATTGTGTTGTCCCCCTTCTGTTTCAAACAGCCCTCTTGTGTGTGTGATCGATCCTTCTTTAGAGTGGTTACTTAGATCTTCATTTCCTTTTGCGCACTTCACCTCTGTGTCTTTCTTTACATCTGTAGTATGTGCAGTGAGGAGTATTCTATGCTTTGGTAGTTGATACAAATATTAATGTGACATGAGCAAAGATTGAAAACACAAGCACAACTAACAGTAAAGAGTTCTGCCTACAGTGTATGTTGGTGTATGTTGAGTAATGAAGCCAAAATTATCATTTCAGGTTAGTGTAGGTCACCATAATATGTGCATACATGTTCTGATTGTAACATTGTACAATCAGTGGCAAAACTTGTTCACAATGGTATTAGGCCTCTAATCTTCTCATAACAATTCAAGAGAGAGAAAGCAAAGGGAGCATCTTCCACCAGAGCTTTCTTTGTTTTGCAAAGGATTTTTCCAGTCCATGAAAAGTGAAACGATCCAGTTATTTCACACTAAGAATGTGAACTTCGTGACAAGGTTGACTACTTATCATGGTTAAAGCTAACATTTTTTAACTTGACAGAACAGTGGTATTGGTGTTTCATGTTAGTATGGAACAATCAGTTCTTATCAAATAATCCTTAACTTGGAAGTGTCATTAATCAAATATCTGAACAATAAATCAGATGAAATCTTTTGAACTTTGCTCCTGCTTTTCAATTTGATTAGTAACCGTACTAAGACATTTTGCAGATCACCTGCGTTATCCTATTATATATATGGTGTGCTGGAACAGATCCTGGTGATCCAGGCATTTTCTTAAATTCAAAAAGGCCACCTGAAAAGCAAGGAAGTTCAACTCACGAATATCCAGAAGGAGTGTCATTCAGCAATTGTTGCAGGGTTGTTCATAACAGTGAGAATATAAGCAATAATTTTGAAGTAAAGGATTCATCTTCATACCTGACATTTACCAGGGTTCTTTGCTTGATATACTTCCCGTTTTCTTGCTTATGCAAAAGATGGTTCCACTCAGATGATCAATCTTCAGAACAGAACACAAGTGAAGAAGGCATGTTTTTCTGCAGCTTGTGTAAAGCAGAGGTATGCCACCAGATTTATCTCTCTTTCAACATTGAGTCAATGTTGCAATTTGATCATTGAAATATTCCTCTTCAGCCCCTCGTGTGTGCAGTTCCTCTTAAGTCAATTGTTAAATGAATTTTTCTCATCAAACAGATGATATACCTTTCGAAACCAACAAAATAGTCACAGCTCCACAACATTTTTGAGTTGTGATTACAAATAAGTGATGTTTTGAGGTTATCAGAAGTCAACTACCCCCTCCTTTTAAAATAGTAAGTTGTTTGAGTCAAATTTCTCTAGCTTTGACTATGTTATGAATCCTAATTCATAACGGGATAAACAGCGCCGGGAAGATAGCCGGACGGAGTCGGCTTGGAGGGGGCTAGACTATTGGAGAGATCTGGAATTGATTTTTATTTTATTGATTTCCCCTTAAGGAGGTACAACTCATCCTTATATAGATAGGAATACTTGGCCTCCAAGTAACTAACTCAATCTTATCTAATCTAATACCAAGTAACTAACTCAATCTTATCTAATTTATTAATCTCAAGTAACTAACTAACTAAATCTTATCTAATTTAATCCCATCTAACTCAATCTTATCTAATCTAATCTTTATCCACTAATCTAACTCTGAGCCTACCCCTATGGGCCTCCATGCCCTGGGCTACCGCCCCATGACATTCCCCCACCCTACGAAGACAACTCGTCCTCGAGCTGTAATGGGGTGCATGATAACACCCTTGCTGTCAAACTTGATTTGCACGTGAAAGTGCAACTCTAACTAGAAGCCTTTTACATCTTTGCTTTAATTTATTTGCAAATAAAATAAAGAACCTAACATATGCCAAGGTTGGTCCCCCTGGATCCCATGGGAACAACCTCATTCAGGCTACAAAGGCCAAGACGTGGCAGCTTACCAGTCATACGCCCTGAGTTGCCGTGAGTTCCAGTGGAGACAACACCACCCAACCAGATGTGTTCTTGTTGTCCACATGGCTATGGATCAGAACGGTGAACTAGAGTGGAGGATCGGCCAACCCTGCTGAAGGCCTTGCCACCCCATGTGTTGCGTGTCGTTCAACGCGCAATAGCGATGCAAGTCGCCGTGCCAGGGAATGGCGAACCGCAGCTTGTAGCCACGCTGCCGTTGCCACTTGTTGTGCTTGACGACGAGCCAGGAAGCTGTGTGCCGCTGCCTGCAGCCGCGTCGCTACCGCAACTTGCCGCACTGGACACCGCGCTAGGAAGCCACGTGCAGTCGCCTATAGTCGCGTTGCCGCCGCTGATCGGCGGTCAAACTCCACCTTTGCTGCGAGTAGATTACGGAGCTGGACAATAGTACATCGGACCTGCTCTAGATCTGCCCTGGCACGAGCGAGCTCCTCACGTCAGGTGCGGAGATCGTCCGCAACAGAAGTCATGGGAAAGGATCCCTGGCTCATGATACCCGATGTTATGAATCCTAGTTCATAACGGGATAAACAGCGCCGGGAAGATAGCCGGGCGGAGTCAGCTTGGGGGGGGGGGACTAGACTATTGTAGAGATCTGGAACTAATCCTTATATAGATAGAAGAAAGACTTGGTTTCCATGTAACGAACTCAATCTTATCTAATCTAATCCCAAGTAACTAACTCAATTATATCTAATCTAATTCTAAGTAACTAACTAACTCAATCTTATATAATCTAATCCCATGTAACTAACTCAATCTTATCTAATCTAATCTTTATCCACTAATCCTAATCATGAGCTTACCCCTATGGGCCTCCATGTTCTGGGCTGCCGCCCCATGACAGACTAAGTTAAGGAAAATGCACCATTACTGTAACATCAATTAGTTTCATATCCACCATAAAATTGGAAATGTGTTTATTTGGTTGTAAATGTCAATATGTATTTTCTATAACCTCAACCAAAGTTAGAGAAGTTTGACTAAGGACAGAACTGAAACATCTTACATTCTGGAACTGAAGCAATGTTCCAAACGTTGAATTTTTATCATATATCTATAAAATATAGAAAAGTCTACATTATGAAACTGCCTTTCAAGACAAATCTATTTGTGTGATTTCCAAAGACTCAAACCCAATGTGTTTGTAGTGAAATTTTGGAACAATTGTCACTTATTTGTGACTGGAGTTAGTATAAATCTATGGCTATTTTGTGCAGGTCTTGCAGCACAGTAAGCATTGTAGGGTTTGTAACAAGTGTGTCGATGGCTTTGACCACCACTGTAGGGTAAGATTTATCATAATGTTGTTTGAAACATTGCCGTCCCTTTAAAGAAATGTTATTTTAGTAATATTCTGTAGTTGCGTTATGTAGTGGCTCAACAATTGCATAGGAAAAAGAAACTACAAAGGATTCTTCATCCTATTGGCTTCAGCAGTTCTCTTGGTAAGTACAAACAATCACCAAAAGCTTTGACAAGCATTAGGATGTAAAGCTACTACATGAGTACTAATTTTATCTTTTTCTTTATTACTAACAATGCAATAGTGAAAACCCAGAATCCAGTATGCACCATGTAGTCAACATTGTTGTTCCATGTTCTTTTTATCTAGTTGATCATTGATTGGTCTGCATGGTTTGTACATGAACAGCTTATAATGAAGTGGTTAGTGGGTGCTCTTGTGTTGATTCTTTTCTTTATGAAGCGGGGAGAATTCTCTGGGCAGATAACCTCAAAACTTGGAAGCAGCTTCTCAGTTGTGGCTTTTGTAATTGTCGTGGTGAGCTTATTAATAAGGAAACTTTCACACGTTTTCTTTGTCATTTGTAACAAAGTTATTTTCATATCTCAATTGTATTAATTGATGTTCCCATTGCTCTCTCCATGCCATTGAAACCTAGGCAGGATATATATTGGTTGCACATAAACTGTTGTTTTCATTCGTTTTGTTGAAATATGGATAAAAAAGGAATTTTTATTGTGAAAAATATCTAGTATACAATGCTGTTAAGTACCTCAGAACAAATTTTATTGCATTCTAACACAAAATTACTTTTGCAGGTGACATGTACATTGCTAGCGATGGTTGCAACAATACCACTCTCACAACTTCTATGCTTCCACATTCTTCTTATCAAGAAAGTGAGTCTCTCAGTTGCTATATTTGAGAAACAAGAATGGTTTTTTGTTTAATATTTTACATTTCCTATGTGTTATATTTAATTATCTGTAATATATTATTGAGGTATAAGTGAACTGTCCACCTTTTCCTATCAACTTAAGCGGTTGAACTCTACCGCTAGGTGCATGCAACTCGATATGGTATGAGTGTCGGAGGTCTCGGAGTCCAAATCCTAGCGGGCACAATTAAATAGAATAATTACAGTTGACTCCTATTTTCGCATTGGAGAACTGAGGAATCCATGTCCACATTTTTCTATTAGCTTAAGCTTTTGAGTTGAACCTATCTCATGGAGTTTTTAATCTTCCATCTCATCTTAATGATCATAACTATTGTTTCAAGCTGCAAGAATTGTGAAATGCATTTGGTTTCTCTTTCCACTTACATTGCCTCTATTGATAAATATGTGGCGTCTTCATTTCTTAAGAGCAGTTTTTCATTTATGCATAAGCTGATAGAGAGCCAACTAAAGTAATATATTTAACTTGCTGGAAAGAATAATTGGTTTTAAATTAAAATCTTTGAGAGAGCATGTTTGAACTTCTTAGTTCATGTAAGCATCACCTTTTTGTTACAACCTAAATTTTCGTATCATTAACTTGCTGGAAAGAATAACTGGTTTTAAATTAAAATCTTGGAGAGAGCATGTTTGAACTTCTTAGTTCATTGTAAGCATGACCTTTTTGTTACAACCTAAATTTTCGTATCATTAATCTTTCAGGCTGAATTCAAGTGAAAATACTAATTATCACATTCCCCTTAACAACATGAGTGCAGGGAATTAGTACATACGATTATATTGTAGCTTTGAGAGAGCAAGAGCAACAAGAACATTCGGAGCACCAGAGCCCACAGATATCCATCATTAGCTCTATCACAGGACTTAGTACCAGTAGCTCTTTTGGTCCACTTCATCGTGGATCATGGTGTACTCCACCAAGACTATTAGTTGAAGATCAGGTATGATCACTACCGCATCAATCTATCAAGACTAGTGTATTGATTTATCATTTTTCTTTGTGAACTGACTAGGACGCTGAACTAAGAGGCAACGATTCTAAATTGCTATACTACGCTTCATGTGGCTCTCGTTTGGCCATCTGTAGGGTATACCCTCACATGGTTGGGACTAAAAGGATATGTTGTCGGTGTGTTTTTCATGTGATCTTTAATTGTGCCAGTAAGTTGTATTAGGCACATGGAATAGTAGATTGGTTCTGTAGGATACGAAGGTACACATATATAGGTAAGGATGACCTGGGTTTATAGCAAGAGAACCAATCAACAGTGATCCTTGCCTATTAACCTAGCCATATAGAGCTCAAAAGGTCCAGTAGGGGCACACAGGCCCAGCAAGAGAGCACCACCCTTTTGTCTAGAATGCCCCTGCAGTTGAAGTGCTGGCAATGCAGACATTGAGGCTGGACCTGCTGGAGATGGAGGTCGAAAGCTCTTTGATAAAGATATCAGTGAACTCTAACATTGTGGAGACATGCAGAACCTTGATGTCACCGAGAGTGAAGATCAATCTCGATACGCTTAGTGCAGTTAATCTCCCTAATGCTGACCACCAGTTTAAACAGGGTTATGTGGATTGGTCATGTGGAAATTGTATCCTTTTGTTTGTTACTAAAATATTTTTGCAACATAATAATATTAAATATTTTACAACCATTTTCATATATAAAATAGTAATAATTGAAGTACATCAGAGACTAAGTAGATGAAAACTTCATGTTTTTAATAATAACTAGCAAACATGTCTATGCGTTACAATAGGACATACAATTTGTGTGGTGCTCATGCCAATGCTAATGTGCTAGTTATTTTTTGTTGGATTTAACTTGGCTTTTCAAGACCCAGAATAAATGCTAGTGTAATAAGTGAAATTGATAGGAGATTGTCTCCACTAAAATAGGTGGCTATTGTATGCACTTGCTATGAGTTTAAGGAAGTTAGAAGGTTGCCACCCTCATGCATGCTGCGATGCGAACGGGCTTAGGCGGCTAGACCATAATATGGGTGGTGCTGTGCCAACTAAGGTTTTGGAGCTCCAAATTTAAAGGGAGAAGGGTGAGAGTGAGGAACAACCAAGAAGAGAGTAACGAGGGATGGACGGAGAAGAGAATGAGAGATAGGCAGCTCCAAACTCTAAATGAGATTGATGTCGAAAGGGTCTCTAGCTGAGTTGGTTGGTGGTCTAATTAGCACTCCTCAGGTTGTTCTGGGTTCGACTCCCTATGAGAGCGAATTTTCAGGTTGTGGTTAAAAAAATCTTCTTGTCTGTCCCACGCTAAAGCACATGTATAAGGCTCGGCCCCAGCCTTAGTCCCGGTCGTTTTCACATAGGCTATGGTGCCGCTGTATATGGGTGGGGCGGGTTTCGGGAGTTTTCTCGACCTGCGTGAGAAGACTTTCTTAATATAATGCCGTGGGAGGTCGAGTTAAATGAGATTGATGAGAGTGTCAACGGATCAAGGGATAAAAGAGTAGTGAGGGATGGACAGAGGAGAGATAAACAGAAATAAGAAAATTTTGGTTTTCGCTCTTTAATACTAGGTGTGTGTGTCACATACTCATTGCTCATCCCATTTTTCTGCAGGATGTTTTTCATCCGGATATGCCACAGAATTCCACTGGCAAGAAGGCCAGGAAAGACGAAGGAAGCAAAAGGAAACCACCAGGAGCTGTAAAAATCAGCACATGGTCACTGGCTCGCCTTAACGCAGAGGACGTCACGAAGGCAGCTGTTGAGGCCAAGAAGAGATCTAAAGTCCTCCAGCCGATCACAAGGCGGGGGAATATTCTTAAACCTGACAAGAGAACAGACAAAAGCAGGGTGTTCCTACCTGTACCTGAACAATCTCCGGATCCCATGGCAAGGACATCCGCAAGTGGAACCGACGGTAATTTGAGCGACATGATGATGGAAACACCCGCTAGCTTAGCCCCATTGCAGCACGAGGCCAGGAGTGACTACCAACCCAGTGCTGTGACGTCTATCATGAACCTCAACCTTACTTCATCACCGGAGAGTAGCTTGGAGTCACCTGATCTCCACCCCTTCCGTATCTCCATGTCAGGAGCAGATGAACTCCGAAGCTTCATGTCACTTGCAGCCTCAGAGTCAACTGCTCAGAAGACTATTGCACTTTCGAGGTCGACAAGCGGTGGGTATGAAGCCTCGGGAGGCGACGACAGCGACCAAATACCCTCTAGAATTGTGCACAGGTCGTCCAATTGGACAAATGTCATTCTCAATTCAGGTAGGCAGGCAACTATGTCCGATCTGAACTTGCCTAGGCTACACCTGTAGGGTTCATAACTAACACCAGGCTGACATAGCTCAAAATTGTGAGTTGCTGACTTCTTAATTAGCTATGTGTTGTTAGCCTGTGAGCATGCATTGGTCAGAACCAGTGTTGGGAACCTGGTTTTTGGGTTTAAGAGTCGGGTTATGTTTTGCGATCAATAAATACATGTGCCTTTCCAAGCTGTCTATTGTTACTTTGACCATAGTTTTCGGTAACTTATCTGAGAATTTACTCCACGGGACCACGGCTAGGTTTGCTTCACCATTGTTTTCTGATCTGACACATTTTAGTCTCATGTCGGAGAGAGACAAACGACCCATTACGTAGCAATATATGATTTGTTGCACACATACAGATTGACCCTATGCAGTTCACATACCTGAATGCATGTAGTTGGGATTTTTAACAAAAACTTAAACAACTTACGGTTCGGGCAGCATCTGCAGTATATTTGGACCACTTATTAGGGGGGGTGGATGGGTCTCTCCTCGATTCACTCGTTGGATTATCCCTGGATTATCAACCGGCTCTCTCCTTCCAAGCAAACCTTTGGAATAACCTTAGTCTCCCACTCAACTATCATCCGGGTAATGTCCGTCGTGCTTTTTTTTCCCTTGTGATCTCGTTTCGACGATCTAAGTTACGACTGAGTTTTCTTCTTCAATCCTTCATTGGTGGTTCTGCGAAGGATTTTCATGTTTCTTATTTATCAGAAAGGGTTTTTCGTTTCTCGGTTCATTTGAAGAAGGTTGGTCTCGCTATTTATAATTTGCGATCATATAAATGTGAGCTGTTATAGATGCTTTTGTGGGCCACTAGTTCACAAGGCGCAAGAAAAGAGAAGAGGCGCCAGAAATAGCAGCAGAGCCAATCAGAGCGCCAGAAAAAGAAGTAGAGCCAATCAGTGCCTGATTAGGGGAAGAAATCAGGATCCCTTGGGAGATAAGTCAGGAATAGTTTCCTTTTAATCGGTTTCCTAAATAATAGCAGAGGCTATCTCTACCATAGGATGCACCACATCGCCTGTGACTATAAGTGCGGCTGGGCATCGGTGTAATAGGTATCCAGGAATAAAGACCTCCCTTTGGGCGGGATCACCTGGGATCACCGTGGTCAGGCGCGACGCCGGCGCAGGGTATCTAGGTGGGGGACATATCTGGTGCACATAGAAGACGGGTGCACATGGTGCACATATTAAATCATCACCACTCATTTTAGATCTAACGTCTCTAGTTGATTATTCAATTTACAAATAACACCTTCCACCACTACACACCACCACGTTGAAGGGTGTCCTTAGTAAAATGTACCAAACAACTAGAGACGTTAGATCTAAAATGAGTGGTGATGATTTAATATGTGCACCATGTGCACCCGTCTTCTATGTGCACCAGATATGTCCCCATCTAGGTGACCACCATCCTCTTCCCCCCATATGCTCTGCGCCACTCCAACCTTCCTCTCCACTCCCCATTGAAGGACACCAGGAGACCGAGGTTGCGGACTCACCAGCTAGGAGTCCATAACAATTTGGTATTAGATTCAGACGACACAGCGATAACCATGTCCGGCGTCATGCCCGGTCCTGAAGACAAGAACACTGAGTAGAAGCTAGACTTTCTCATGGATGCGATGAACAGGATGTTGGGCCAGATGACCACCATGAATGGTCGGCTTGACACCCACGATCGCTGGTTGGCGCGGGTGGAAACGATCCCACCCGGTGGCGTCCAGCTGGAGGAAATCACGGAGATCGACGACACCGACGACCCACCAAACCAGGGCGACCACGGTAGCAACAATGACTGCCGTCAGGGCCCATGTCACAGTCGCGGTGACGGAGGCGGCGAATTCTACAGCCGTTCCGATCGTTACGACCGACCCGACGGCTACGGTCGCGGTGGGGGTCGGGGTCGACAAGGAGGGTGGCGGCCGTCCTCCACGACCCAACTTTCCCTCCTTCGACAGGGAATCAGACCTATTGACATGGATCAACAAGTGCAACACCTACTTCCAAGGTATGCGAACCATGGCGGAGGAGAAAGTCTGGCTCGCATCGTTACACTTGGAGGGAGCAGCAGTCGAGTGGTACTATGCCCTAGAACGTGATCATGGCATTTTGTCATGGGCGTGATTTGTTGACTACATCCACATGAGGTTCGGTCCACCCATCCAATCCAATGGCATGGCTGAACTGAAAGCTCTTTACAGGACATGCACCGTGGAGGCATATCAGCGACAATTTTCCATCTTGCTTTGTCGCTGTGATGACTTGTCTCCAATGCAGTAGGTGAACATGTTTACAGCAGGTCTCGGCAATCCCCTTTGCACCGATGTAGAGCTGCTGACCCCGACAAACCTGCAGACCGCAATGAGTCTGGCTCGCGCTTATGAGCGCAAGGAGGAGAACGTCGCGGCGCTCAGAGATAAACCTGGTCACCGGACCCCGTCCTCCATCAAAGGGACAGGTTCGGTACTAGGGCCAGGCCTGCTGCTCCCAATCGCCCGTGAAATAGAAGAGTTTGCGGCGAAACGGGCGAATGGAGAGTGCTACCACTGCAACGAAAAGTACTATGCTGATCACAAGTGCATCGCGAAGGGGGTGTTCTTATTGGAGATGGATGATGACATGGAGGAAGACGCAACAGCGGAGGACCTGGGCATTTCCCTTCACGCCCTCACGGGCATTGACATCAGTAGCACCATGAAGCTCAGGTCAGGAACAAGGATCTGACGTTGGTGGCATTGGTGGACACAGGCTCTACCCACACATTCATCCGGGAAGCTGTGGCCACCCAACTGGGCCTCCAAGTCGCACTAAGACCGGGCCTCTCCATCAAGGCAGCTAACAGGGACAACGTCGCCAGCAGTGGGATATATCCCAAGCTCCGAGTCACTATTGCCGAGGAGACCTTCAACATCACCTGCTACGTCCTCCCTCTGGCCAGCTTCGACATTGTCCTAGGAGTCCAGTGTCTTCGGTCATTGGGGCCTATCCTGTGGAACTTCAACGCCTTGTCCATGGAGTTCTGGCGTCTCGGACGCAAAGTGCGTTGGGTGGGGCTGGGTGCGCCGCATACTCAGTGTGCCAACCTGTCGTAGCCCCACGAGCTGCTACAGGCCCTACTCTAGTCCTACGTCGACATCTTCGCTGCACTGCGTGGCCTTCCTCCACCTCCTCGACACGACCACCGCATCAGGCTGCTGCCAGGGACGCCACCAGTGGCAGTCCGCCCCTACCGATACCCCTAGTTGTTGAAAGCCGAGATTGAGCTCTAGTGCGAAGACATGTTGCAGCAAGGCATCATTCGGGAGTGCACATCTGCCTACTCTTCTCCAGTGCTACTTGTGAAGAAAGCTGATAAATCCTGACATTTTTGCATTGACTATCGGGCCCTTAATACCAAAACAGTGAAGGACAAGTTCCCCATCCCGGTGGTCAACGAACTCTTAGATAAGTTATGAGGTGCCTGCTTCTTCACAAAGTTGGACCTCCGTAGTGGATATCACCAAGTACGCATGCACCCGGATGATATTGAGAAGACAACGTTCCGCACCCACCGAGGTCACTTCGAGTTTCTGGTAATGCCATTCGGCCTCACCAATGCACCATCTACATTTCAGTCCCTCATGAATGATGTCATGAAACCCTTCATCCGGAAGTTTGTCCTTGTCTTTTTTGATGATATTCTGGTATTCAGTTCTTCCTGGGCAGCCCACTTACATCATGTCAGGGAAGTGTTTACGGCACTCCGAGCAAACAAGTTAGCTGTCAAATAGCCCAAGCGTTCATTTGGCAAAACATCAGTCGCTTATTTGGGCCATGTTATCTTAGCTCAGGGTGTTTCCATGGATTCTGACAAGGTAGCAGCAGTAGAGGCATGGCCGCGTCCTTGGTCTATTCAGGCGCTCCAAGGATTCTTGGGTCTCACTGGCTATTACCGCAAGTTTATTGCCAGTCATGGCACCATAGGTGCACCCCTCACGGCTCTTCTCAAGCGTGAGGTGTTCCGTTGGTCTGAAGGGGCAGAAGAGTCATTTCTTCAACTCAAGCATGCTCTCATATCAACACCATTGTTATAGATGCCGGATTTCTCTAAACAGTTTGTAGTGGATTGTGATGCATCTAGGACTGGTTTTGGGGCAGTCCTTCACTAAGGAGATGAGGCCATTGCATATTTTAGTCATGTCGTGGCACCACATCATCAGAAATTACCAGTGTATGAACGATGTAACACCCCGGGTGTTACCCAAGGCCCTGGCTCCATACATGCACTTATGACTTGTTATCACATGTGTTTAAGTGGAGGAGAAGGAGCACCAAAACTTTGGAAACCATGGGTTAACTAAGGAATGTTAATGACAAAAGCATTACCTAAACATTTTATGCAATTATCACCTTGGACAAAAGAGGTTCAAACCCTAGACCCCCTCTTAAACCATTAGACCTCCAAGCAGGAGATTAGTAGGAAAGCTAATCAAATGACCAATTCTTGGCTTTAACCCTTAACCAAAGTTTAAGTACACTAATATATCTACAAAATACAGTAAGGGAAACATTACAAAAAGACCCCTTAAAGACCCCAAATGGAGGACACTATAGAGTAACCCACATTTTCTCTAAGTCCAAAATCAACCCTAATCTAGAGATCAGAGGTGTTCACCTAATTGATGGTGCCAAAACCACTTGGTCTAAATAACAAAAAGGAGCTAAATTACCTAAGGAACACACTGGAAAAGTTTGAACCCAAGCCAAGACCGTTTGACACGAGTTGACACCTGTTTTGTCTTGGGTTGAACAGTGCAGACAGACAAGACTTGGTGCCACCATATCTTCTATGCCAGACCCGATCTCCCCTTGGAACTCACATGAACTAGGTAGCTCTAGGTGCAGGGAAGAAATCTTACATAAGCCATATGGCAAGATTCGCACGTTTGGGTGCTCAGCAGGCACAAGAACTTGGGCAGAATAACACAGCCACGTGTTCGACACGCCCTGGCAACGCCAGAGCACGCCCCGACGCTCGACCCCGCGCGCACCGTGCCGCGCCAAGCCAAACCCGTGCCCACGCCCATGCCCGCGCCTATAAAGCCGACCGAGGCCTCGACCGTACGCTCCCGCTCGCTCTCAACCTCGCCGGAGCGCAAGTTTACCGGCGATCGCTCTGCGCACGGCGTGCTAGCGGCCGCCCAAGACCCGACCACCGTAGACCGGCCACCCTAGCCATTCCCCGCCCCGTCCGACTCTCGGGATAGCCTCTACGTGCCTCGATGAAGCTTCCAGAGCCAGGAATCGAGCTCTACCTCGCCGGAGACACCGGATCGACGTCGCCAGACTTTACCCGACCGCCGGCGTACGTAGATCGAGCTCCACGGTGAGTCTTTCTTCGATTCCTTGCATGGGTAGATTCCTTAGCACCCCGTGAAGCTCCCTGTGCCCTTGGATTGAACTCTACCTCCGTGAGCAGGCCGGAGCACGCACCGCCGACGAGCCCGCCCGCCTGCGCACGCGACCCGACCGATTCCGGCCATCACCGTCGACGAGCCGTACCTCGACGTGACCGCAAGGACTTCTCAGAGCTAACCCCACCCTTCGCCGGACCTCCCTCGCCGCCGGTAAGCCGCGCCGTCCTGTTTACTTCCACGGTTACTGTTTCAAAGGGGGGAGGGACCTCGGGGAGAAAGGAGAAGTCAGGGGGTTTTTGAATGGTCAGAGACTCAGGTGAATACTTGCGCAAGGGCATAAGTTAAAGGATTGGTTTAGGAAAAGCCCAGGGTCCTCGGTGTAAACTGGTTTTTCATAAAACCTTTTAAACTTTATTCATTTAAATGTAAACAGAGCTTGTAAAATTCATAACTTCAGTTTTATTCAATCAAATTTAATAAAACCAATTTTGCTAGGTTCTAAATAATATGAACTACTTAGGAAAAATACAAAACACCCTAAGTATTGCAGAAGGTTTTAAAGTTTAGATTTAATTAGTAAACTAACCAAAGGATAAATAAAGAAGGGAAAATAGCTACACTCTTAGACTGGGGTTAAGAAAAATTAGTGAGGTACTTGACCACTCCCTAGCATGTTTAAAAATAATACAACCCTTAGTACACCAAATTAAGGAAGGGTTTACTATTTAAACTCATTTTGGCTCAAATTTAAAGAAAATAGAAAAGGTAGTTTAAAATAAGAACCAGGGGCAACCACATTTTTGCTAGCTCACTTATTTAACATAGTTTACTGGAAAATTTTGTTAGACCCTCTGTTAGTACAAAAGAAATGCACTACCTTTTATTTCATGAAAACAATGAAAATTTAGAAAAACCTTAGAAAAATAATCCTAAGAAGAACCCACCCCAAACCTTAGGATAACTAATAATATGTTATTATGAATCTAGGAAAAATATAAGTTCTGTTGTTTGACATTTTTCAAATAACAAGTTAGTTATGAGTACCTTTTTGGCATTAAACTTTAGAAAATCACAACTAAATATCCAGGAAGTCTTTTTCTGTGATTTTTAACACAAAAACCTATTATCCCCTAAGAATCTTGGCAAAAATAAAGGTTGACCCAAAAACCTCACAGAAATTAGAGCTATGGTGTAAAGTGCCCTTTTACCCTTATTTTTGTTAATTTTGCACAAGGAGCATCTGAATTAATTTCAACCTTAAATTTTTAGAATAACCCACTGTCACACCCGGTTTTAGAAGGCAAACCGAATGCGAACCATGTACGTGCCAGGATCAGTAATTCACGTACACAGCAGTTACATAACATGGACATCATCACACAGTGCTCAAAATAGTATTAAGAAGGGAAATAGTCGATTACATCATACGTCTGAGACGTCCATAAAGTTCTTACAGTAAATCAAAGTGCGGAAAAGAAACGTAGATAACCGCGGCCTTCACAGGCAGCCGACTGGGGGTTGCCGCTAACCCACGCCTAGAACTCGTCATAGTCTTGGAACTCCTGGAAGTCTCCTTCCACAGCTTCATCTTCGCCTGAGCAGTGGTTGCAATGCTGACAACCTGGGGATGGGGGGTTTGGTGTGTAGAGCAAGGGTGAGTACACATCAACATACTCAGCAAGTATCCTGTTTGGCTGTAGTGGACTAGCTTTATGTGGGGATAAGTCAAGCAGTTGCTTTTAGTTGGTCAGATTATTATTTACTAATAGAAAGCCAGGTTTTAGCTTTAACCCAAGTTATTAGCCCGATGTACCCTTTCCAAACGGAAAGAATACCACTTACCAGCACCATAGTCATAACCAAAACCATCGATCTCATAGCCACCTGTACCAAAGTATCTCTGATCAAGTACCACTAATCACTGGAGCTCCCTTGGCCGCTCATAACCGCGAGCACGGCTGATATATCAGTTTTCAAACACTCTGCAGAGGTTGTGCACTTTACCCACAAGCCGTGATTCCCTCTTGCCTCGGGCCGATCAAACCCTTAAACACTACCAAGGTGAATAGGCAGGGTTTCACTACGTAGCCTTTACAAAGATTCCCCGGGGCTGTAGTCGCCCGTTAGGTTTCCTAAATGTATCGCACTCCTCCCCAAGGGACAAATCAACCTTGGCAGAGCGAGCCGCATACACCGAGCCCCATTGACGGCACGACGGCGAAGCGAACTACACCCCGGATCCTCTAATTATTCAGCTAAGGGCACCCCATTCCACCCTCATGGTTGCACTATTTTCCCGGGCGGTCATCCATAGAACAGGTCCTTACGGAGAGGCACTCGAGAAACCGCTCGAGCCCCCTTAAAGCCACAAGTACAACATCATAATAAGAGAAGGGAAAACAGCGTATCATAGATAATCTCATCATGTTCATTGATTAGAGTTGAGCAATAGCATAAAGCTAACTAATAATAATCCAACCCATATAGGTAAACAAGGATATGGATAACAAAAGCTAGTCAGTCCTTAGGCATAAATGTGTAAAGCGGGAGGTGAATTAAATAATGAATAGGACAGAGATAGGTCAAAGGACACTTGCCTCCACCAACCGACTGCTGCTCAGGGGCTTCTCCTGCGAGTTCCTCGGGCTCTTCAACCGGATCGTTCTCTAAGCGGGTGCAAACATACATACATCCATCCATTAAAATTAGGAAACCAACAGTACACCATACAAGAGAACAAGTAGAGCAAATATGCATAGAATACCACATACGATAATGGATTTACCTTGGTTAGAAAGAAACGAGGGAAGGTCTCGCAGGGGTTAAGGCTTATGCTCGAGGGGCACTACGGGTAAACGAATGACTAGACGTCACGCGCTCTCGTTCCAGTTGGTTCTAACAAACGGATTAGCTACATGCACTAATGTAAACGCGATCACTTTTAGTAGATTAACATTGAATAAGATAGACGATTGACTATACAAATTAACTAACGTAACCAATTTCCAAATTGAGACTCCTACCTTATTAATATAAACAACGTGATTAGCGCATATAGGAGACAGGGGGGGTAGACGGGGGTTAGGGGGTAGACGATCGTGTCGCGGGCACGACGAGCTACGCCGGAACGCTGCGCGAACACACGCACGAGCAAAGCCACACTTAACGTGCTGCGAACGAGTCGCGCACGCGTCGGGGCCGTGCGCTGGCCGAGCTCGAGGCCACGCGCCGAAGGCACGCTGGGCCGAGCTCGAGGCCACACCGAGGGCCGACACGACGCAAGCAAGGCACGGCGGGGCGAATGGGCAAGCACGTCGGGGAAAGCGAGCGCGGGCGAGCGAGGATACGACCGGACGAGTGAGGATACGGCCGGACGAGGCCGAGTGCGGGGACGGGCGGCCGAGCCGGGGCACGGGGGCGGTTGAACCGGGGGGGGCGGCCGCGCGCGGGCGAGCGGAGCTCGCCGAGGACGGGCACGGCGGGGGGTCGAGAGCGGCCAAGCCGGGCACGGGCGGGGCGGGGCGGCTCGCCGGAGGGCGGGCGGGGGAAGGGCCGAGCGCGGCTCGCCGGGGGCGGCGCGGGTCGCTGGGGCGGCCAGGGAGCCGGGGCCGGGCGCGGCGAGGGCGGGGCGCCGGGGCCGAGCGGGCGGCCGAGCGGCGGGGGCCGAGCGGGCGCGGCCGGGCTTGCCGGGGGCGGGGCCGAGCCGGGCACGGGAGGGGGCGGGGCGGCTCGCCGGCGGGGCGGCCGAGCGCGGGGGCGGGCTGGTCGCCGGAGGCGGGGCCGAGGGGCGCGGCCAAGCCGGGACGGGAGGGGGACGGGGAAGGGGCGGCGCGGGGCGGCGGAGCGAGGCCGGGCGAGGGCGGCCTGGGCGCGGGACGGGGCGGGGCTCGTCGGGCGCGGCCGGGCGGCTCGCCGGCGCGCGCGCGGGCGCGGGGCCGGGGACGGCGAGGCGGGGCGCGGCGCGGGGTGGCCGGGCCGGGCGGGGTCGGGGGCGCGAACGGCCGGGGTGGCCGGGGCCGGAGCCGGCCGGGCGCGGGCGAGGAGAGGGCGGCCGGGGCCGGGCCGAGCTCGCCGGGACGGCCGAGCCGGGGGCCGAGCCGGGCGGCGCGGGTGAGGGGAGGGCGCCAGAGGGAGGAGAGGGAGGAAGGAGAGGGAGGGGAGGAGGGAGGAGGGGGGAGGAGCCTCACCGGCGGGCGGGGAGGGGCGACGGCGGCGGCTCGGACGAGCAGGGGAGGGCGGCGGCGGCGGTTAGGGCAGGGGAGGGAGAGAGAGAGAGATGACGGGCGGGGCCCGCAGGAGGATGTTTGGAAAAAAGAAAAAGGGTGGGGGGGCGACTGGGCCGGCGCGGGGCCCACGCGGGAGGAGTGGGGGAGGGGCGGCTGGGCCAAATAGGGGAGAAGGGGGGAGAGAGAGGGAAGAAAAAGAAAGAAAAGAAGAAAAGGCTTTTTCCTTTTTTTCTAATTTCTAATTTTCTCTAGACGAAAGCATTCACATTTTTAATCAATCAAAAAGTATGCATGGTTCGGCATGGTGCATCACACAAAATAAAGTGTTTTAAGGTTTTGCTTTACGCGAGGTCTAAAGCCAAAACCCGCTGCGACTTTGGAAAAGATCAAAGCTTAGCGGGAAGAAAAGGGAAAAGGAAAGAGTAACGCCTGAATTTGGTGAGGGAAAAGAAGAAAAAAATTCTACCCCCAAATTCAGGGCGTTACAAACCTATCCCCCTTAAAAGAATCTCGCCCTCGAGATTCAGGGTTGGCTAGCAAAGAGCTCAGGGTATTTAGCCATCAGATCATCTTCACGCTCCCAGGTTGCTTCTTCCTCAGAGTGATGATTCCATTTGACTTTGCACATTCTGATGGTCTTCCTTCGGGTGACTCTGTCTGCAACCTCAAGGATCTGCACTGGCTTCTCAACGTAGGTCAAGTCCTCCTGGACTTCAAGACCTTCCACTGGCAACTGCTCCTCTGGCACACGCAAGCACTTCTTCAACTGAGACACATGAAAAACATCATGCACAGCAGACAAATTCTCGGGCAAACTGAGCTGATAGGCCACTTCTCCACGTCTTGCAAGGATCTGATACGGACCAATGTAGCGGGGTGCTAGCTTGCCTTTGACTCCGAACCTCTTGACTCCTCTGATTGGTGACACTTTCAGATAGACAAAGTCTCCGACTTCGAAACTCAGCTCTCTTCTTCTTGTGTCTGCATAGCTTCGCTGTCTTGACTGCGCTATCTTCAGATTCTCTCGGACCATCTTGATGTTCTCTTCGGCTTCAAGCAAAATGTCTGGCCCAAACACTTGCTTCTCTCCAGGCTGATCCCATTGCAACGGAGTTCTGCAACTCCTTCCATAGAGCGCCTGAAATGGTGACATCTTCAAACTGGCCTGATAACTGTTGTTATAGGAAAACTCTGCATAAGGCAATCTCTTATCCCATCCGGACTGATCTTGCAACGCACAGGCTCTCAACATGTCTTCAAGAATTTGGTTGGTCCTTTCGGTCTGGCCATCTGTCTGCGGATGATAAGCTGAACTGAAATTCAGATGTGTGCCCAAAGCTTCATGCAACTGCTGCCAGAAATGAGAGGTGAACTGTGTTCCTCTGTCTGACACTATCTTCTTTGGCACACCATGAAGACAAACGATCCGAGACATATACAATTCTGCCAATACTGCACTGCTGTAGTTGGTCTTGACAGGTATGAAGTGGGCTGACTTGGTCAAGCGGTCCACTACTACCCAAATGGAATCGTAGCTGGCTCGAGTGCGAGGCAATCCGACTATGAAATCCATACCAATTTCATCCCATTTCCACTGAGGGATCTGCAACGGTTGCAACAATCCAGCAGGTCTCTGGTGCTCTGCCTTAATTCTTCGACAACTATCGCACATAGCCACATGCTCTGCGATTTCCCTCTTCATTCCATACCACCAGAATTTCTTCTTCAGATCCTGATACATCTTCTCACTGCCAGGGTGAATCGAATAGGCTGTCTCATGAGCTTCCTTGAGAATCAACTCCCGAATGGACTGGACATTGGGAACACACAAGCGGTCTTTGAACCATATCACGCCTTCTGCATCTTCTCGAAAATCTTTGCCTCTGCCATCTAGAATCAGTCGCCGGATCTCACTGATTTTCTCATCATTCTTCTGCGCTTCTTTGATTTCGCGCTCTAAGGTAGGTTCCAACTCAACTGTGACTCCTCGCGAATTGTTCAGAAATCCGAGACTCAACCTGTCAAACTCCTTGGCCAACTCATAAGGCATCGGACGAGCGACCATCAGATTGACCTGACTCTTTCTGCTCAAAGCATCTGCCACTACGTTTGCTTTGCCTGGATGGTAATGAATCTCCAACTCATAATCTTTGATCAACTCTAACCATCTTCGTTGCCTCATGTTCAACTCTGACTGAGTGAATATGTACTTCAGACTCTTGTGGTCTGTGTAAACATCGCATTTCTGTCCATACAAATAGTGCCTCCATGTCTTCAGTGCGTGAACTACTGCTGCCAACTCTAGATCATGGATTGGGTAATTCTTCTCATGAACCTTCAGCTGTCGGGACGAGTAAGCCACAACTCTTCCCTCTTGCATCAACACGCATCCCAAATCTGTGTAACAAGCATCGCAATACACCGAGAAGGGCTTGTGCACATCAGGCAAGACTAGGACAGGCGCTGTAGTCAACTTTCCTTTTAGCGCTTCAAAGGCCTCTTGACATTTCTGGGTCCACTTGAACTCAACCTTGTTGCCTAGCAACGCTGTCATTGGTTTCGCAATCTTCGAAAACCCTTCAATGAATCGCCGATAATATCCGGCCATTCCAATGAAACTCTTGATTCCTCGAGCATCTGTTGGCGCTTTCCAGTTCAAAATGTCTGCCACTTTCTTCGGATCCACAGCCAATCCTTCTTTGTTGATTATGTGACCCAAGAACAGGACTTCACTGATCCAGAACTCACACTTGCTCAACTTTGCATACAACTGGTGCTCTCGCAATCTCTGCAATACCATCCTCAAATGATCTGCGTGCTCTTCTTCGCTTTGAGAATAAATCAGAATGTCATCAATGAATACCACCACAAACTTATCAAGGTAATCCATGAATACACTGTTCATCAAGTTCATGAAGAACGCTGGCGCATTGGTCAAACCAAAAGACATCACCGTGAACTCATACAAACCATACTTGGTAATGAATGTCGTCTTCGGAATGTCCGAAGGTCGGATCCTGAGCTGATGATAACCTGACCTCAGATCAATCTTGGAGAACACACTGGCTCCTCTCAACTGGTCGAACAGATCTTCTATTCTAGGTAAGGGATACTTGTTCTTGATCGTGACCTCATTCAAAGCTCAATACACATCCTCTTGGTGCCATCTTTCTTCTCCACAAATAGGACAGGGGCGGCCCAAGGCGACGTGCTTGGCCGGATGTAACCTTTCTCTGACAGCTCATCAATCTGCTTCTTAAGTTCAACCAACTCTGGTCCGGATATTCTGTAAGCTCTCTTGAAGATAGGGGCGGTTCCAGGAAGAAGCTCTATGGCAAACTCAACTTTCCGCTCTGGTGGCATACCCGGTAGGTCCTTTGGAAACACATCTGGGAACTCGGACACAACCTTGATACTCTCAATTGGGTCTGCTCCACTGCTATCAACAGCTATCTGATAACAACTTCCTTTCTTTGGCTCAGGCGGGACTAACTCGGTCACCACTTCCTCTCCTAATGGGGACACCAACTTGATGGTCCTTTTATCACAACTGATAACTGCCTGATACTTTTCTAGCCAATTCATCCCTAGGATGACATCTATTCCCTGAGTACCCATTACTATAAGGTTGGCGGGAAACGCTATCCCCCTTATTTCCACACTTATATTCAAACAAATGCTATCGGCTCGAATTCTACCACCGGCTGAGTCAATTTGAATGGGGGTTGACATGGTAGTAATTGGAAGATTATGTGCTTCTACCCATGATGCAGTAATGAAAGAATGTGTTGCTCCAGTATCAAATAACACTTCTGCAATATGGGAGTCGACTGGGAACATACCTACTATCATGCCGGGGGTCTCCTGAACTGCTTCAGCCTCCAAGTGGTTCAGCCTTCCATGATTATAGCGCGGCTGAGAGCGATTGCCTGCTCCAGGCTGAGGCACATTCTGCTTCGCTGGGGCATTGGGGCCTGACTGCTGCTGGGCTGCCTTCTTCGGACATTGCATCACCCAGTGGCCTTGCTCTCCACAGTGGAAATATGCTCTGTTTCCAACCTGAGCTGGTGCTGCCTGATTGTTCTGCTGGGCTGTTGGGGTAGGAAGACGAGGTGCTTGCTGATTCTGCCTCTGAAACTGACCTCCTGACTGATTGCTCTGACGGTTCTGGTACTGATGCTGAGGATACTGCCTTTGAAACTGCTGATGCTGCTGAGGTGGACGCTGGTTCTGCCTGAACTGCTGAGGTTGATTGCCTGAGAAACGAGGACGATTGCTGCTTCCAGGCTGGGGTCCACTGATCTTGCGCTTACGATCCTCCATCTCCTTACGCTTTCTCTCTGTCATGATTGCTCTGTCAATCAGGTGCTGGAATGTCAGGAAGGTGTGATTCATCAGTTGGTACTGCAGAGGGTCAACCAAGCCTCTCAGGAAACGGTACTGTCGCTTGGCGTCGGTGTTGACATCTTCAGGAGCATAGCGAGACAATTGCAGAAAACTGTCTCGGTACTCACTGACAGACGATGACCCTTGCTTGAGGGCCAGGAACTCCTCCTTCTTCACTGTCATCAGACCTGCAGGAACATGGTACTGACGGAAGCTTCCTCTGAACTCTTCCCAGGTGATGGCGTCAGGGTGGGCATGGGTGGCGAGGTAAGACTCCCACCATGACTGAGCTGCTCCTCTCAACAGACGGGGACCATACAGGACCTTCTCCCTGTCATCACACTGAGCGGTATGCAACTCCCGCTCCACAGTGCGCATCCAGTCTTCAGCATCCATGGGGTCAGAAGAATGAGCGAACGTTGGTGGATGACCTCTCATGAATTCAGCACGCTTGTCTCTGGGCATCTGAGGCATCTGAGGCTGAGGTGGGGCCTGCTGCTGTTGCTGCTGCTGCTGAATGGCGGCCAAAGTCTGACCGATGGCTTGAACTGCCTGAGTCTGCATCAGAAACATCTGCTCGATGGACATCTGGGGCGGGGGCGGCAGGTGCTGCTGCTGAGGCACCTCCTCCTGTTGAGCGGCTCGCTCCTGCTGAGCACGCCTTCCTCCTCTGCGCCTGTTCTCTGACATCTGCAGAATGCAACCACACATCAGAACTGATCTGGCAAATCTTGCAGCATAAGAAAAGAGTATAGAATTCTTCAACAACACTGAACAGATGAGCATCTTCACTGATCTCCAACACAGACCACACAGCTTCTCAGATAAAGAGGAAAGTGGAATAAAAGGTTTCCCAACTATATAACTAACTCCATTAACATAATAGGTAAACCAAAATGCAGGGGATACCCACACTCTGGTGACAGTCATTACAAAGATCCAAACCAAACATAGTTCATCATGACAAACATAGATGCACAGGATATAGCAAACTACCCTGTCTAACTAAGACTAACTAAGACCGAGACTAACGCTAAGACTGTAGCTTCTACGTATATATTTCGTATTAATTACAAGATCCAACTCTAACGATCTATGGTTCTAGATTTATCTTGGTCTTGCAGTCGGGGTTGCCATAAGGCTGGTGTCCACGCCGAGGTGAGCGGTACGGGTGCTGAGTCCCGACGGGAGCGGGGGAACCATCATCCAGGTGACGACGTTCCGCGCGCTCAGCCCGCAGCAGGGCGATCTCAGCACGAGCCCTACTCAGCTCGTCTAATGCATGGTCTAGCTCCGTGTTTAGCACGGCGGCTAGGTTGACTGTGCTGCTCAACCTAGGATTGCCCTCACCGACAGGTGAGACAATCACGCCTCCTGTGCTGCCAGATGGACGGCGGGGGTAATACTTTAGGTCAAGGCCATCAGCTACCCCACCGAAAACCGAGCAGTAGTGCGAAAGCGCACGCCGTGCAGCATCTTGCATGGCTGCCTCAGCTGAGTCCCGCTCAGAGATAGAATAGTGCTCTGAGCAGGCCTCTGCACCCTGGAGACTGTTCTCCGGGCGGCGCACCAAGCAGGTTGCCTCCCAGCGGTCCGGGTAGACCCCGCGACTGTGCTGGTAGACCACACAGCGATACTCGATGGACCAAGTACGCCGGTTAAGTGCCCGACGTAGCAGGGTGTTGAGCGCATCGTGGAAGTGACACCCGCGAGCAGCGTCGCGAGTGATGGGTCGAGCAACCCATCCTTCCGGCTCATGGTTAGCAGAGAAGTCGGTGTCGTGGCTCGAGCTGTCGTCGCCACCTCCGTCGTCTGGGTCTCCTCCAGCAGCTACTCCAGAAGCTAGGGCGCCCAGTGGTGGTGCAGGGGGCGCCTCCAGAGGAAGCACAGGGGAGCAGCTCCTCACGGACTCTATCTCCTGGTGGAGCGAGAAGGAAGAGCCCTGCTGCTCCTATCGTCGACATTCCTGCTCCTCATGCAGGCGGTGGTGTAGTCTCTCCAAGTGGCTGGACTGTCCGGCCACGGAACGGCGAAGCGGACGCTCAGCAAGGCGGGAGGGTAAGAAGGGGATGACGGACTTTCGTGCAGTGTGTCTAAGTCGAGCCATCTACAAAAGACATCGCAAGCAAAAGGGTGAGAACATAATTAATATGACCAGCAAATAATGAATCATAAGTAAATGAAGGATTAGAATAAAACATAATTTTCAGCGAGGTATATTATATAGTAGAACATAGGTTTGGTCGGTATGACCAACTTTTGAAGGGATATCAAAGTCAAGGCAGGGACATAGGTCTATAGTCCTTAGAACGACCATTCTACTCTAGGTTAGCGGTCCTACAGTCAGCACGGCTTTGATACCACTTATGTCACACTCGGTTTTAGAAGGCAAACCGAATGCGAACCATGTACGTGCTAGGATCAGTAATTCACGTACACAACAGTTACATAACATGGACATCATCACACAGTGCTCAAAATAGTATTAAGAAGGGAAATAGTCGATTACATCATACGTCTGAGACGTCCATAAAGTTCTTACAGTAAATCAAAGTGCGGAAAAGAAACGTAGATAACCGCGGCCTTCATAGGCAGCCGACTGGGGGTTGCCGCTAACCCACGCCTAGAACTCGTCGTAGTCTTGGAACTCCTGGAAGTC
Organism: Zea mays; assembly: GCF_902167145.1. Taxonomy (NCBI): domain Eukaryota; kingdom Viridiplantae; phylum Streptophyta; class Magnoliopsida; order Poales; family Poaceae; genus Zea; species Zea mays. Next base: position 141,576,677 of record NC_050096.1, read on the forward strand.
TCCTTCCACAGCTTCATCTTCGCCTGAGCAGTGGTTGCAATGCTGACAACCTGGGGATGGGGGGGGGGGTTTGGTGTGTAGAGCAAGGGTGAGTACACATCAACATACTCAGCAAGTATCCTGTTTGGCTGTAGTGGACTAGCTTTATGTGGGGATAAGTCAAGCAGTTGCTTTTAGTTGGTCAGATTATTATTTACTAATAGAAAGTCAGGTTTTAGCTTTAACCCAAGTTATTAGCCCGATGTACCCTTTCCAAACGGAAAGAATACCACTTACCAGCACCATAGTCATAACCAAAACCATCGATCTCATAGCCACCTGTACCAAAGTATCTCTGATCAAGTACCACTAATCACTGGAGCTCCCTTGGCCGCTCATAACCGCGAGCACGGCTGATATATCAGTTTTCAAACACTCTGCAGAGGTTGTGCACTTTACCCACAAGCCGTGATTCCCTCTTGCCTCGGGCCGATCAAACCCTTAAACACTACCAAGGTGAATAGGCAGGGTTTCACTACGTAGCCTTTACAAAGATTCCCCGGGGCTGTAGTCGCCCGTTAGGTTTCCTAAATGTACCGCACTCCTCCCCAAGGGACAAATCAACCTTGGCAGAGCGAGCCGCATACACCGAGCCCCATTGACGGCACGACGGCGAAGCGAACTACACCCCGGATCCTCTAATTATTCAGCTAAGGGTACCCCATTCCACCCTCATGGTTGCACTGTTTTCCCGGGCGGTCATCCATAGAACAGGTCCTTACGGAGAGGCACTCGAGAAACCGCTCGAGCCCCCTTAAAGCCACAAGTACAACATCATAATAAGAGAAGGGAAAACAGCGTATCATAGATAATCTCATCATGTTCATTGATTAGAGTTGAGCAATAGCATAAAGCTAACTAATAATAATCCAACCCATATAGGTAAACAAGGATATGGATAACAAAAGCTAGTCAGTCCTTAGGCATAAATGTATAAAGCGGGAGGTGAATTAAATAATGAATAGGACAGAGATAGGTCAAAGGACACTTGCCTCCACCAACCGACTGCTGCTCAGGGGCTTCTCCTGCGAGTTTCTCGGGCTCTTCAACCGGATCGTTCTCTAAGCGGGTGCAAACATACATACATCCATCCATTGAAATTAGGAAACCAACAGTACACCATACAAGAGAACAAGTAGAGCAAATATGCATAGAATACCACATACGATAATGGATTTACCTTGGTTAGAAACAAACGAGGGAAGGTCTCGCAGGGGTTAAGGCTTATGCTCGAGGGGCACTACGGGTAAACGAATGACTAGACGTCACGCGCTCTCGTTCCAGTTGGTTCTAACAAACGGATTAGCTACATGCACTAATGTAAACGCGATCACTTTTAGTAGATTAACATTGAATAAGATAGACGATTGACTATACAAATTAACTAACGTAACCAATTTCCAAATTGAGACTCCTACCTTATTAATATAAACAACGTGATTAGCGCATATAGGAGACGGGGGGGGGGTAGACGGGGGTTAGGGGGTAGACGATCGTGTCGCGGGCACGACGAGCTACGCCGGAACGCTGCGCGAACACGCGCACGCGCAAAGCCACACTTAACGTGCTGCGAACGAGTCGCGCACGAGTCGGGGCCGTGCGCTGGCCGAGCTCGAGGCCACGCGCCGAAGGCACGCTGGGCCGAGCTCGAGGCCACGCCGAGGGCCGACACGACGCGAGCAAGGCACAGCGGGGCGAACGGGCAAGCACGCCGGGGAAAGCGAGCGCGGGCGAGCGAGGATACGGCCGGACGAGCGAGGATACGGCCGGACGAGGCCGAGCGCGGGGACGGGCGGCCGAGCCGGGGCACGGGGGCGGTTGAACCGGGGGGGGCGGTTGAACCGGGGGGGGGGGGGCGGCCGAGCTCGCCGGGAGGCGGGCGGCCGAGCCGGGGGCGGGCGCGCGCGAGCGGAGCTCGCCGAGGACGGGCGCGGTGGGGGACCGAGAGCGGCCGAGCCGGGCACGGGCGGGGCGGGGTGGGGCGGCTCGCCGAAGGGTGGCCGGGGGCAGGGCCGAGCGCGGCTCACCGGGGGGCGGCCGGGCACGGGGCGGCGCGGGTCGCTGGGGCGGCCAGGGAGCCGGGCCGAGCGGGCGAGGCTCGCCGAGCCGGGGCCGGGCGCGGCGAGGGCGGGGCGCCGGGGCCGAGCGGGCGCGGCCGGGCTCGCCGGGGGCGGGGCCGAGCCGGGCACGGGAGAGGGCGGGGCGGCTCGCCGGCGGGGCGGCCGAGCGCGGGGCGGGCTGGTCGCCGGAGGCGGGGCCGAGGGGCGCGGCCAAGCCGGGACGGGAGGGGGACGGGGAAGGGGCGGCGCGGGGCGGCGGAGCGGGGCCGGGCGAGGGCGGCCGGGGCGCGGGACTGGGCGGGGCTCGTCGGGCGCGGCCGGGCGGCTCGCCGGCGCGCGCGCGGGCGCGGGGCCGGGGACGGCGAGGCGGGACGCGACGCGGGGTGGCCGGGCCGGGCGGGGTCGGGGGCGCGAACGGCCGGGGTGGCCGGGGCCAGAGCCGGTCGGGCGCGGGCGAGGAGAGGGCGGCCGGGGCCGGGCCGAGCTCGCCGGGACGGCCAAGCCGGGGGCCGAGCCGGGCGGTGCGGGTGAGGGGAGGGCGCCGGAGGGAGGAGAGGGAGGAAGGAGAGGGAGGGGAGGAGGGAGGAGGAGGGGGGAGGAGCCTCACCGGCGGGCGGGGAGGGGCGACGGCGGCGGCTCGGACAAGCTGGGGAGGGCGGCGGCGGCGGTTAGGGCAGGGGAGGGAGAGAGAGAGAGATGACGGGCGGGGCCCGCGGGAGGATTTTTGGAAAAAAGAAAAAGGGTGGGGGGGCGGCTGGGCCGGTTGGGCCCAAAGTGGGGGAGGGAGGGGGCGCGCGGCTGGGCCGGCGCGGGGCCCACGCGGGAGGAGGGGGGGAGGGGTGGCTGGGCCAAATAGGGGAGAAGGGGGGGGAGAGAGAGGGAAGAAAAAGAAAGAAAAGAAGAAAAGGCTTTTTCGTTTTTTTTCTAATTTCTAATTTTCTCTAGACGAAAGCATTCACATTTTTAATCAATCAAAAAGTATGCATGGTTCGGCATGGTGCATCACACAAAATAAAGTGTTTTAAGGTTTTGCTTTACGCGAGGTCTAAAGCCAAAACCCGCTGCGACTTTGGAAAAGATCAAGGCTTAGCGGGAAGAAAAGGGAAAAAGGAAAGAGTAACGCCTGAATTTGGTGAGGGAAAAGAAGAAAAAAATTCTACCCCCAAATTCAGGGCGTTACACCCACCGAGGTCAATGTTTACCCACTGTAATTTTTATAACATTTTTGGAAGATGTTAACTTGCCATGATAGTGTAAAGGCACTCACTAAAAAGCATAATTAAAATTTAAAATAAGAGAGTTGGAAAGAATAGTGGGGTGCAACCTTGAATCTTCCAAGAGCCAAAACAAGCATCCAAGGGATGACTGAAATTTTAAAGTTCATTCAAGACCCTAAAATGAGTAGATGAAGCCCTTAACACACCAGCCGATAAAGAAAACCCTAGTATACCCACTGTTTTAATATTGTTTCACCATACGTAGCATTTACAAATTGCCATATCATTAATATGTATATATCTTATTCATTGCATTCGATAGATTGTAATCTCGCTGACCGAGAATACATCCTCGTTCCGGAGCAAGGAGTTGCTCAGGAGGTAGCCCAGGAGCCAGCACCAGAGCCTGCCATCGAGGATCTGCCTGCCCCAACTTTGGAAGGCAAGCCCCGGTTTTATGCATAACCGTTATATATATGTTATTTTACTGCACTTAATGTTTGTAGGCCTGTATTGTGCACTTAAGTGTAGGAGTTGTCTGAAACCCTAGTTGCATGAACTCAGGATTCCTTTTGAGATGAATACTAGTATGCTAGGTCGAGTAGCTGCTTTGCTAATTAGGGATCTCGGTAGAAGTCGAGTGATTTTTCTAGCACTCGCGCGAGGTAAGGAATTGGTTGTATCCATTTGTATATCGTAATGATGATGGTCTGTGGACAACGGTCCATGGGGATGCGTTGTCTACAAGACGGAAATTGGAATAAGGATTAAGGTGTGGTACCGTGTGTCAAGCGTTTGAACGTACTAAACATATGCCGAGAAATATGGTAAATCGGTAAGCCTAGTACTTGAGACGTGGTCTCCCATTCCGGTTATGGTGGGTACAAGTGCGGTCACTGCACGACGGCAGTCGGGGTTAGTGAGGCATTGTACGCCAAGGCGGTGAGCCCTGATCTGTTGCCAGGGAATCGATGGGGACGGTTGATGTGTGTGGGGACAGAGTTCCTCGCCACGTCGTGTGTTTAGGTTTACCTTGCAAGGTTTAAAAACTCGATTCGAATCGTCTACTTCTCACAGCTAATGAGATTGCTTGATCCATGCTGCTACATTGAGTAATAAGTGGAAATGAGGTGACTGGCAAAAGATGTTGATTGCAATAATGTTTGATACCATGTATGAATAGCTAGGTATTCATCTAGTCTAAAGGATTACACTAAAACTTGAAAAGCTAAAATTTGTTTTAGACTCAGCTAGTGCTTTTGGCAAACCAAACCCCTCAGCCAAACAACTGCATGTCTAGAGGTAGAGGATTAGACTCCTCACACCAGGTAAGTCTAGCTAAGTATTAGTATACTCAGCCTTGCTTGTGGCATAATTTTTTACAGGTTCTCTGGAGGACATGGTTGCTGGAGTGACTTGGCCTTCCATCTTGCCACCGGGTTGGACAGTCGAGTGGGACCCTACCTCAGCAGAGGAGGATCATGAGGAGTGATGGGCCAGGCTTCCCCATCCCTCCGTTTATTTCACCGTTAGTTATATTCCGCTGCATTCCGAACAATGATCACTACTTTTGATAAACTCCGATGATGTTGTAATAAATCTCAGTACTCCCTAATGTCTGGTTTTATGCTTTATTGTATTTGCTCTGTGCCTCACCTTCGAGTGAGTAAGTGGTACTTGATCCTGTTAGTGGCCTCGTCGGACTAGATCCGAGGGACTGGCGTTTTATTCCTATTTAAGTGTGGTCTAGCCTTTAAGGTGGGACTTCGGCACTTAAGTTGGAATAATTCGGACGGTTCTGCCACAAACGAGAACTGATTGGTTTAGTCAAAGCAGTGAGGAATTGGAGGCCATATTTATGGGGAAGATCTTTTCTGGTGCGGACAGATCACTGTAGTCTTAGATTCCTTCTAGATCAACGACTATCTACAATACCATACATGGGTCAACAAATTGTTTGGATATGATATTTCAGTGGAATATAGGCCGGGCAAATTAAATGGAGCACAAATGCCTTGTCTCGACGCGACGAAGACACTGCCCAAATTAACAATATTTCTGCACCACAGGTTCAGTTGTTTGACACCCTTCACACTGAAGCCGCCACTGACCCACAAGTCTTATGTTTGTGGGCCGCCATTGCAGTTGGTACAGCAAAACCTGGATGGACAGAAGCAGATGGGGTGCTACTCTTTCAGGGGAAGGTCTTCATCCCGGACGCTTCAGCAGTTTGGACAGAAATCTTAGCAGCAGTACATAACTATGGTCACGAGGGCATTGAGAAGACTGTACATTGATGGAGAGCGTCCTTCTACAGCCCTCGAGCCTTGCGACGGGTCAGAGAATTTGTGCAAGCTTGCTCCACTTGTCAACAAAATAAAACTAAGCATCTACACCCAGCAGGCCTACTTCAGCCCCTGCCGGTGCCATCAGAAATTTGGAGCGACATCTCCATGGACTTTGTTGAAGTATTCCCTAAGTTTAGTGGCAAGACAGTGGTGTTAATAGTTGTCGACATGTTCTCTAAGTTCACTCACTTTATTCCTCTTGGCCATCCATATACCACAGTGTCCGTGGCTCGGGCATTCTTCGAAGGGATTGTGCGCTTTCATGGTATTCCTTGTTCAATTGTGAGTGATAGAGACAATTTTTACTAGTGCCTTCTGGTCTGAGCTCTTTCGCCTTGCTAGGGTCAAGTTGTTACTTAGTTCAGAATTTCACCCCCAGAAAGATGGACAATCGAAAGCGGTTACATGATTATTGTCATGTACTTACGCTGCTTAGTGGGTGATCGGCCAAAAACTTGGTTACAATGGCTTCCATGGGCTGAATTTTGTTACAATACTTCATACCAGTCTACAGTCAAGTGCACCCCATTCCAGATTGTCTATGGCCGGGACCCTCCAACAATGCTTTCCTATGCACCTGGGACGACCAGAGTCACTGCAGTCGACCAGTAACTCGAGGACCGAGATGTTTTCTTGGAAGACATCAAACAAAGGTTAATTCAAGCTCAAGTGACAATGAAGCATACTCAGGATAGTGGCCGCTGAAATGTGCAATATGCTGTTGGCGATTGGGTTTGGCTTTGTCTACACCAACGGTCAACATTGGGTGTCACCACAGTGGCAACATCCAAATTAGGACCTAAGTTCTATGGCTCGTATCAAATTCTGCAGCGCATCGGAGAGGTCGCATATAAGCTACAACTACCAACCAATGCAAGAATCCATGATGTCTTCCATGTGGCACTTCTCAAGAAATTCCAAGGGGAGCCACCATCCGCGCCAGTACCCCTGTCGGCGGTTCTGCATGGCAAGGTACTACCGGTCCCAGCACAAATAGTGAAGGCTCGTTTAAATAGAGGTGTTTGGGAGCTCCTAGTCCAATGGCTTGGGTGCGCGCCGGCCGATGCTACATGGGAGTAATGTAATGAGTTCAAGACGCGATATCCAGAAATCCAACTCGAGGATGAGTTGTTTGTCGGAGAGGAGGGAAATGTTATAGATGCTTTTGTGGTCCGCCAGTTCATAAGGTGTAAGAAAAGAGGCACCCGAAATAGCAGCAGAGCCAATCAGAGCGCCAGAAAAAGACGTAGAGCCAATCAGGGCCTGATTAGGGGAAGAAATCAGGATCCCTTGGGAGATAAGTCAGGAATAGTTTCCTTTTAATCAGTTTCCTAAATAATATAAGAAGCTATCTCTGCCATAGGATGCACCAGATCGCCTGTGACTATAAGGGCGGCTGGGCATCAGCTGTAATAGGTATCTAGGAATAAAGATCTCCCTTTGGGCGGGATCACCTGGGATCACCCTGGCCAGGCGCGACACCTTCGCAGGGGATCTACGTGACCACCGTCCTCTTCCCCCATATGCTCTGCGCCAATCCAACCTTCCTCTCCACTCCCCATTGAAGGACACCAGGAGTCCATAACATGAGCATTTCAAGACTTATCTGTATCTTTGGAATTATGGAGGCCCAAATTGTATTCGTGAATTTCACTTGTACAATTGAGAAGAGCAAAACACTTGGAAACAAATTTTCAAAAAAAAATCTTGGATCTATCAATCTTATGCAGATGTAGTGTGCATGCCTTTACTTACTGGGCAAATGCGATTCCTTTAGCCTTCTCTACAAGTGCTCGCAATGGGAAGAGATCTCGAACTTCGGTTTTCCATATATTGTCATTTCGTGGAAAGCAATTCTCATCTGTTATTCCTACTAAATTGTTCTTCGGTAGAATCTAGCGAAGAACATGCAGAAGGTAAAATTAGCAATTCTCATCGGTTATTCCTAGCAATTCTCATCATGTGGGTAATGAAGTAAAATTAGGGAAGAACATGTGGAGTCATCAAAATAGTCATGGTAAATTTCAGGGAATTGAACTTTCAAATTCCTGGCTTTCAAGGAAATCTAATGGGGAATCATCATCTAGCAATTTCAATGGTCATTTGTTGGGTACTTTCAAAACAGATTATCTGCCTCTCCTTTATTGAGGCCCAATTTGTCCTGGAGGCCCGTAATGCAATCTGGCCCAGATATGAAAGGCATATATTCTCGTTGTCTTAGTACTGATCACATAAGGGCCTTCTGTTATCAGTTAGTGAGATGCTATATATGAAAGAAATCGGGACATTTTCAGGAAACGTGCAAATCTAGGCATTTTAGGCAACATGCAATCAACGAAATTCTAGGATTAGTTTCCTTTCCAAGTCCCAAATTTCCAGTTCATTTAAAAAAAGTTTGAAGGCATAAATTGGGCTTCTACTCCCAAGCTCTAGTTCCGTATGTCACCTGATTCCCTGCCATGTGGGCCCTCTTCACCACCACTATTCATCAACTTTTCTGAGTTTAGTAACGCAGTCATTTCTAAGGGTACCCCTTCGTCTTCAATAGTGCTAGGGCTTGGCCTACCCAGCAAAACCACAATCGCCGATCACACACCACCACAATCGCTGCCTCATCTCTCGAGCGAAGCTTCTCCAGTGACTTCAGCAGGCATGGCGTATCACTATGTGGACTCAATGTCATTTCTTCCTCAAGGTTTTGTAGTTGTGCCGGTCCAACACATAGAAATTATGGTACGTGGCATCACTAGTGAGGTTCAGATATGTGTTTGATCGAGATCATCTATTTAGTGTTCCCACCTGGGTCAGGCCCTAGTGAGGTTCAGATATGTGTTTGATCGAGATCATCTGTGCAACAAGCTTTGGGTTTCACTTATATAGTTACTAGACATAATGAAGCTTGTAATTTTAGGCCCTCAACTTCAACATAGAATGTTGGGTTATGCTTTTGGGATTTCTGCTGAAATTTTTGGGCACAAGAACATGTTCAGACTGCAATTGATTCATTTGGAAGATGTAGAACAAGGCTTCTCCTTCGTGCTAGGGTGACATCACTGGAAGATGTACCTCAATTCATAGTGTTTTGTGTTGTAGAGAGTTTTCAAGGGTTTTTTTGGACAGTACAATGTGAGATCATACAACACGAAATCTTAGGTGCCCAACCTGCTGATGAAGAAGAAATCACACCTTATCCTCAGAATGGGCAAGAGTTACCCTTAAAATTTGTAAGTTTAGGTCAACCTATTGTTCATGTAGGATTTGATCTCAATTTACCAATTGAAGAACATGAGATTGAGAACAATGCTGACAATCCTGGCTAGAATGAATGGCCACAAGTAGTGCAACCTGCTCCAGTCCAACCACTAGAACAGGAGGAACAACTTAGCTTCCAATTCCCAGGCCTGGATGGACAGTGGCGGTAACCTGGTGTACCAAGTCAAGGTCGGGCCTTCGAGCGCGATGATGAAATATTTGGCCATCATGGCGTCGTCCCCTCCGGACGATGCGACAACAACCTGGTAGCTCATGATGTATTGTGTCGGGTTAGTACTGCCGTTGTATTTGGGGTAGGTGCCTGCCCTGAAGTTGGCGAGCCAAGGCGATGCTTGGAGTTGCGGAGCCAGGGGGCTTCGCTCATCGAGGTAATTGATCCCTTGGAAGGCTGTGGCGTGCAGAATGAAGGGGGCGCGCTGTGGTATGAATAGATCTCCGGCAGTGACGCGCTGCTGGAGGGGCAGTCCATGTTGCAGATTGTATTGGCCCTCACCCTGCATGAGCGTGATTTCTTGCTCTAGCTCCCAAGCTCTCTGCTCCTCGTCTTGTATCATCTGGCGCACCTTGGCCTGCGCGGTGACACGTTGGCGCTTGGCCTCGAGGATTTCTTTTTGCTTTTGGAGGTTGTGGTTCTTGATGCGCAGGGCCCACAGCTGTAGCTGGTCTTCGGCTGAGATGCTGATAACTTCACCGTCCTCTATTGCGTCTTTGCTCTCTAGTGGAGCGAAGCCTGATGGTGGTGCTTACGGTACGCCTCCGGAGCTGCAGGTGCGTAGAGTGCCTTCGAGGGTGGGATGGTCTTGGCGCTGTCTTTTGCTGACAGCTTCATCTTCGAAGGCCTCTTGGGGGGTGTTGTCCACGAGGGCCTTGCCTTTTTTCTCCACCAGTAGCGCTGCCTTCGCTGCTTCGTCGATGGAAGGGGCTGCCTTCGAACTAGCTCGCTTGGGGGCCATCGCGGGTTGTCTTTCGTAGCATGAACGGTGGGTGCCAAATGTTGGCACTTGCTCTCCTGGGCAAGTAGATCCAATAGGAAAGTAGAAAGAGTATTGGCAAAGTTTGTCGTGGGATGACAAAAGCTTTGTTAATCTACCCATGTGAGGGCACTGTACGGGGGTATTTATAGGCACTCGAGCGACCACCCGTCCCTTGTCAAAGACGTTTATGCCCTCGAGTACCCAGTTTATCCCCAGAATATTCCCACGAGGGGAGGTTACAGATAGTCATTACAGTAAAGGCTATTACAAACGCGGCCCGTAATACGCTTCTCCGCGCGGGGCCCATTACAATGGGCCAAATCCTGCATGGGCCTCCCGGCGCGGTGACGACGTGAGACTCGTAGACTTCTACAGAGCCTTCGTCTTGCAACGGCGACGACGAAGGGGGACCACGCCGATCTTCATCCAATCGACGCCTTCGGCTTGCTCGGGCGTGTTCTATAGATGTAGTATTCGTCGGAGTGACGAGGCGACGAAGGCATCGAGCAAAAGGTAGCGTGTTCGCCTTCGCCCCAACACACCTCACTTAGGATGACCAAGACCAAAGGCCCCAACAAAGGGAGCTTTGCCAAGAAAATCCATACAATGATGATGAATGGTACGGTGACTTTCATCATGGCAATTTTGCTTTTGATGATGCTTCTCCCTTGGCAGCAGAATTGCAGGCTACCCCGTGGCCGTCGTCATACAAGCCACCTCAGCTTCCTATGTATGATGGGCAATCAGACCCGAAGCAATTCCTGACGAGCTACGAAGCAATCATATCTTCATATGGGGGCAATGCTGCAGTCATGTCGAAATCCTTCGTCATGGCAGTCAAAGCATGACTCAAACTTGGTACTCTTCTCTTCAGCCAGGGACAATTACGTCATGACAGAAGCTAAAAGATATGGCCTGAATGTTGTATTACAGGAAAAAGAATTGTTATCAAAAGTGGAGGGGAGAAGAAGGGGAAAGAAAAACAGAAAAAGGACTTGAAGAGTTACTCGTACCTAAAGACGAGTCTAAAGTAGAAAAGACATTTTTCAATTTTCAACATATTGCTGACAAAGAGCTAAGCGAAGAAGAATCATATGAATTGCAAAAATATGCCAAAGACATGGGATACCGGCCCCCATATTTGGGGGAAGCGACAAAGACATTCTAGACTCCGAAGAGGCTGGAATAGTACGGAATATAATGAAAATGTCATATTTCCAAAACTAGAGCACGACCTCTATGACTTGAAGAAACGCAAGATGGCCGAATGCTTGGCCTATTCAATCATCAAGGTTAGGACCTTCATTCTGTATTCCATTTTTGTGTATGTTTTGACGAAGGTCAATTGTGTTGTTAGCTTTTCTTGCATGGTGCAGGGTCTTAGGGCTTGTTTGGTTTGTGGCTAACTGTGTCCCACTTTGCCTAAGGTTAGTCGTTCGAATTGAATAACTAACCTTAGGCAGAAAAGTTAGGCAAAGTGTGGCAATTGGGGTAACGAACCAAACATGCCCTTCTGCAAGGCGCTGATGGCCCAGAAAGGGTTGAAGAAACAAAAGACAGAACTAACCATTTCAAATATTTGTTCAAAAGTCGAGTATCTTCAGAATAAAAACGAGAAGCATGGAGTGATAAAAACCTTGATAGTATATTTGACGAAAAGCCAAAGTGAGGTATGTAGTTTGAGTGAAGAGAAAGACAAAGATTTAAAGGAAATAAAAATTAAGTATGAAGAAATTGCAAAATTAAAGACAGAGTGAAGAAGTGTGATGAATAACATAATAACTAAGTTTCCTAGCTTTGACTCAAAGCTGAAGAATTTGAGAATAGATTCCAAACAAAGAAGTCGGAAAAGCATATTACTGAAATTTGTAGAAAATCTTTGAAGCATCCTTGACCAATGATTCATTATTGTGTCATGATGTTGCTTCCACCTGAAGAAACATCTTTGCATCCGTAGGCGCAATTCCAAATGCAAGTAGATTCACTCTAGAAGATGTAGCTGGGGCATTGATCCAACACTTCATCAAAGGTACCAACCTCTTCCTCGGTCTATCTCAATGCCCCAGCTATTAGTGAACTCCCACCATTGGTGAGTTCATGCCACATTATTACACACAACTTGTTGAGCGATGAACACGTGTGATCTCACCCTTGCTGTCTCACACCTCACCACAGAAAAAGAACAGGTAGTTCAAGAGGAGCCACACAACGAGGAGTTTGATCTGATCTAGGTGGCGTCTCCCAGTTGACTTTATGGCGCTAAGGATGGATTTTAGTTCGTTTTATATTTATCTTTTATTTTGTAAGACTTCTGCTATATAATAAATACTCTGATGTTATTGTGACATTTATCTCTATACACTCTGTTATTATATATGTTGTCTTCTTTGGCGCATGTATGAGATGCACCTGGCTTTGTCCCTTAAATCCGGGTGTGACAGTCTTCATCAATCAATAACTAACTAAATCTACTTAGCCAAGCAAAAGTAAGTCCAAACGATCAATTTAGCAATTGCAGGTTTTTGGACAGCAACACGACATGTACTTATTTTAGCCATAACCAGAGATTTAGAAATCCAAAACAAGTGATATAAGACTTTTTGGAAAGCTAATAAAATTGTCTAAAAAGCATTTATAATCATCTTAGACTGATTCAATACATATCAAGGTCAAACAACACAAAGAAGATGCCCCTGTCTAGATTTGGACAGATTTAGACCTCATACTTCAAACAGTCATAACTAAAGATTTAAACATAAAAAAGGATGCTCCATAACTTTATGGAAATCTTAGGAAACTTACTACAACTTTCTTATAATTACTAAGATCTTATTCTAAGTTTAACTTAGTCAAACAATGCAATCTCTTAAATCTGAACAAATTATGAACAGATTCTGATATTGGACTTGTGAGAAGCACAACTCCTAAACTATCAGACCTATGTATATCAAATTTTAACACTAGCAAGATAAAGAAGTTATCTATAACTTTTGTATAGAACATATCTATAGAAAACATAGTTTAGTTCACCAAACTAATGGAACGGAAAAACTGTGTATGCAGCCCAAAACAACATGTATTCAAATTTAGCTCCTATTTAGTCTCTATAGTTATCATGTTCCTGGTACTTACAATACTCTAACACTTTAATAATTTTATTAGATGTAAAACAACCTAATAAGAACCAAAGTCAACTCACTAATTACATTCAAATCATTTGGAGCACTAGAGCTACAAACATACAAGTAAAGCACATTTACCACTCTTTCCTATATAACATGACATAGCTCATAAATTAAGAAAACACTAAACCATATATAAGTCTTACATGTTCCTTGGCTAAGCATAAGACTAACAAAACTAATCTCAACCTTTTTGGGACACCTAGAACTCAGAACATGGGTAGAAGCAAGGTAACTACTTTTATAAACCACTTTACATGATTTAACTTGTATAACACCCAAAAATGAATCAAGACACCACATGTTACCTTGGTCTAAAAGCAGAGTACTACCACACATAATACCATTCATTAGGTGATTTATCAAAAAGGCAGAGTTCCATGAAAGCATTTATGTGCATTTTCCCACTAAAGGAATGCCTCAATTTCACCAAACAACACTATCATTACAAACAACACCGGACATAACCCATCGGCTACAACAATTGAAATATCACTCATCCATCGCATCACCAATACGACCCCACATTGCATACATATTCACTGACGCATCTCTCACATAAATCTACACCTTAAACCTAATTCTCACATCAACACGATGTTTGCTTCCCGAACACTAATACGTCCATACAACCACATACAACTGAACCCTTTCATCATACATCTCATGCACATCACAAAAATAACTCCTAATAACATACCTGAAAAAACATAAGAAACATCTGAGTTCCTTTCTATGCGAACATTGTGAGGAAGACCATCTCCCTTCTACCTCAACAAAGATACGGGAGCATCATCATCATCCTTCACAATCTTGAGGACTTGAGCCAAATGACCTCGACGATTGTGATAAAAATATTGCAACATTTGAGATGTCACGGGAAATGGGTCAAGAAGAGGAGCCAACTTCTTCAAAGCGATATGCTTTTGCATGTGATGAGCACAAAAGGATGAAAGGCAAGAAGAAGGCTCCAAGCTAAAGTTTCTCGAGTGAAAACGAGGAAGAAGAAGATGAAAATGATGATGAAGAAAATGATCAAGCCTCAACATCATCCTCTGAGGACGAAGAAATAGTCCAACACGTCAGAAAGGTAATGAGGATGATTCACAAGATTAATCAAATGGATGTGCCCCTACAGGTCGAGGATCTTACCTTTAACATTGACAGGAAAAAGCAAATAAAGAGAGGATGCTTCGCATGTGGGGAGAAGGGTCACTTCAGGGACAACTATCCAAATATGACCTGGGATGATTCTTCAAGCGAAGATGATTCTTCAAGCAAAGATGATCCTCCAAGGACTCGCAGCCACCACTCTTCATCACGCTCTTCACGGTCATCTCAGAAATGCCTTATTGCAAGAGGTAAAACAAGTATCCCATCCACTAGTGATGATAGTGATGATGAGTGTGATGGTGAGGAAAAGCCCTCCGTACATGAACGTGCACATATCGTTAAGTTTTTGAGGATGTTTGCACTAAACAAAAGGCTCAACTTAAAACTTTGAAAACTAAGTTGATTAGCTCTCAAAATAATTATAAATGTTTGCTAGAAAAGTTTAAAACATTTGCAAATTTGAATTGTGAGCTAACAACTGAAATTAAGCAATTAGAGTCTAATGCTCCATCCTCAACTACCGGGATAGCCTTGTTAAAAAGAATGAAAAACTTAATGCTAAGTTAGTTAGCTCTCAACAAGCTATTAAAAACTTGCTAGAGAAAATGGAAATTCTTAGCATACATAATAATGGGCTAACTAGTAAGCTAGAGAGCATCGGTAGCACCCCAGGGGCTTGTCTAGTTGAAATTCCTGAAATTATGAGAAAGGATGCTTCTACTTCTTTCTTTTATTTAATTGATAATTCTAATCTCTACAATCAAGTTCTTGTAAAGAATGTTGTTATAGAAACATGCTCGGATGAGATTGCAATGGTGTTGGGACTATGCTTCGTCGCCGAAGGTCTTGTAGGAAGAAGCGGCTTTCGGCTGAAGCTGTTTGTATGAGATGGCCGAAGGTTCCTCTTCATGAAGCTTCGGTATTACAAACCGACTTAAAGATAGAATGACCTTTTAGTCCATAAAGGTCTGAGTCAATGTTGTAAACTTTTATGAGGGGCATAATTGTAATTCTTCACAGGCTGTGTCCTGTGTCTATAAATAGTGAACAGTATTCCTTTACTGTTCACGCATTCTGAGAATTGCAATCGCATCATTCAGGAACCAATCTTTGCCAAGGCAGAGGTATAACTATATTCAATGATTCAATATATCAAGTAAATAGGATATGATTCGTTTACGATTCATTTACCTTTGATACCCTTTATTTTATGTTATCTTATACAATCTATTAAAATTCAATTATGAAGACTCAACCTTCGTAATTATATTCTCATCAACCTTCGTCCAAGGCTCATTATCCTTAAGGGAATAATGCCTCGTGGACGAAGGACGTTAACATTTAACATTTTATGTTGCCTTGTTCTTAATTTAGAGCATTTGAGAACAAGTCCCCAACATTGGCGCCCACCTCCGGTGAACTCACTTCCACTTTTTTGAGCTGATGGCTTCGTTCAACGATCAAGCTGGAGCTGCTTCGGCTCCGAAGCTGCTACTCCCGATAACAGGCGGTTCATGTTCAGAGCCAGCCAACAAGAAGCAGAAGAAGGAAGCACAGAGAAGGGTACAGCATGTTGGGGTGCAAGGACCCTTCATCAAGTCAAGATGGTCTCACATTCCTATTGCCTTCTCCCAAGAGGACCTTCAACTCAAGGATTACCCACACAACGATGCCATGGTTATCTCTTGTGTTATCAAAGGATTTCTGGTCCACAATGTCTTGGTTGATACAGGCAGTGCAACTGATATCATATTTGCTAAGGCCTTCAGGCAAATGCAAGAGCTAGAAGATAAGATTCATGATGCTACACACCCTCTCTGTGGCTTCGGAGGAAGACAGATTGTAGCACTGGGCAAGATCACCATGTCAGTGACCTTCGGATTCATCAACAACACTAGAACTGAGCAAGTTGTGTTTGACATTGTTGACATGGAATACCCTTACAATGCAATTATTGGTCGTGGCACCCTCAATTCTTTCGAAGCAATTCTTCATCCTGCTTATCTTTGCATGAAGATACCTTTGGATCAAGGACCCATCGCTATTCATGGAAGTCAGGAAGCTGCCAGAAGGGCCGAAGGAAACTGGACTGACTCAAAAGCAATCCATAACATAGATGGAGCTGAAGCTTGTGAACAGTACAAATTCAGAAGGGAGAAAGCAGCTTCAGCAGATCAGCCGAAGCCCATGCTCTTATGTGAGGACATAGCAGAGCAGAAGGTGCTGTTGGGCTCTCAATTATCCGAAGAACAGGAGAAAACCTTGATAAGGTTTTTGTTCAACAACAAAGATGTTTTTGCATGGTCAGCCAATGATCTCTGCGGAGTTAATAGGGATGTTATTGAACACTCGCTTAATGTTGACCCATCCTTCAGACCCAGAAAACAGAGGCTTCGGAAAATGTCTGATGATAAGGCCGAAGGTGCTCGTAATGAAGTCAAAAGACTCCTCAGTGCAGGAGTTATCAGAGAAGTAAAGTACCCAGAATGGCTAGCTAACACTGTTATGGTAAAAAAGGCCAATGGCAAATGGAGAATGTGTATCGATTTTACAGATCTCAACAAGGCTTGTCCGAAGGACGAATTCCCATTGCCAAGGATAGACTCCTTAGTTGATGCAGCAGCTTCGTCAGAGCTTATGAGTCTTCTCGATTGTTATTCAGGCTATCATCAAATTTGGATGAAGAAGGAGGATGAGCCAAAGACTAGTTTCATAACCCCTAGTGGAACATATTGTTATCTTCGGATGCCTGAGGGCTCAAGAACGCTGGAGGAAGTTTTAGCAGAATGACTGCGAAGGTTCTCCAATCTCAGATAGGCGGAAATGTGCTAACTTATGTTGATGATATCATTGTAAAAAACACGAAGCAGGAAAATCACATTGCTGATTTGCAAGAGGCCTTCGCCAGTTTTAGGCAAGCTGGCCTAAAGTTGAATCCAGAAAAATGTGTCTTCGGAGTCAAGAAGGGGAAATTTCTTGGATGCTTGGTTTCAACAAAGGGAATTGAAGCTAATCCAAGTAAAATTGAAGCTATACTTCGAATGGAACCACCAACTACAAAAAAGGGGGCCCAAAGATTGACAGGGAGGCTGGCATCTCTTAATAGATTTATATCCAGGTCAGCAGAAAGAAATCTACCATTCTTCGAAGTACTGAAATCAGTCGAAGTCTTTCAATGGGGACCAAGCCAACAAAAAGCCTTCGAAGACCTGAAGCAATATTTGATAGATTTAACAACATTAACTCCACCAACGCCAGGGGCTCCGTTGTTATTATATGTGGCAGCTTCGCACTCAGCGGTAAGTGCAGCACTTGTCCAGGAGAAGCTTGACGGCCAAGTCAAGAAGCAGGTCCCAGTGTATTTTGTATCTGAAGTTCTTAGTATATCAAAGAAGAACTATACAGAATTAGAGAAGGTGTTATATGCTGTTTTGATGGCATCCAGGAAGCTTCGGCATTACTTTCAAGCATACAATGTTATTGTTCCTTCTTCACAGCCGTTGAAGGATATTATGAGGAATAGAGAAGCTACTGGGCGGATTGGAAAATGGGCTGCAGAGCTCAATGAATTTTGCATTGATTATGTGCATAGATCTTCGATCCAGTCCCAAGCGTTGGCAGATTTTATCGCCGATTGGACGCCAGGGGCTTAGGATGAAGAAACAAATAAAGATGCCGAAGTATGGACAATGTTTTGCGATGGGTCTTGGGGAACCTTCGGGGCAGGAGCAGCTGCTGTGTTGGTCTCGCCATCCAAAGTTAAAACTTGTTATGCGGCAAGACTCGATTTCAGTTGTACAAACAATATTACTGAGTATGAAGCCCTGCTTTTGGGTCTTCGAAAGCTAAAAGCAATGGGAATCAGAAGGGCCATTCTTAAAACTGATTCCCAGGTTGTTTCGGGTCATATCGACAAGAGTTGCAAGGCTAAAGATCCGAAGCTTGAAAAATATCTAGACATGGTTCGAAGAGTCGAAGCTTCCTTCGAAGGATTTTCTGTCAAAAATATCCCTCGAGGACAAAATGAGCATGCTGATTTGCTAGCTAAGTCAGCAGCACAGGGGCTGCCCTTACCTTCGGATGTGTTCTTCGAAACAATAAAGGCACCTTCAGTGGAACTTCTTGAAAGAGCAGTTCTCAATATATCTCCTGTTTATAGCGAAGATTGGAGAACTGAGATCATCTCTTACCTTCAGGGTAAATTCCTTTCAGATGACGAAACTTATAACAGGAGGATAGAGGCAAGAGCTCATCCATATGTCATGATAGAAGGGGAGTTGTACAAGCATGGAGTTTGTGCTCCGCTACTCAAGTGCTTATCTAGAACCGAAGGCATAGAGTTGATGAAAGAAATACATGCAGGCCTGTGTGGATCTCACATTGGATCTAGGCCGTTACTTGGAAAAGTTTTCCGCCAAGGGTTTTATTGGCCGAAGGCAGCTTCGGATGCAGCGGAATTAGTTCAAAAGTGCGAAGGTTGTCAGAAATGTGCAAGAGATCAAAAACAACCTTCGTCCTTAACACAGCTCATACAACCCATCTGGCCATTGCAAAGGTGGGGCCTTGACTTGTTAGGTCCATTACCACCGGCCCAAGGGAACTTAAGATATGTTGTAGTGGCTGTGGAATATTTTTCTAAATGGATTGAGGCAAAGCCTTTAGCCACAATAACTTCGGTCACCATCCAAAAGTTTTTCTGGCAGAATATTGTTTGTCGTTTCGGGGTACCAAAGGCCATCACTGTAGATAATGGAACACAGTTTGACTCCGAAGCTTTCAGAGATTTCTGTGATCAAATTGGTACGAAGATCCATTTTGCATCAGTCAGGCATCCGGAGTCAAATGGACTCGTTGAAAGAGCCAATGGCATTATAATGACAGGAATAATGAAGTTAATCTTCAATCAACCTAGGGGAAGTGGCCAGATCAATTAATCAAAGTGGTATGGAGCCACAACACAACAATATCAAGGTCAACAGGCTTTACTCCATTCAAACTATTATTTGGTGACGAAGCAATAACTCCGGAGGAAGCCAAAACTGGATCAATAAGAGTAGTAGCTTCGGCAGAGTCAGATTCTGAAGCTGTTTATTCTGTGGAAAAAGATGCTATAGAAGGGATCAGGCTTCAAGCTGTGGAGAACATCAATAAGTATCAAGCCGAAACAATCAAATGGCGTGATAGAAAAGTTCGGCTAAAGAATATTGAGCCTGGACATTTGGTGCTTCGGCGAGTGGCTAACCCAGATACAGTGGGCAAGTTGCAGTTGAAATGGGAGGGACCTTTCTTAGTAGCATCTTCGTCAAGACCCGGTTCATACAGATTGAAGGATATGGACGGCAACGACATTCCTAGATCTTGGAATGCGGATGAGCTTCGGCGATGTTATGTGTAACTTAATGTAAATTTTTATGTTTTTTCTTTTTTATGGCACCCTTTTCCTTTCTGAAGGGGGAGAAAGGTTTTTAATGGGGCCATCATATGTAATTTCCTTTTTTAGTTCTATAAGAGCAAAATCCCCCAAGGAATGTAAATGTAAAAGCTGAGAACGCACCATCGAGTGCCGAAAAGTAAAAGGCGAAGAAGCTCCAAAGTCGTTCCTAAGGGAATGCAGAGCTTACAGCGAAAAGTCAACGCTGATTCCGCCGAAAAGTAAAAGGCGAAGAAGCTCCAAAGTCGTTCCTAAGGGAATGCAGAGCTTACAGCGAAAAGTCAACGCTGATTTCGCCAAAAGTAAAAGGCGAAGAAGCTCCAAAGTCGTTCCTAAGGGAATGCAGAGCTGATGTGTGATTGTTTCTAAGGAAATATTGGCTGTGAGTATGGCTTTGGATATGTGTTTGGACATTCATTTGCACATCACATTACATCATAGCATTTGCATTCATAAACATTCATCCAGGCATATGTAGGATAATCATCATCATGGCATAAGTGGTTGCTTCGGCAAAAAGAAAAAAAAAGAGCTTCTTCGTGTACAAAAAGGAGAGCTTCGAAAGAAAGGGAAATGTTGTTTTCTATGCTTCGCTGTGTACGAAAAGAAGGGAAGGTGTTTTTTTTCGCCTTCGGCTCAAAAAGATAATTTCGTCCACATCAAAGCACCTCTCATACATTAATGGAAGGATAAGAGCATATTACAAGGTATGAACAAAATTCATTAAAGACAAGTTTAGTTACATTTACAAAAGTTATCTCAAAAGTTTCTTGAGTCTGTCTACAGTCTACTCCTATTTAATCTTCAAGGGACTTCAGCTTCGGCGTCATTCTTAACCATCGGCTTCGGCTTCGTCATCCTACATGAATTAAGTTGTTGTAAGTAAAAATCAAGCTTGAAGGAAGAGGTAAGCACAAGGTATGACTTCTTACTGGTTCAAGATGACTCCGAGCTTCGTCTCCAGCTTTTTCTCGCCCGCCTTTTGTCCATATCATCTTTACAAATCTATTGGAAATACTTCGGGCAAGATCAGGAATGTCATCTAGGATTGATGGTGATAAAGTAAAATTGGGCCTATTGACAATCTTTCCATGATCGCAGCCAGCTTTTAGGAAAGCTGCAGCAGTGCCCCGAGAAGCTACCCAGGCACAGAAGTCACCGTGCCCGGCTATAACTTCGTCAAGCTCATCAATTTCACCCTCAATATGTTCGAAGGTCATTGGTAAATCTTCAGCTGACGGGGTGAATTTATCACTGCTGGCTCCAACTGAGTGAAAAAATTTTCTTAGCCGTTGAATACATTTGTTGCTAAATTCCAAACATTTTTCTTGAAGGCCCGCCAATAGTTTTTTCAAATCTGAATTTTGTTGAACTTCGGCTTCAAGTTTTGCATTGAGTTCTTGCTTTTCTTGTTCGAACTGCCCAGATTGGCAGAGAAGCTTCGTGTTCAGTTCTGTTATTTTAGCTTCGGCTTCCGCCAATAAACCTTCAGTTGCTTGGAGCTCGAAGTTCTTCTTCTCAATAGCAGCCGATTGCTCCTTTATTTTGCTTTCTAAATTTTCAATTATAACTTCGTGTTTCTTGTCTTCCAAATCTTGCTGCATTTTCAAAGCTTTGCTCAACAGCATACTCTGCACGAAAACAACCTTCGTTAGACATGTTTTTATTATTAAAAACAATAAAAGTTAAGGGAAAAGTAGTTCACCTTGAAATTGGAATAAAATAAACTACCAACGATATGTTGTCGTCGTTAGCGGCTAATGTCCGTTTCTAGCTTCGGAAAACCGATACTCTTTGACAGAGTACCGATAACTTTGGCTCCAGTTTGATCTCGGATACAATCTAATTTTTCATCATCAATACCTCCGAAGAGGAGTGCTCCTGGTTTATACCCGCAAGATTTGGCATATTCTTTAAGCTCTTCTATTTCGGGTTTTGACAATTTTTCTCCAACTAAATTTTGAAACATGAAGGCCTCGTCCTCTGAAGCTTCGTCAACAATTTCCTTTTCTTTCCCCGGCACTGCGGCCATAGCCTCTTTGGCGGTAGTGGTAGCTTCTTCTGTGGCCATGTCTAGCAGTATTTTGTCGATGTGTTCGATTGTGCTTTCCAGGTTCAAATCTTCAATTGAGGCAGCTTCGGCAGCCGCGACCTCCGAAGGTGTGATTTCAATATTTGTTCTTTCCTCAGCCGCTGGTGTCCTCTGAGCTGAAGCTCTTGGTGGTGTCTTGTCAATGACCTCTGTCACAGTGATGATTCTTTGTCTCTTTGCTTTAGTCATTTTCTTTGTTTTTTCGGACTCCTTTTCCTTCTGAAAAAACTTTGTCAGTCGAGGCCCCAATGGACTTAGCTTCGCAGGCAGGGATTCAGTCATTACCTTCAAAATTTCCTCCACGTCAGTGGCAGGGGGTGATGCGGGGGTTTCTTCTTCGTCGGATATTTTTTGCTTCGGAGAAGACGCTTTCCTTTTCTTCGGAATTTTCTTCTTTGATGGTTCTTTTTCATCTTCATTTAAGGCTTCAGTTATCCTTTTCCTTTTCTGGCCCCCGACACCTTTATTCAGATTTTCATAGTCAGGGTATTCAAAACCCAAGGCGTCCAGCACTCGATTCAGTCTTCGCTTCGGACGGGTGCCGAAGGCCGCAGTCATCAATTGATCTTCTTTTTTGGAGTAATTTCCAAGTATTTCATTGCACATTACTTCAATTGTATCCAGCCACTCTTGGCAAGGTGTTTTAAAGTATTTCTTAAACTTGAAATAGTAAGGTAAACGCACAAGTTCACCTTTTTTCTTCTCCCCCTTTAGCTTCGGCATTTCCCATTCTTTTAAACTAGGAAAAACCTTGAAAGCCAAAAACTCCTGAACCAAGTCTCTTGTACTGATATGCTCTGCAATAATTCTGAATTCATCCAACGCTTGTTGGGTTGGACCTTCTGGTGTCATGTTGCAACGAGGTCGGGTTTCTCCGAAGATTAATTCAAGTGGACTTTGCACAAGCTTCTCCTTGTCATCATCAACCTTGACATAGAACCACTCCGACTTCCAGCCTGCTGCCCATTTGCTTCGGTAACTGATTACAGGAAACTTTGTGGTTTTCCGATAAGCAAAATTATAACAACCAAAATTGTCATGCAATCCATCTTTTCTAGCCTTCGTCTGATAGTGCAGCTCGTGAACTCGACAAAAGCTATCCGCAAACGGCTCCACCGCTTGGCTTCGGAGTGCCCAGATATAAACACTAAGCCTAACGATAGCGTTAGGAGTCAACTGATGAAGGTAGATACCAAATCTTTTCAGTACCTCTGCAATAATCCCATGTAGGGGGAATCTTAATCCAGCCTTTAGAAAGCTCTTGAAAATGACTATTTCATCCTTCTCCGGTTTTGGGGTAGTTTCTTCTCCCCCGAAGCGTAATAGCTTCTTCTGATTTTCACTGAAAAAGCCCGACTTTACCATCTTGGAGAGATCAGCCTTCGAAACAGTAGACTTTCCAAAGTCCAAGTGGCTGGGCTTGCTTGGCATGGCAATACGATAATCATCTTCGGGATCAGTTTCCTCAATATTTTCTTCTTCTGCTTCGGCAGTTGCCTGTTCTGCTTGTTCTGCATCATCACTGGGGATCTTTTCCGAAGTTACCAGTCCGGATCGTTGCATCGCTTCGGAGATGGGAACAGTCTCCGAACCTTCAGCTTCGCCCCCCTCATGCTCAACCCTAGCGGTAGAACGCACTCTGGCCATTTAATTCTGAATTTGTGGAAATTAAATACTTTTTTCTTTCGAAGTTTTTTCTTCTGACGAAGCAGGCTTCAAGTTGGAGCTTCGTTCGATTCCGAGAGTCAAGCTTCGGCGATGGTTAAAAATTTTGGCAGCAAAACAGTGCAAATAGCAATGAATGCTGTGGTAACTTCACACCTACTCGTCTGTTTATATAGTACTGCAGGTAAGAAGGCGAAGCGCCAGGATTTTTACACCAGGCGGACACCCGCTTGCACTCGCTGCGTGGTGGACCGCAGAGACAAACAGTAACTCTGCAAGGTGGGACCGCTACGCGCTGGGAAACTGAATCGTTTCTCGACAACGAGCTCAGGGAAGGTGTTTTTTGGACCTTCGGCTCCCCGAAGCTTAAAATACTTTTTTCACGGATCAAGCTCATTACGAAAAACGATCTAGCACCACGAAAGGGGCTACTGTTGGGACTATGCTTCGTCGCCGAAGGTCTTGTAGGAAGAAGCGGCTTTCGGCTGAAGCTGTTTGTATGAGATGGCCGAAGGTTCCTCTTCATGAAGCTTCGGTATTATAAACCGACTTAAAGATAGAATGACCTTTTAGTCCATAAAGGTCTGAGTCAATGTTGTAAACTTTTATGAGGGGCATAATTGTAATTCTTCACAGGCTGTGTCATGTGTCTATAAATAGTGAACAGTATTCCTTTACTGTTCACGCATTCTGAGAATTGCAATCGCATCATTCAGGAACCAATCTTTGCCAAGGCAGAGGTATAACTATATTCAATGATTCAATATATCAAGTAAATAGGATATGATTCGTTTACGATTCATTTACCTTTGATACCCTTTATTTTATGTTATCTTATACAATCTATTAAAATTCAATTACGAAGACTCAACCTTCGTAATTATATTCTCATCAACCTTCGTCCAAGGCTCATTATCCTTAAGGGAATAATGCCTCGTGGACGAAGGACGTTAACATTTAACATTTTATGTTGCCTTGTTCTTAATTTAGAGCATTTGAGAACAAGTCCCCAACAAATGGAGAATGAGCAATTAAGGCCAGAGGTGGCTCACCTAGGTAAGGCTTTGTATGACAAGAAAAGCAAAGCTAAACAAACCCAACCCCCTCAAGATAACACAACTGTGAGAGTGAACAAGCCTATGGAGGGAGAAACCATGGTTTGCAGGCTATGCCACTAGGAAGGCCACAATTCTTACTAATGCTAGACGATGATCAAGAAGAAGCAAAAGAAAAATCCAACAAGCAAAATCCCCAACACCTACATCAACAAGGTGAATAAAAAGTCCGCGACACCATTTTTTATTAATAAGAAAAAGAATGGAAAGGTGATAGCAATCAAGGAAAACAAGCAAGCCAACAAGGGAAAGGGGACCAAACGCATCTGGGTGCCAAAGGAGATTATCTCAACCATGAAAAGCACAAAGAAGGTTTGGGTCCCAAGAGGGGAGTGAGAAGTTCGAAGGACTTGCGAGGAATTTGGAGACTTGGCAAAATTAGGATGTATATTATGGGATGCATCATATCAGATCAAGTCTATTGCCAAGTAGGTTAGTGAATACTTTGGACCCAAATTCCCCACCCATGACTAAGGTAACTAGATTTATTGCATTTCTTTGTGTTTAGATATGCGTATCAATTTTCTTATATCTAGTTTTTACCATAAATGCCTAGTTTTACATATGATATTCACTTTTGATTAGAGTTGCATGCATGCTAGGACAATCATATGGTAGGTATGCTCATTTTCCTAAAGAGCTAAAATGGAGGATAGAAATTGCAACTTCAGGTAAAATGGGTAAACTCATGAGGTTTGAGTACTTAGATAAGTTGCATATGCCAAATACTATGTGTTTAGCACTTTTGTTTGAACTCTAACTCTATTCGGTGTGAAAAGTGCAGCTAGGACTTAGTTTGAGCTAAAATGCAAATCCTAGTGAAAGACCAAGTAAAAGATGAATTCTCTACACTTAGCCAATTGGATTATGTGCTTATTATGTTTGTCTAAGTCGTAGGGAAGTCCCCATGAACAGTAAAAAAGAATTGAAGATAGGCTCAAAAGAGCCTTACTTATGTTGTTCTGGACCTCACTAGATCATTCCGGTGGCACACCGAACTAGGTTCACAGAGGCTTGGGACTTAGGTGTTGAGCGTCCTGGTGCACTAGACCAGTTCCGTGTGCACCTGACCGCCTGTATGGCTAAACAGGCGAATCTTGGGAATTTAATTGTAAAATTCACTTGAGCAACGTTGTTCATTGTCCGGTGGTGCACCAGACCATGTGGTAAAGGCTAGCTCTAGGTGTCCAACAACTACTTCATGGGGAGGCGACACAAGGCGGTCTAGTGCCTCCTAGTTTGGAAGGATCCAATTAGGATCTCAGAGGCTGCTCCCTGTACCCAGTCCGGTGGTGCAACGGTCGACCCGATGCCCCTGGGCAGAGCAGATTTCAACATCTTTTTAGAAGGAAGGGGCAATAGCTATGGGCCCTTTTGGGGCTATAAAAGGTACCCCATGGCGCACTCCTTCAACACCCAAGCATACTAAGAGCTCTACCTCACTCCAACACTCTGCCACAACACACCCAAGCGATTCTAGCGAAATCCGAGCACAGTTTTCAAGTCATTCTTGTAACTCTTTGTGTTTGCACTCTTGTGGTCTTGTTCTTGTGTTGTGAAGCTGGTTTTGGTTCTTGTGTGTGTACTCTCTCCCCTCTCTTGTGTTGTGATTCACGTTGTAACTCTAATTCTTGTGTACGGCTGCAAAAGACTCTAATTTGTGGAGATTCCTTGCGAGAGGGATATAAGTGATATAAGGAATACTTTGGCACTCAAGTTGATCTTTGGATCACTTTAAAGGGATTGAGTGCAACCCTTGTCCGTTGGCACACCACGACGTGGAGTAGGCAAGAATTTTAGGCTTGGCCAAACCAGGAAAAATCACCGTGTCTCACGTGCTTACTTCTTTGTGATTTTTCCTCCATTTCCTAAGTTCTCCAAATTCACTAGTAATATTTTTCTTAGTCTATTTTATAACTTAAAAGAGCAATAAAGTGAAGAGGACTTTCTATGTTCTTCTCACTTCAAACTTGGTTTAGTTTTCACCAATTCCTAAGTTCTCCAAATTCACTAGTAGCTGGGGCATTGAGATGGATCGAGGAAGAGGTTGATACCTTTGATGAAGTGTTGGATACTCGAGGAGATTATTATGCCATGATCGGGTTCTAGAGCACAACTTTGGCTGCCGGGTGCCTGTATATAAAGGCGACTGCAAAACTGAATTTTCCCATGTTAGTGAATGATGTGAAAGAACCATCAGCTGATGCCTTCAATGTGGCAAAATGCTTCTTTACTCTTATATGGAATAACGGTGGATGGGAATTTGCAGGACCCAAAGCTGAAGCCAATATGCAGAAGGTTTGTCGTTAAATCTTAGCCTAATTCTTTCACTTGTATTTAACTACTTGTATATGTTGCAGGCTAAAATAGCTACCAAGAAAATCGAAGCTATGAAGAAATCTTAAAGACTATCAAAAAGCAAAGCACTTTCAGCTTTGTGAACAAGAGCTTCTGTTGATACTATAACAGAGCCTTTTAGTTGAAGTAGTAACATGAGTTTTTAATTAATCATTTGATAAAACAATGACTAAATGTTGGTGAAGGTGAAAATATTAATATGACTTACATGAGGAATACTTTTGCCTCTATTATATATCTTCATATTCTGCTTTGTGATGAGTGAAAATCAAAAATGTCTTTTGAGCTAAAGGCGAAAAACATCTCCCCTTCTTTTCATGCATAACAAAGAATTAGATGAACGAAGATTAACATGCCTTACCATTGTCGTAGCAAATGTTGCCAAATGTGCGAAATTAGCTTACCTTCTTTATGAAGGAATTTACATTCTTCTGTCATCTAATATGCGGGACTTATTTTTTGAGCTGAAGATAGTAAACAATTTCCCTTCTTGTGACACATAGTATAATGGTGCAAAAGCATGGATAACATGATGAGATGATGTATATTGCCAAAGATGTTATAATGATGGTGTAACAATTGAATAGTAACTAATTCCGCATCCATAGTCGTAACCATCATATAAATGATTCTGCCCTCATCTAAAGGACTTTAGGACCTTTTTTCTTTCTGACTCTACCTTCCATCTGAATGACTTTGGAGCCTTATCACCATTACTTGGTGATTTCCATTTTAACTTTGTCTTCCATCTAAAGGACTTTGGAGTCTTATCACCATTATTGGGTGATTTTCTTTTTGACTCTGCCTTCCATCTGAAGACTTCGAAGTCTTATCGCCATTACTAGGTGATTTTCTTTTTTCTCTTTTTTCATTACACTCGATGGTGTAACCCTAGAGTTATATTTTACAACATGGCTAGGGGAATAAATGTCTTTATATTTGATCGGAGAAGCTACATGAGTTACAAAGGTAGCCCCATTAAAAAACCTTACACTTTGTCTGATCGGACAAAGGTACCCTCATAAGGAAAAAGGGTGCTAACTTGAAAATAGAAAAACACATGTGTACTATACATAATATCTATGAAGCTCATCAACATTCCATGATCTTGGGATCTCATTTCCTTCCATGTCTTTCAATCTGTACGGACCCAGTTTGTTCGAAGCTATGACCAAGAAAGGGCCATCCCACTTCGACAGAAATTTTCCTATGGTATCTAGGTTGGCCAGCCTTCAAATCTCAAGGCTCCCTAGTAGTATGTTCTTCAATCTTACTTTCCTATCTCGCCATTTTCTGGTCTCATTTTGGTACTTGCTAATTTGTTTGGTTATCTCGAGTCTGACCTCTTCTATGGCATCTTTAGAGACTTTTTGCAGGTCGGCATCTTGGGCTATGTAGATAACCCTTAATGATTTTCTCTTTATTTTTTCTGGGGAAGTGCTTCATATCGACAAGCTTGAACGGGGTAAACTAGTGGATCGTTGAGAGCACCTAGAGGGGGTGAATAGGTGATCCTGCAAAAACACAACTCCAAACATAAAGTATGTCTAACATTAGGAGTTCATGTGATGTGTAAAGTAGATCAACAATAGTGAACTCCTAGTGAACTCCCAGCTACATCTTCTAGAGTGAATCCACTAGTGAACTCACCAAAGGTGGGAGTTCATGTGATGTGTAAAGCAGATCAACAATAGGGGTTAAAGCTGAGCATTGCTTTTAATAAGTTGGTCAAATTTTTATTAGCAATTACTAAATGTAAGTAAATATCATAATAAATAATAGAACAAAATTAATAAATAATCCCATGCAATGCAAATGACAAATTGAATTTAAGTCCTATAAATTAATCATGTGAGAGTCCTGAGCTGCTCATGACCGTGAGCTCGGCTAGTATACCAGTTTTACACTCTGCAGAGGTTGTACCCTCTACCAACAAGTCGTGTATCCCATGTCGCCAGGGTTTTCAAGGCCCTTAGACACTACCGAGGTGAATGGCTAGGGATCCACTACGAGGCCTTTACAAAGTTCCACTAGCTTCCGAAAACCCGCTACAGTTTATGGGAAGAGCACTTTCAAGAATCACTCATCTGACCGTCATCGCAGCAAAATCAACCCGAGAACCTCCCTGCATGCAACTCCCCTACTGCCCTTGCCCCTTTCGGGTAAGGTAGTCTTCCACTAGCTTTACTAATTAGTCAGCCAAGGGCGTCCCATTCCACCCTTGTGGTGGCACGTGTTCTCAAGTTAAGCTCCATGTTCCAATTAAAGATAATGATGATCTTGACATGAACATAAATAAAATAACAGAATAATTGGAACATGGATATAATGAAATATTAACCCAAAACCATGTAAAGCAATAGCATAACTACCTAAATGATTCAGGGGTAAACAAGGTAAAAAGGATAAACAGACTAGGGTAACCTATTGAGTCCCATCAAAATTAAACCTATGCTTGGATAAATGAAATTAAAGAACATTATTGGGTAATAAAAGTGGTCAAGGGCACAACTTGCCTTCAATGAGCTCCTGCTTAGCAACTTCTATCTACTGAACACCGGGATCCTCATCCACTGGCTCTTCTACTCACCACATTACAAACAAGCATAGTATATAGAGAAAATTAACATCACACCAAACATGTAAACAAAATACATAATAATAATCTACACATTAAAATAAGATAATAGGAACATGAATCATTAATTTTGGAGTCATAGATTTTAAGTTATGAGTTTCTAAAGGTTTTATATGTTTTGTACAAAATTAAATAGGATATAAATTTTATTGTGACATTCATGTCAAAACGGTGGTACTAAATGATAAACAATAATATTACAAAGTTATAGAAATTGGAATGGATTAATTTGGACCTCATATGAATTTTCTATGAATTAAACCAATTCTAGGGGTTTATTTTTACATTGAAAATCCTTTTCTAATTAATTTTCCTGATTTTTCTAGTTTCCTGCACTGGGCGCATTAAAACAGAGAATTGCAGGGGCCTTTGTGCAAGTATTATTAATACTTAGTGAACAGTCCCGTGGATTATGGGTTTAATCTAAAATAACATAGGGGTTCTTTAATAAAATTGTCGAGGCCGAAGGGGTACGGGTGCATTTCGGCCATCTGATTAGAGATCAAGCGTCCAAATTAGATCGGACCCGGTTACATATACTGCTACGCCTACTACCATTGGATCCCAGATCCGTGGTCCATGTCAAGCCCTTGCTCTATCAAATCTGGGTCCTACGCAGCATGATCAACGCCCTAGAATTCCACCTGCCGCCTAGACACCTACCATCTAATCCTGGCCGCCGTTTTACGATCGGACGAACCACATGCCATCTTCTTCCTTTAGCCGTGAACTTGGAGGAGCAAACGCCCCAGCGGTGGTGCCCCGCAAGTAGGCCACACATCGTCTGATTCCTAGGTGTTTTGCGCGATGATCGAGCGACCCACTACAATCTATATCCCGACGATACCTTGTGCGAAATTCATAGCGGCAAAGATAGCGGAAAGATTCACCACACAAAGACGAGGAAGAGGATGGGCGAAGGTGGCGCTTCACCACGCGACGCGAGCTCCACGAAAGATCACTGCCGAGGACCCCCCCCCCCCCCCGCACAGATGGTTTCGTCCCGCCCGAAGGTCACCACCAGCAGTCTCCCAATCCACAAGCAATCCCTCTTCCCTCTCGGCTCCTCAACTATCTAGCGACGGCTTTCCAGCGTAATCCCAGAAGCCGACGCGTACGGAGGGAGGAGCGGCGCGCCCCACTTTATCTCGCCTTGAGGTGATGAGCTAGGGGGGAGGTGGTCCGGGTATCCAGCAGGAAACGCGGGGAGAGTGGTTGTAACCAACTCGCATGGAACCCACGAGCGTCGGTAGCCGTCAAGGAGAAGGGGGGCTCCTGGCGATGCAGACCCATGAGCCGGTGAGAGAACAACGACTGACGTGCAGGCCCGGTTCGTAGTGACAGGGAGCTCCACATGCGTGAGGGTGGGCAAATGGGCCGACGGGGAAGTATTTCCCACCAGGCAGCGCACGTGAAAAGAAGGTTGAGTGGGCCGGAATACAAGGATTAGGGCCACGCGCTGGCATAGCATTTTTTCCTTTTCTTTTCTCTTTCCCCTTTTTCTAAATTTAGGTTTTCCAAATTTTAAACTCAAACTTTTGTTTACTGCTCCAATATTCTTCAGATAAAATGCCCAATTCAAATGTGAAGAACTTTATTTCTTTATGTATATAATTTTCTTGTATTGTGTGGTATTAGTTCTTCACCATCCCCAAATTCTAATATTCCAAATGGGGTCTAAATTTCTAATTTAAACTTTTTTGTTGTTCTATACATTTTTATTATTGTATGCACACACAAACAAAATCCAACATGATGCATGTATTATTTTTGGGTGTCATAACTTAATTAAGAGCTTTTGATGTGATTGTCCACATGTGATAACAAATGGAGGCAACCACATGTATGAAAAGCAACTATATTTCCTTATTACACTTTTGGGTATTACAAATCCTATCCCCCTTAACAAGAATCTCGTCCTCGAGATTTAGGAAGGACTAGGGAAAAGATGGGGAAATTATATTCAAAACTCTTCTTCTCTCTCCCAAGTAGCTTCATCATCTCCATGGTGACTCCATTGCACTTTGCACAACTTTATCACCTTATTTCTTGTAAATTGAGTCAACGTGTCAAGAATCTTGGTAGGATATTCTGTATAAGTCAAGTCACCCTGAACACTGAGCTCTTCCATTGGTAACTATTCCTCAGGGACACGAAGACACTTCTTAAGTTGAGACACATGGAATACATTATGCACATCAGATAGATTATCAGGCAGCTCGAGTTGATAGGCCATTTCCCCAACTCGCCTAAAAACTCTAAATGGTCCAATAAATCGAGGGGACAATTTGCCCTTGACTTAAAATCTCCTCATTAAACGAAGTGGTGACACCTTGAGGTACACATGATCACCTTCCTCAAATTCCAGTGGTCTCCTTCTATTATCAGCGTAGCTCTTTTGCCTGGTCTGAGCTACCCTCAAGTTCTCCCGGATTATACAGACTTGTTCTTCTGCCTCTTGAATAAGTTGAGGCCCAAAGAACTGTGTTTCTCCAGTCTGATCCCAATATAGAGGAGTCCTGCACTTCCTACCATATAAAGCTTCAAATGGTGACATCTTCAGACTAGCCTGGTAACTATTATTATATGAGAACTCAACATAAGGTAGACTTTTATCCCAACTTCCTCCATGCTCAAGGGCACAATCTCTCAACATATCTTCCAACACTTGATTAGTCCTTTCAGTCTGAGGGTGATAGGTCGTACTAAAGTTCAACTTTATATTCATATTCTCATGAAAGCTTCTCCAGAATCTTGAGGTAAATTGTGAACCTCGATCAGACACGATCTTCTTTGGTACTCTGTGTAAACACATAATCCGAGCCATATATAACTCTGCTAGCTGAGAACCTTTATAAGTAGTCTTGACTGGAATGAAATGAGCTACTTTATTCAATCGATCCACAATCACCCATATAGAATCATATCCTTTCGGGGTGCGAGGCAATCCAGTAATGAAATCCATGTCAATTTCTTCCCACTTCCATTCGGGTATCTTTAACGGGTGCAATAATCTAGCTGGTCTTTGATGTTCAGCTTTGACTCTTTGACAAACATCACACATAGCCACATGTGCAGCCACATCTCTCTTCAATCCATACCACTAGTATTTCTGCTTCAAATCCTTATACATCTTAGTGCTACCAGGATGAATAGAATAATCAGAGTCATGGGCTTCCTTCAATATAGTCTCATGAAGGCTATCAATCTCAGGAACACATATCTGGTGCTTGAACCATACTGTGCCTTGCTCATCCTCCATGAATTCTGGACCTCTACCTTCAGTAATCAGATCCTTGATCTCTTGTATTTTAGCATCACCAATCTGACCCTTGCGAATTTCTTGCTCCAAGGTAGGTTCCACATCAATAGTAACTCCTTCAGTGTGAGCAACTATCCACAGGTTAAGCCTCCTAAAATCCTCGACAATCTCATCGGGTAGCTAGGCAACAATAGCTGAATGGACGTGCTCCTTTCAACTCAAGGCATCTGCAACTAGATTTGCCTTGCCTGGGTGATAATGAATCTCCAAATCATAATCATTTATGAGTTCCAACCAACGGCGTTGTCGAAGGTTGAGATCCTTCTTAGTGAATATATACTTCAAACTCTTATGATCGGTGTACACTTGACACTTGGTTCCCATAATATAATGTCTCCATATTTTGAGCGCATGCACTACGGCTGCCAGTACTAAGTCATGAGTGGGATAGTTCAACTCATGTTTCTACAACTGATGAGACGCGTAGGCAATCAAGTGTCCTTCTTGCATAAGCACGCATCCCAAGCCTTGGCCACATGCATCACAATAAATGTCAAATCCCTTCTGTAGATCTGGCATAACCAACACTGGGGGTGACATCAATCTCGTCTTCAATTGATCAAAGCTATCTTGGCACTTTTTGTCCCACTTAAACTCTCTTCCCTTCTCCAGAAGCGAGGTCATAGGCTTAGAAATCTTAGAGAACCCTTCAATAAATCTCCGATAGTAGCCTGCAAGTCCCAAGAAACTCTAGACCTCAGTAACTGTTGTGGGTATGCTCCACGCCATTATCTCCTTGACTTTAGCAGGATCCACTAATATCCCACCATTAGAAATGATATGTCCAAGGAATGGCACTTCATCAGTACAGACCTCGCATTTGTTGTACTTGGTGTAGAGTTGATTATCTCGTAGCTTTTGTAGCACCAATCTCAGATGTTCTTCATGATCACTATCACTCTTAGAATAAATAAGAATATCGCCGATGAATACCACGACAAATCTGTCCAGATACTCCATAAACACCTTATTCATCATATTCATAAAATAAGCTAGTGCATTAGTTAGTCCAAATGACATAACTGTGAATTCATATAAACCATATCGGGTTGAGAAAGTCGTCTTGGGAATGTCAGATGGCCTAATCTTCATTTGGTGATAACCCGATCGGAGATCAATCTTTGAGAACACCCTAGCACCTCTCATCTGATCAAATAAATCCTCAATGCGGGGCAACAGATACTTGTTCTTCACAGTAACATCATTAAGGGATCTATAATCGACACACATCCTTTGTGATCCATCTTTCTTCTGTACAAATAGAACCGACGCTCCCCAAGGTGAGGAACTCAGATGAATGTACCCAGCCTCTTGCAACTTCGTTAACTGCTTATTAAGTTCTTTTAACTCTTCTATAGACATCCTGTATGGCCGTTTAGAAATAGGAGCAGTCCCAGGTAAGAGATCAATGACAAACTCAACTTCCCTATCTGGTGGCATCCCTGGTAACTCCTTTGGAAAGACATCCGGAAAGTCCCTAACCACACGGATGTTGTCACCAACAAACTTCTCATCTACTAAGAATGTCGCAAGTCTGGTAGTGGTAGTTACTGCAATTTCAACTTCAAATCTTTTGCCTTTAGGGCTGGTGAGTTCTACTGTACCCCTACCATATTGTATAACGACCTTTGCCTTTCTTAGCCATGACATACCAAGGATCCGATCTATACTGCTTTCCTCTAGTATTATAGGGGTAGCCCAGAATTCTCTTCCCATAATTGTCAATGTCAATTTATGTGTCATATGATTTGTCTCAATAGACCCTTTAGGTGTAATTACTATCATTGGTGTTTTCATATTTCGTAGTGGTAATTCATTTGTGTTGGTATATCGAGCAGACAAGAATGAATGTGTAGCACCAGAATCAAATAATATTGTTGCAGGAATTGCATTAATATAAAACATACCAACTACGATGTCAGCTCCTTCAGCAGTAGCATCAGCGCTTACCTGATTAACCCTAGCAATAGAGAATCCCTTGCCAGATCCCGGAGTCTGATGCTTGTTCTTCTCCTCTGCAGACAAACATTAGCATAATGACCTGTCTTACCACACTTATAGCATGTGGTACCAGCACTCTGCCCTGAGAATTTCGCCAGGGTGCTAGTGGGGCAGCGTGATGAGTCGGTGGAGTCCCCTGAGGTGTGTGCTAAGCTGGACGTTGGCCTCCTCCAGTGCGGACTGGTGTAACCTGAGGTGGAATGTAGCGAGGACGAACGCTATTGCTTCCCTGTCCCTGGGATATCGCCTTCCTCTTCAAATCTCCCAGCTGAACACGCTTGTGTTCAATAGCTAGGGCCTTGTCGAGTAGCCTCTGAAATGATGGAAACATATGAGCCACTAGAGCATACTGCAGAGGACCATTAAGTCCTTCAATAAAGTGCTCTTGCTTCCTCTCATCTTCAGCAACTTCATCTGGTGCATATCTGGAGAGCTGAATGAACTTATAGTGGTACTCGCTGACTGACATGCTCCCCTGCTTCAGCGACAGAAATTCTTTCTTCTTAATCTTCATCAGTCCAGCTGGTATATGATAGTTCCTGAACTGTGTAGCAAACTCCGCCCATGTGATAGTATCAGCAGCATCATGGGCAGCAACATAAGAATCCCACCAATCAGCAGCAGGACCTGTCAGATGACCAGAAGCATATAGAACCTTGTCCCGGTCAGAGCATTGGGCAATGATCAACATCTTCTTCATAGACTTCAGCCAATCATCAGCGTGTAGAGGATCTGGAGAGCTAGCGAATGTCGATGTCTTATGGCTCATGAACTCACGGTGCTTGTCCCGGGGTGGAACTGGTGGTGGTGTTGGAGGAAGTGGTGCTTGATGCTGTTGCTCCCTTCACTCCCGGCGCATCTCCTCTCGCTCTTGGCACATCTCCTAACGCTCCTATCGCATCTGCGCATGCATGTCTGCCATAGTATCAGCCATCTGGGCTGCAACTGTGGGATCAGTTCCGGCTGGTGGAGGATTTGGAGGATCCATTTCAGCTTGTTGTTGTTGTGGTTGTCTCAATATCCTCCGACTATGTCGATTGGGGGTAGATCAATTCCACCACCCTTCCTAGTATTGACCATCTGAGTTAGAAACATATGGTAAGAAAGAATTGTAGACAAGGCAAGTATTTACGAATCATGTTACTTTGGGGGATCTATTAGCTAAGTAGATTAGTGTGTTACCTACTAAAGCTAATTCATTACCTTATGGTGGTACATGCTAAGATGCCCAACTATAATGTTTCAATCAATCAAAGAAGCAAATCAGGCATTTATCATCAGCACAATCAACCAACATTTTTAAATAGAGAAAATAGTTTTAATTTTGTCTTAGGTTTCCTATCTCTTGAAAAGTTCAAAAATGTAGGATTCCAAGGTGTGAAATCCATCTTTCCTTAGAGTAGAAAAGATAGGAGTAATCAGAGTAGAACAACAAAAGGTGAGACAGGATCAAGATAAGATGAGTATAGAAAGAATCAGAGTAAGGTAAGTGGGTAAGGGTTTTGTCCATTTCTATCTAGGTTTCGTCCTACAGTCAACATTTCCTCTGATACCACTTCTGTCACACCCGAATTTAAGGGACAAAGCTGGGTGCATCTCATACATGCGGCAAAGAAGACAACATATATAATACAGAGTGTATAGAGATAAATGTCACAATAACATCAGAGTACTTATTACATAGCAGAAGTCTTACAAAACAAAAGATAAATATAAAACAAACTAAAATAAATCATTGGTGCCATAAAGTCAACTGGGAGACGCCACCTAGATCAGATCAAACTCCTTCTTGTGTGGCTCCTCTTGAACCACCTGTTCTTCTCCTGTCGGGGGTATGAGACAGCAAGGGTGAGCTAACACATGTTCATCGCTCAACAAGTTGTGGGGAATAATGTGGCATGAACTCACCAAAGGTGGGAGTTCATGTGATGTGTAAAGTTGATCAACAATATGGGTTAAAGCTAAGCATTGCTTTTAATAAGTTGGCCAAATTTTATTAGCAATTACTAAATGTAAGTAAATACCATAATAAATAATAGAACAAAATTAAAAATAATCCCATGCAATGCAAATGACAAATTGAATTTAAGTTCTATAAATTAATCATGCAAGAGTCCTGAGCTGCTCATGACCGTGAGCTCGGCTAGTATACCAGTTTTACACTCTGCAGAGGTTGTACCCTCTACCGACAAGTCGTGTATCCCATGTCGCGAGGGTTTGCAAGGCCCTTAGACACTACTGTTGGCACTCGCTTTTCCAAGCAAGAGGGTTCAACGGGGAAGTGGAGAGAGTGTTTGTAAAGTTCAACGGGGAGTGGCAATAGCTCTGTTAATCTGCCCTCTCAAGGGTACTGTATGGGGGTATTTATAGGCACCCGAGTGCCTACCATCCTCGTGCAAGGACGTTTGTGCCCTCGGGTACCCAGAGTATCCTCAGAATATTCCCCCAAGGGGAGGTTATAGACCGTCATTATAGAAAAAGCCATTACAGATGAGACCCGTAACACGCTCATCCCTGCGGGGCCCGTTACAGTGGGCCAAATCCCATTTGGGCTTCCGGACATGATGAGGACGTGAGGCTTGCAGGCTTCATCAAAGTCTTGCCTTCGTCTTGCAATGGAGAAGAGCAAAGACAGCTGCGGAGTCCTCATCAGACTGGCGTCCTTGGCATCGTTGGTGAAGCGAGGCGACAAAGGCATCGAGCGAAGGGTAGCGTCTTCGCCTTCGCCCCAACATTTGCCCTCCGAGGGACCAGTTCGACTGAGTCATCTGGTGCCGAAGACATCGCTAGATGGTGGAAACACTGCCCTCGCTCAAAGTGGTCCCGTGGGGGTTTTTGAGGTGACCTTTGATAGACATGGCACTGTTGGACTACGTGTTTCCTGAAGCGTCGTGCCCTGTCTATAAAAAAGGCGGAGCAGCTTGGGCTGTCGCTTACCTTTGCGTGCGCCGGAAAGCCCTAGCTTTTTGAAACCATTCGCCCGCTCGCTTGCCCTCCTTATTCTTCTGCTTTGGAGATCTGGCCCGCGTCAAGCAAACCGCGCGCCGCCACCGACGGTACGTTGCAATGTCGTCTTCTTCCTCATCTGCTGCGAATGCGCCGTCGGCCGATTCGTCGTCTGAGGATATTCTGAGCGATTTGGCGGCGATGGAGTTACAGTCGGGCCACACGGTGGAGTTCGGCGTCTCGAGGATTTCCTCGGTTCGCGTGCAGGACATGCAGCAGTTGGGGTACTTTGGTAACGGTGTTGGGCGCGTCTTGGGGCGGAAGAGATTCCTGAGCCTGAGGGCGAATTGGTTGTGTTCGAGGCATTCTTCATCGCCGGCCTTCGCCTGCCTGCGCATCGTTTCGTGGCGGAGGTCTTGCAGAGGTTCGACGTCCAGGTCCATCAGTTGACGCCTAACGCCGTGGTGGCCCTGGCGAAATATGTCTGGGCGGTGACTTCGTACGGCGGTCAGCCCTCCGTGGAGGTCTTCGCCAAGAACTATTCTCTGCACTGGCAAAAGAGAAAAATTGGAAATAAGATTGCACAGTTTGGATCGTGCACCTTCACGCCAAGGACCAGAAAGACTTCGCGCGGAAGTCGTGGAACTAGTCCCATGTGCTCGCAACAAGTGGGGCAACTGGTGGGATTATTGGTTTTATGTTTCGGGAGGCGAAGTCGAAGACCTCCCAGGGCTCCCCGTGGTCGTAATGTGTTCCCACTGTTATGTGACATTCCCACCGTTTGAGGTGGCGGAGGACGATGAGGATGAAGGGGCCCTCCGGTGTGCTATCCGCATGAGCAGCGGACGTGATTTGGTTGAGGAATTCATCGGTTATGGAGTGTGGCCCTTGGCGCATGGCTGGGTGCTTGGCGAAGTGTGCCCTCGCCAGATGCCTACTTTGGGCGAGCAGTTGGTGCGGAGTCCTACCTTCGCTTTGGATTTGCGCGGCCGGAACCTAGCCGCGTTCGTGCGTGAAGTAGAGGATGGTGCTGTGAGGATTGTGGGGCGGTATGCGCCGAGGATGGAGGCTCTGCAAAGTTGGGATATTCGTGGATCCAATGTTCGCTTGAATCGTGTCTTCGAGTTAAACCGTCTGCCGTATGGCGGTTACCCTGGAGACGACGCCGCTGCTGCTATCGATCGTCGCGGAAAAAAGCCAGCGGCTGAGGAAGGCCCTTCTCAGGATGCTGCGTCGGCCATTAAGAAGAGAAAACTAGGTACTGCAGCTGAGGGGTTGGGGGTCTCCGATCGTTTTGCTGTGGAGTTAATGTGGACTTGTGTGACCCTCGAGGTTCCGGGAGTCTTCAGCGCGAATGCTGGAGGTTACCGAGGGTCGATGGCCAAGGAACGTTTCGATCCCCCGGGCGGCCGGCGAGGACATATTTATGTCTCGTTTGGCCCGTGAAATGAAGATTTTTTTTATGGATGGAATATTGCTGTTGTTGTATCGGCAGTGATGGACAAGGATCGGCAAGAAGCGACGCGGAAGCACCAGACGTTCACTAGGGTCGGGGACCCTAGTCGCGAGGTCAAGAGGGCGCAGGGAGGCACGAAGTCTGCCGCCCCCGGCAGCAGCAAACCACCGTCGGCTGCGAAGCCAGCCGTCCCCGAGCCCAGCAAATCTTCGTCGGGTGCGAGGGCTGTCGCTTCCGGCTCGGGCAAGCCGCCCTCAGCTGAGCCTACGAGGGGGCAAAGGCCACTGTCTCCGGTGCGCACCGACGAGGCGACGGCAGGCGGTGCCGACCTTGACATGGACATCTGCGTGGATGATTACAGCGTGGGTGGTGTCATGATATTTGATGCCCACACGGGCCGAGGACTCGTTGGTGAGTTTTTTTAACGCAGGGACTTGGTCTTGAACAAGATTGTGGTGCAGAGTCGGATGCTGGGCAATTGGCTGTTGTCCCAGCTCTGGTGGTGGCCACGCCGGCTGCGTTAGCGGATGAGGCAAATGGTACTTCGCAGGACCCGTGGTCTAAATTTTGCGCGAGCGGCGAGATTTCGTCGGCCGCCGCCGCTAAAGACGTGGTGGGTTCTGTCTCCCAGCAGCTGAAGCATGCAACGCAGGAGCTGAAGCATGTAAGTCGTCTTGGACTTCGTTAGTTTGTTGTGTTTATGTGGTTGCGAATCTGATGGATTTTTCGTGGCAAGCGGCCGCCTTCGCCGACCATGTTGCGTCGGGCGCTCTGACTTTGGAGTTCGCTGTCGAGAGGCAACGACTCGAGGGCAGGATCGAGCGCCTCTGGGCGCAGCATACGGATGCTGTTCGAGAGAAGTCAGAACTGGAAAACAAGAGCCACCGGCTGACGGAAAGGTTGGCGGCTGCGGAGGCCGAGAAGGAGGATCTCAGGCGTTAGTTGGCGGCGGAGAGGAAGGACGCAAACAGAGCATGTGCTGAGGCGCAGGATGCACAAGCCGAGGCCAAGCTTGCGCGTGCGGAGGCCAGTCTCTCCTGCCAACACGCTGAGGAGGTGGAAACGAGGTTCTGCGGCCTGCGCGACCGCCTGGACAAAGCGGAGGCCTCTACACGCGCAGAGGTCGACCGGACGCACGCACAGCTCGTGGATGAGTATCGGGAGCTTGGTGCGTAGACCGCTCCCTTTGAAGCGTCCGGTCAGGAGGTGGGCCTCCGCTTCCTCGGGTGGCTACAGGAGGAGCTGGAGGTGCTCCCGATGATTGTGACGGGCCTCATGTCCTTCGCCTCCCTCATTACCTGCGAAGGGGATGTGAATGCCCTGCCCCGCGAGGTATGCGGGCACTTCGAAGTCTTCGACCAATCGGATGAAGACTTCGAGCACGGAATCTTCTAGATTGAGGACCCAGTGCTGAAGCGGTCGGATGGGGCACTTTACAACAGGATGTGGGGCCCTCATGGCCATGAGACTGTCTGGGAGAGGTCCGACCGGGCTATGGACCAGGTAAGTGTGTGTATAGTTGTGATTGTATATGTGGGTATATGTGTATATTTGTGTGGTTGTTGAGTGAATGTGCTATTTCTGTAGATGGCACATGATGAAGTAGTCGAAGACCTCAGGGATCTGGATTGCGCACTGCCCGAGGCGTCGAGTGCGAAGGAGGGGACTGGGGGGAGCTGGCGCCACCGTCCGATGTTGGCGAGGGCCCCTTGGTGACCCCCGCGTCGCCCTGTGCTGGCGAGGACCCCATGTCGGCCGTTGCGCCAATTGGAGTGGACGCTTCGGTGTTGGCGGGCGAACCGGCTGCCGAAGACCCTGCAGCGTCGGCCGGCCCTTCGTAGGTGGCGGAATAGGGGCTAGGGCTATCGGTGTAAAATTTTGTTTTTGTGATACTGAAACTCGGTTGCTGCGCAGGTTCCGATGTATGGGCCTGCACAAGCAACCGCTGCTGATGATACTGATTTTGTGGTGGGCGCAAACGCAGTGCCTGTCAATGATAGTTTAACTAGTTCTAGATCTGGGTGTTTTTCGTCTGATGGTGAGTCTGGGAGTCCGTTTTCCTGGACCGAAGAGTCTTCAGATGAGGGCTTGGATTATTTTACTATGTTAGATGTGGCCGTGGCGGAGTCCTCGCCGCGTGTGGAGGTTGGCGAGGTGGCTGATCTTCCTAGTGCGAGGACCAAGTGCCGGCGGTGAAGGGTGGTGTCGAAGCATGGCGTGGGCAAGGTTTCGCGAAGTGGTAGGCACCGTCATATGGGGATGGAGCAGGACCGTCTTCGAGTAGATCGGTTTGGTAAGCGAGAACTATTGTCCTCGCCGATTGGGATGAGCATAGGTGAGGGGGATCTGCGAAATCTTTTTGAGGGTGAGGAATTGAGAATAATGTTGTTCAATTAT
Organism: Zea mays; assembly: GCF_902167145.1. NCBI lineage: Eukaryota > Viridiplantae > Streptophyta > Magnoliopsida > Poales > Poaceae > Zea > Zea mays. The sequence goes on from NC_050096.1 coordinate 141,618,304, forward strand.
AGGGAGTTGGGTATCATCCCGAAGGTTGAGCCGATGTAGTATATGGTTCCCTCGCTGTGTGTATGTAACTGCAACTTGTATTGTAATGTGGCATGTTGGCCGTTTTCGCACACCTGTGCTGATCCAGGTGCACCCTTAGGCGACTTTTGCATGGAGTGTCGATTGACGTACTTATTGCGCTTATCCGGCAGCACCCTTAGGCGACTTTTGCACGGAGTGTCTTTTCGGAAAAAGACTTCGATGGCGCACTTATTGTGCTTGTCCGGCTGCACCCTTAAGCCTCTTTTGCACGGAGTGTCTTTTTAATAAAAGACTTCGATTGGCGCACTTATTGTGCTTATTCCGGCTGCACCCTTAGGCGTCTTTTGAACGGAGTGTCCTCTTGGAAAAAGACTTCGATTAACGCACTTGTTGTGCTATTACGGCTGCACCCTTAGGCGACTTTTGCACGGAGTGTCCTCTTGGAAAAAGACTTCGATTAATACACTTGTTGTGCTATCCGGCTGCACCCTTAGGCAACTTTTGCGCGGAGTGTTGCACGCGAGGGTAGTCTGTGCTACCTGTCGCAGTGACTTTGGAGTGGTCGAATGTCGAAGACCCTCAAGACTGTCTTTTTCGACATGTTGCGTCTGAGTTTTTGTTTTTGTGGGGGCTTTTGCTGGTATATTACATGGCTCCGCCTCATTAAAAACCTCACCCCCCCAGGAGGAAAAGAGTGTGGGCCAGAATAACATTGTTTGCTGGATTACAAGGGCGCGTGGGCCCTGATGGTTAAACAAAAAATTTGCGGAGATTGTCAATGTTCTAGGAGTGCTCTAAGTCTTCGCCGGAAGGCGTTACTAGCATGTACGCGCTGGGGGATGCCTTCAACTTGACGATGAATGGACCCTCCCATTTTGGCTCCAGCTTGCCCCGTGATTCTGTCCGGATGGTCCGGACGAGTACGAGGTCTCCTTTGTTGAACTCTCTTGGGATGACCGTGTTGTCACGCCAGGCCTTGGTTTGAGCCTAATATTTGTTGAGGGCCTGTAGGGCGAGGACACGGTCTCCGTCGATGAGATCTTTGGACGTTGGTTCGTCGACATCGGGGACCGCTGATGTGCTTGTTCGAGGCGGCCCATGTTTTATCTTCTGCGGTGTCATGGCCTCGGATCCATACAATAGACAAAAAGGTGTGAATCCAGTTGCTCGGCATTCTGTCGTGTTTAGGGCCCAGACCACTTCGGGTAGTTGGTCGGCCCATTTGCCCTTCTTGTCATCGAGAAGTCTTTTCTTGATGGCGGTGAAAATCTTGCCGTTGGTGCGCTTGACGACGCTGTTGGATTGCGGGTGGTATACCGAGGCGAAGACAGGCTTGGTGCCGATGGAGAAATAGAAATCCCTGAAGTCCTGGCTGTCAAACTGTTTGCCGTTGTCGACTGTGAGTTCGGACGGGACTCCGAATCGTCAGATAATGTTTTGCTAGAAGAACTTTTGGGCGGTCTTCGATGTTATCGTGCATACTGCTCTGGCCTCGATCCACTTGGTGAAGTACTCGACGACAACGAAGGTGAATTTGAGGTTCCCTTGAGCCGTAGGCAATGGTCCGACAATATCCAACCCCCAGCGTTGAAGCGGCCATGTGTGGGCGATCATCTTGGTGAACTGCGAAGGGTTGCTCGAGCGGAGAGAAAACTTCTGGCATGCTTCGCAAGACCTCGTGACTCGATTACCGGTACAGATTATCGCGGGCCAGTAAAATCCTTGATGGATCACCTTGGCAGCGAGGGCCCTGGGTCCTGAGTGGGAGCCGCAAGTTCCGCTGTGGACTTCGCGAAGGATTTGAATGCCTTCGGTTTCGGTCACGCATTTTAGCATGGGCTGACTGATCCCCTTTTTGTATAGCTGGCCCCCGACTAGTGCGAAGTCCCGGCTTCGGTGCGTGAGGCATTTGGCCTCATTGACGTCACTTGGGTGGTAATGTCCTTGCAAATACAAAGTTATTGGGGCCCGCCAATCTTCAATCATGATGAGGTTGACGATGCGGTGGCCTTCGGTGTCATTAGTTACTTGTAAGCCCTCTGGGTTGCGGACAGCTGGTGTGCCGATGACATGGTAGAACACGTCGGAGGGCACGGTCTCGCCTTTAGCCGCTGCCTTAGCCAACGCGTCAGCCTCTTTGTTCCTGGCATGGTCCATGTGCTGTAGGGTGAAGCCCTTGAACTGTTTCTCGAGACTGCGAACAGCCGTGAGATACTGCATGAGCGCGGGGTCTTTTGCTGAATATTCTTTTTCGACCTGGCCGGCAACTACTTTGGAATCTGTCTTGACTATGCATGTGGTGACACCGAGTGCTCGCAGTTTGCGAAGGCCCAGGATGACGGCTTCATATTCTGCTATATTGTTGGTGCATCTGTCAGACTCCAAGGTGAAGCTAAGGCGTGCTTCGTATCTGTGCTTGACGCCTGTGGGTGACGTGATAATTGCCGCTGCTCCTGCCCCCGCATGGCACCATGCGCCATCGCAGTGGATGGTCCACACCTTCTCTAGACACTCTTCTTGCTGCCATGTTGGCCCTCAGTCAATGATGAAGTCCGCCAGGACCTGCGACTTGATTGCTGTCCGGGGTTCGAAGGTGATGTGGTAACCGGAGAGTTCGGCTGCCCATTTGGCGATTCGGACGGATGCCTTTGGATTTCTGAACAGCTCTCCCAGGCCCCTGTCCGAGGTGACCCGCACCTTGAACTCCTCGAAGTAGTGGCGCAGCTTGCGCGATGCCATGACAACTGCATATGAGATTTTTTCTAGTTCATTCATGTTGCACTTGGAGGTCGTGAGGACTTCCGAGACGTAGTAGACTGGGCACTGCCGGGTCGTGCCCTCTCTATCTTGCTCTTGGACTAGCGCTGCGCTGACTGCACATGGCGAGGCTGCGATGTAGAGCAGCAGAGGCAGCGAGGGGTCGGGACTGGTAAGAATTGCCAGGTCTGACAGGTGTTGCTTGAGTGACTCAAAGGTTGCCGCCTGCTTTGGTCCCCATGCAAAGTCTTTTGCGCCGCGCAGTGTCTTGAGAAAGGTAGACTCCGCTTTTCGAACTTGAAGATGAATCTGTTCAGGGCGGCCAATCTTCCTGTCAATCACTGGACATCCCTGGTTGACTGCGGGGTGCCATGTTGATGATTGCTTGAATCTTGGTGGGGTTGGCCTCGATCCCGCGGTGCGACACCAGGCAGCCAAGTATCTTCCCCTGGCGAACTCCAAAGACGCACTTCTCGGGGTTGAGGCGAAGTAGTGCGTCCTGCATGTTAGCGAACGTCTCTGCAAGGTCAGCCAGGTGATCTTCTTTATTTTTGCTTGTAACAACGATGTCGTCCACGTACGTGAAACTGTTGTGGCCCACTTGGCTCTCGAGCACTATCTTGGTGAGGCGAGAGAAGGTTGACCCAGCGTTCTTGAGTCCCTCTGGCATCCTGATGAAGCAGTACGTGCTGAAGGGTGTGATGAAGCTGGTGCTGGCCTTATCTTACTCTTTCATGTATATCTGGTGGTAGCCGGAGAAGCAGTCGAGAAGGGACATGACTTCGCAACCGGTTGCGTTATCGACTATTTTGTCGATCCATGGCAGCGGGAAATTGTCCTTGGGACAGGCCTTGTTGAGGCTGGTGAAGTCGATGCACATGCGCCACTTGCCGCTTTTCTTTTGTACCATGACTATGTTGGTGAGCCACGTAGGGTAGGCGATTGGTTCGATGAAGTTGGCTTCCAGGAGGCAGTGCACTTCGGCTTTGGTGGCTTCTATCTTCTCGTCGGACATTTTGCGCAGTCGCTGCTTTTTGGGCGCACCGAAGGGTCGATGCCCAGACCGTGCTCAATGACGGTGCAGCTGACTCCGACCAGGTCGAGGGCAGACAAAGTGAAGACATCCTTGCTTTGGGAGAGACAAGTGATGAGTTTCTCCTCGTCTCGCGAGGTCAGGTCTTCGCTTATCACGACCGTTTGCTTGGGCATCGCTGAATCGAGGGGAACTATCTTCGTTCCATCGTTGCTCTATAGTTGTGCCTTTACTTTTTCGTCGGCGGCCGGGCAGGTCACTTCAGAGTTCGCGTAGTGTTGTAAGGCAGTGTACATTCCGTTGGCCTGGAACGAAGTCTCTCTCAATATTGTGCGCAGTCTGTTGGTTACCGTAAACTGTTATCACGCCTTGTGGGCCTGGAATTTTCATGCAGAGGTACAGTCCGTGAATGGCCGCTTCAAATTTATTGATGGAGCCCTGACCCATTATAGCGTTGTAGGGATAAACCATGTCGACGATGTCAAAGGTGACCTGCTTGCTCCACGCATTGGGTGCTACGCCGAATGACAGGGGTAATTCTATCTTGCCCATGGGGAAAGTTCCCTTGCCGCCGAAGCCATATAGGGGGTTGTCCGAAGGCTTGAGTAAGCTGTGGTTGATACCCATGCGGTCAAAGGCGTGCAGGAAGATGATGTCCGCTTGGCTACCGTTGTTAACTAGGACTTTGTGCAGGTCCCAGATTGCCACACTGCAGTTGATTACCATGGCGTCGACGTGAGGTGCGCTGCGCAGATCAACATCTCTGGCGTCGAAGGTTAGTGGCACATGTGACCACCTCGTTTGCACCACTGGGCCAGTGAGGGTGACATGGTTGACACTCCGGTAATGATCCCTCTTCTGCCGCTTTGTCTCGAAGTCGACACTGGACCCTCCGGTGATCATGTGGATGACTCCGCGATACGGCTGATCGGCAAAGTCTTCCTGCTTTGGCGCTTGGGGTGATTTTGGTGGTGTGGGTTCGGGTGATGTGGAGGCGGAAGCGGGGGTGGAACAACTTGTACTTCCTGATGGTGCGGATATGCGTGGTTGGGTGGGTGCTGGACGTGGGCGTTGTTGTATGGTTGTGGGTGGTGGTGGTGATAAGTGTGCACGACAACTCTCTGGTTGTCGGCTGGTTGTGCTCGAGATATCCTGTCCCTGGTGGCCTTTGTTTCCGGGCAATCCCTTGTTGGTTGTGTGCTGTCCTCACCGTGAAATAGGCAGTAAAATCTGTGCGGTTGCTGCGTCCGTCCCCGGTCTCGGCCTCGCGTGCCATTGTCGCGGCCCTGGGGGTATTCCTGACGGCGAGCGGCCTCGCCGGCCGGGTGCTGGTTGGCTATGTTATGCACCTGCTGCTGACTGTGGCTGTCCCGTCCGGAGTCTGACTGCGAAGGCCTTGTCCAGGTTCAGCTGGACTGTGGAGGGTCCTTGGGCTTTCTCTGGGACTCGACCTTTCACTGATGGAGCTCTTCGGATCTGGCGTACTTCTCGAACAGCTGATATAGCTCTTGGAGATTTTTGGGTGGGTCCATGATGCAGTGACTGTATAGGACGCCAGCCCAAAGGCCGCTGATGGCGTAATGTATCGCGATGTGGTCGTCGACCGATGGTAGTTGTGACTTGAGAGTCAGGAACTTGCGGTAGTACTCCCATAGAGTTTCCTTCTCTTGCTGCTTGCAGAGTGATAGCTCGGCCAAAGCGTCGGTATCGGGTCGGTACCCTTGGAAGTTGAGCAGAAACTTGTCCCGGAGTCCTTTCTAGGAGTCGATGGACAATGGCCGCAACCTGGTGTACCAGGTCAAGGCCGGACCCTCGAGGGCGATGATGAAAGACTTGGCCATTGTGGCGTCGTCCCCTTCGGACGATGCGACGATGACTTGGTAGCTCATGATGTATTGTGCTAGGTCGGTGTTGTCGTTGTACTTTGGGTAGGTCCCTGCCCTGAAGTTGGCAGGCCACGGTGACGCTTGGAGTTGTGGAGCTAGGGGGCTTCGCTCATCAAGGTAGTTGATGCCTTGGAAAGCTGCGGCATGGGGGATGAAGGGCCCGCGCTGGGGTATGAATAAGTCTCCGGCTGGGACGCGCTGTTGGAGAGGCGGGTCGTGCTACAGATCATGCTAGCCTTCGCTCTGCATGAGCGCGATCTCTTGCTCGAGCTCCCGGGCTCTCTGCTCCTCGTCTCATATCATCTGGCGCACCTTGGCTTGCGCGGTGACACGTTGGCGCTTGGCCTCGAGGATGTCTTTTTGTTTTTGGAGATTGTGGTTCTTGATGCGCAGGGCCCGTAGTTGTAGTTGTTCTTTAGCTGAGATGCCGATGACTTCACCGTCTTCTGCTGTGTCTTCGCCCTCTGGTGGAGCGAAGCCTGGGGTGGTGCTTGTGGTAGTCCTCCGGAGCTGCAGGTGCGTAGGGTGCCTTCGGGAGTGGGGTGTTCGTGGCGCTGTCTCTTGCTGAGAGCTTCGTCTTTGGAGGCTTCTTGGGGGTGTTGTCTATGAGGGCCTTGCCTTTTTTCTCGGCCAGCAGCGCTGCCTTCGCTGCTTCATCGATGGATGGGGCTACCTTCGAACTAGCTCTCTAGGGTGCCATCGCGGGTGGTTTGTTCGTAGCACGAACGGTGGGCGGAAAATGTTGGCACTCGCTTTTCCAAGCAAGAGGGTCCAACGAGGAAGTGGAGAGAGTGTTTGCAAAGTTCAACGGGGAGTGGCAATAGCTCTGTTAATCTGCCCTCTCAAGGGTACTATACGGGGGTATTTATAGGCACCCGAGTGCCTACTGTCCTCGGGCAAAGATGTTTGTGCCCTCTGGTACCCAGAGTATCCTCAGAATATTCCCCCAAGGGGAGGTTACAGACCGTCATTACAGAAAAAGCCATTACAGATGAGGCTCGTAACATGCTCATCCCTGCGGGGCCCGTTACAGTGGGCTGAATCCCATTTGGGCTTCCGAACATGATGAGGACGTGAGGCTTGCAGGCTTCGCCAAAGTCTTGCCTTCGTCTTGCAATGGAGAAGAGCGAAGGCAGCCGCGGAGTCCTCATCGAACCAGCGTCCTTGGCATCGTTGGTGAAGCGAGGCGATGAAGGCATCGAGCGAAGGGTAGCGTCTTTGCCTTCGCCCCAACAACTACTGAGGTGAATGGCTAAGGATCGACTATGAGGCCTTTACAAAGTTCCACTAGCTTCCGAAAACCCGCTACAGTTTATGGGAAGAGCACTTGCAAGAATCCCTCGTCTTAGTGCCATCGCAGCAAAATCAACCCGAGAACCTCTGTGCATGCAACTCCCCTACTGCCCTTTCCTCTTCCAGGTAAGGTAGTCTTCCACTAGCTTTCCTAATTAGTCAGCCAAGGGCGTCCCATTCCACCCTTGTGGTGGCACGTGTTCTCAAGTTAAGCTCCATGTTCCAATTAAAGATAATGATGATCTTGACATGAACATAAATAAAATAACAGAATAATTGGAACATGGATATAATGGAATGTTAACCCAAAACAATGTAAAGCAATAGCATAACTACCCAAATGATTCAAGGGTAAACAAGGTAAAAAGGACAAACATACTAGGGTAACCTATTGAGTCCCATCAAAATTAAACTTATGCATGGATAAATGATATTAAAGAACATTAATGGATAATAAAAGTGGTCAAGGGCACAACTTGCCTTCAATGAGCTCCTGCTTAGCAACTTCTATATGCTGAACACCGGGATCCTCAGCCACTGGCTGTTCTACTCGCCACAATACAAACAAGCATAGTATATAGAGAAAATTAACATCACACCAAACATGTAAACAAAATACATAATAATAATCTACAGATTAAAATAAGATAATAGGAACATGAATCATTAATTTTGGAGTTATAGATTTTAAGTTATGAATTTCTGAAGGTTTTATATGTTTTGTACAAGATTAAATAGGATATAAATTTTATTGTGACTTTCATGTCAAAACAGTGGTACTAAATGATAAACAATAATATTACAAAATTATAGGAATTGGAATGGATTAATTTGGACTTCATATGAGTTTTCTATGAATTAAACCAATTCTAGGGGTTTATTTTTACATTGAAAATCCTTTTCTTATTAATTTTCCTGATTTTCTAGTTTCCTGGACTGGGCGCATTAAAACAAAGAATTGCAGGGGCCTTTGTGCAAGTATTCTTAAGACTTAGTGAATAGTCCCGTGGATTGCGGGTTGAATCTAAAATAACAGAGGGGTTCTTTAATAAAATTGCCGAGGCCGAAGGGGTACGAGTGCATTTTGGCCATCCGATTAGAGACCAAGCGTCCAGATTAGATCGGACCCAGTTACGTATACTGCTGCGCCTACTACCATTGGATCCCAGATCCGCGGTCCACGTCAAGCCCTTGCTCTATCAAATCTAGGCCCTACGCAACATGATCAACGCCCCAGAATTCCTCGTGTCGCCTTGACACCTACAATCTAATCCTAGTCGTCGTTTTACGATCGGACGAACCGCAGGGCGTCTTCTTTCTTTAGCTGCGAACCTGGAGGAGCAAACGCCCCGGCGGTGGTGCCCCGCAAGTAGGCCACACATCGTCTGATTCCCAGGTGTTTTGTGCGATGATCGAGCGACCCACTACAATCTATATCCCGACGATACCTTGTGTGAAATTCATAGCGGCAAAGATAGCGGAAAGACTCACCACGCAGAGATGAGGAAGAGGCTAGGTGAAGGTGACGCTTCACCACACGACACGAGCTCCACGAAAGATCACCGCCAAGGACCCCCCCTCGCACAGATGGTTTCGTCCCGCCCGAAGATCACCACCAGCAGTCTCCCAATCCGCGAGCAATCCCTCTTCCCTCTTGGCTCCTCAACTATCTAGCGATGGTTTTCCAGCGTAATCCCAGAAGCCGACACGTACGGAGGGAGGAGCGGCGCGCCCCGCTTTATCTCGCCTTGAGGTGATGAGCTAGGGGGAGGTGGTCCGGGTATCCAGCAGGAAACGCGGGGAGAGTGGTTGTAACCAACTCCCATGGAACCCGCGAGCGCTGGTAGCCGTCAAGGAGAAGGGGGAGCTCCTGGCGATGCAGACCCACGAGCCGGTGAGAACAGCGACTGACGCGCGTGCCCGGTTCGTAGTGACAGGGAGCTCCACACGCGTGAGGGTGGGCAAATGGGCCAGCGGGGAAGTATTTCCCACCAGGCAGTGCGCGCAAAAAGAAGGTGGAGTGGGCCGGAATACAAGGATTAGGCCCACGCGCAGGCATAGCATTTTTTCCTTTTCTTTTCTCTTTTCCCTTTTTCTAAATTTAGGTTTTCCAAATTTTAAAATCAAACTTTTGTTTACTGCTCCAATATTCTTCAGATAAAATGCCCAATTCAAATGTGAAGAACTTTATTTCTTTATGTATATAATTTTCTTGTATTGTGTGGTATTAGTTCTTCACCATCCCTAAATTCTAATATTCCAAATGGGGTCTAAATTTCTAATTTAAACTTTGTTGTTGTTCTATACATTTTTATTATTGTATGCACACACAAACAAAATTCAGCATGATGCATGTATTATTTTTGGGTGTCATTAGTTAATTAAGGGCTTTTGATGTGATTGTTCACATGTGATAACAAATGGAGGCAACCACATGTATGAAAAGCAACTATATTTCCTTATTACACTTTTGGGTATTACAAAGACTTGTAGTTGGTATACTAAATTTAGCATATGTCCCTTGATTGATGTGTTGCCATTTTTTCCATGCTATGCTTGCGTGCAAATTAAGTTAAGTATAAGGTCGTGTATCCCATGTCTTAAGCAATTTAGATTTGTATGCCCTATGTTATAGAAATAACTAGTGCTTGTGTATGAGTGTTTGTAGTGTCCTGTCATTTGTGCTTACTTCACTATCGTGTGGCATCTTATGGTCTTGTGTTACTTTTTATTATGCTCATACATATGTGTAACACCCTAAAGTTCAATCTTGTGAAAATAAGGAAAATTCCCCAAAAGTTTTAAATCAAAACACCTTTCCTTAAGAATATTCATACTTTCGAAGTTACCGCTCCCAAAATGAATATATTTTATTTTTAGACCAAAATAAAAGATACTTAGATAAACTAAAGTATCTTTGGAATTATGATTAAGCTATTTCTTAATATATAATCTACAATATAAATTATATTTCCCTAAAATTCATAAGGTGTGAACTATTCTCCATTTCATGATGGGAATCATGTATAAAAGAACTAAAATAAAACAAATATATAAAATATATTTTTGCATTCGTGCTGGAAATTTTGTGATGTACATGTAGTTTATATTGGAGTCTTAAAACTAATTTTGATTTAGTTTGGATTTGTAAATTAAATAGAAATCTAAAAACAGAAAATAGAAAAAAAAAGAAAAAAACCTCACCTAAACTTGCGCCATGGGTCGTCTCCACCCTGCGACCGGGCCAACTCCCCACTTACTCCTCCTGCACAACCCACCTTCCCCCTTTCTGTTTCTGTGTTCATTTTCACTGAGTCCCCGTCAGGTGGGCCCGTTCGCCAGCGCGCCATCCATCCCATGCATCCTCACGCGTGTGCCGCCAGGGACACTACGTTGTGGGCCCCGACAGCCAGTAGCCTCTTCCCCGCGTGGGCACCAGAAAACGGAGAATCCGCAGTATTCGTTGAGATCCGACCGGGATTTTGGGATCCCAATGGCCTCTGGAGGTATTTACAAGAGCGCAAGCCTCATCCTCGTCCACACGATTGGGTCACCAACTGCCTAATCATAGACCACCATGCTAAGCGAAGCAACCAAACAAGTCGGGGGAGAGAACCGATGCCGCTGGGGTCGACCTGCGTGCACACCGGCGACAAGGCCTCAACGACCACCCTGAGCTCCTCCTTGGGACGCCTAGAGTTTTCCCGTGACCTCAATGGGTGGCGCTTGTGTCGGGATGGCACGAAATTTGTCCCTGAAGTTCAACCTCCGCCGCGAGTCACCGTAGGGCATGTGCGACATTGTCGGTGTCCTCGTCTCGGGTAAGAACACTCCCATGGAATTCGCCTGGGTCTCCTATGTGCGCAGCATCGTCAGAATCATAGGTTACCGACCTATAGCATGGGTTGGGAAGTCCGACCATGGCGCCACCGTCGACTGGCGGCCGCCGTCGTGGTCGTGTCGGGGGAAGAAGATAAGGAGTGGGCGTCATATCCAAACGGAGGGGTGAGACTAGACTTCGAGCACCGGTTCGACCGGTTCGAATGGGTCGATTGGGGCCGTCAATTGAATCACGAGTGGTCGGGATTTGGCCCGCGTACCTGTTCGTACCGGCCGTTGATCTTAGAAAGAGTGGTCGGGATTACACTCAGCGTATTCCCATTCTCCATTTAGAATCTCGGTCATGGATGGCTTAATCGACGACTCTGGGCGCGTACCGTTTCGATGTTGGGGTAAATGTAATCAGGGATGTAGAATCAGATCTGGGCGGTCGAGATTTAACCATACCCCTTCGAGCAGGGACAATTGCAAACGAGACCTCGGATTACGTAGTATTCAACCCGTCGTCTTACCTAGGGTAAAGACCCTTACTGCTAGGTCCTATTATTTACACTGAAGACCTTGAACTCCTATTAAATTATAGGCGCAGTCCGTAGAACTTAAAATAAATCTGGAAAATAGTATTAAGTGTAAAAATAAATATAAAATCTTAGGAGATTCATAACTTCTTTATTTTAACTCCTTTTTGACCCATTCTAGTTGCATTAAATTCATAAAAGTATTGTTTATCATCTAGTAACCTTATTTTGTTATGAAACATAGGTAGAAATTATGCACTTAATTTCTTTTGTATCCAACACTTAAATCTTTAGAAAACCATAACTCGTTAACCGTAGCTCGAAGCTACGATCTAGTTACGACATGTAGAACATTATTACGCAGTTTGTTTTTATGTTTGGTGTGATGTTAATTTTGTCTACATCATGTTTGTTTATATTGCTACGATTAGTAGCAAGGTCATGAGAATCTGAAGATCATCCTAGTACCTAGAATCTCGCGTCTCGGGCAATGCCCTTGATCACTTTTCTTTACCTAATAATGTTCCTGTTAATCACTGTGACATGCTTAGGTTAATCTGATGGGACCTAATAGGTTTCCCTAGACTTGTTTATCACACACCTTGTTTACCACTGAACTTTTGGGTAGCTTTGCTATTGCTCTACTTGGTTTTGGGATTAATATTACATTATGATCATGTTCCAATTATATTGTTGTTTAATTATTGTTCATGACAAGATCATTGTGTTAATTGGAACATAGAGCTTAACTTGAGAAACACGTGCTACCACAAGGGTGGAATGGGAAGCCCTTGGCTAACTAATTAGGAAAGCTAGTGGAGGACTACCTTACCTGAAAGGGGCAAGGGCAGTAGGGGAGTTGCGTATACTGAGGTTCTCGGGTCGATCATGCTGCGATGGATTTTCGGACGAGGGATTCCTATATTGCCCTTTCTATAAGCTGTAGCGGGTTTTCTGAAGCTAGTGGAACTTTGTAAAGGCCTCGTAGTGGATCCCTAGCCATTCACCTCGAAAGTGTCTAAGGGTCTAGCTAACCCTGGCTAGACGAGATACACGACTTGTGGGTAAAGGGTGCAACCTCTTTAGAGTGTAAACTGGTATATTAGCTGTGCTCGCGGTAATGAGCAGTTCAGGACTCTCGCATGGTTAATTTATGGAACTAAACTTAATCTGTCATATGCATTTGCATCGCGGGTGTTATTATCAATTTTGATCTCTTACTTAATTGGGTTGGTATCTATTTATACTTAGTAATTGCTAATAAAATTTTGACCAACTCTAAAAGCAATGCTCAGCTTTAACCATCTCATTTGGTAAGCCTTACACTTCACATAAGCTGCCACCTTTGGTGAGTTCATGCACATTATTCCCCATAACTTGTTGAGCGATGAACGTATGTGAGCTCACCCTTGCTGTACTCACATCCCCCCCAGGTCAAGAACAGGTACCGCAGGATGAGGCGTATGAAGGATGTTGTGATGAGTTCGTGAGTGGTCTAGGCCGGCGTCTCCCAGTCAACTTTGGTTGCTGGATCATTGTCTTCGTATGATATAATTATTTAGCTATTTTGTACAGAACTCCTATTATATAGTAAAGATGTGATATTCGTTTCTGTACCATGGTGTCACACCCGGATTTAAGGGATAAAGCCGGGTGCGTCTCATATGTGCTCCAAAGAAGAACATCACATATAATGATAAAGTGTATAGAGATAAATGTCACAAGTATTATTATTACATAGCGGATGTCTTACAAAAATAAATGAGAACAATAAAGCGAACTAAGTATTATTCCTTGGCGCCATCAAGCTGACTGAGAGACGCCACCTGATCAACTCATACTCCTCATTGTAGGTCTCCTCTTGGACCACATGTTCTTCTCCTGTGGGGGGGTTATATATCGCAAGGGTGAGCTCACAAAAGATCATAGCTCAACAAGTTGTGGGGAATAATGTGCATGAACTCACCAAAGGTGGGAGCCCATGAAGTGTAAGGCTGATCAATAAATAATGGTTGAAGCTGAGCATTGCTTTTAATAAGTTAGTCAAATTTTATTAGCAGTTACTAAATGTAAGTGTATACCAACCCAAATTAATAGTAGATCAAAATTAATAATAAACCACAATACAATGCAAATGACAAATTAAATTTAACTTCCATAAATTAATCATGTGAGTGTCCGAGCCGCTCATGACCGTGAGCAAGACTGATATACCAGTTTTACACTCTGCAGAGGTTGCACATCTTTACCCACAAGTCATGTTACCCATTTGCTAAGCGATCGCGACTTCCCATTCATCTACATCGAGGAGATGAAGCAGGGTAGCACTACTAGGACTTTCCAAAGTTCCACTAGTTCGAGAAAACCAGCTACAGATTCAGGAAGAAGGAAGCATAGGAATCCCCCGTCCGGAATGCCAGGCAGTCTGACCCGAGAACCTCCCTATACTCTGTAGCGACGCCTCCCTGCTTGCCCCTTTCAGGTAAGGTAATCTTTCCCTAGCTTTCCTAATTACTTGGCCAAGGGTGTCCCATTCCACCCTTATGGTAGCACTGTTTTCCCGTTCTCCATGTTCCAATTAACACAGTAATCTTATCATGAACAATAAATAATCAACAGTAATAATAAGGAATGATCATGTGTCAAATTTATCTCAGCACCCAAAACTACATATAGCAATAGCAAGACTACCTAAAAAGGTCATTGGTGATCAAGGCACAGGATAAAGCAGACTATGATGACCTATTGGGTCCCATCAAAATTAAGCCTAATCATGCCATAATGATTATAGAGAACATTATTAGGTAAATAAAAGTGGTCAAGGGCACAACTTGCCTTCAACGAGCTCCTGCTTAGAATTATCCACCTGTTGAACACCAGGGTCCTCAATGGCTTGCTCGTCTACTCGCAACAATACAAACAAACATGGTACAGGAGAAATTAATATCACACCAAACATGAGATCATACTGCATAATAATATTCTACGCATCGTAACAAGATCGTAGGAACAAGAATCACTAAATTCGGAGTTACGGTTATCGAGTTATAATTTTCGGAAGTTATTAAGTTGTTGATATAGATTAAGCCAAATGAATAATTTTAGTCTATCTTTCAAGAATAAACAGAGCTACCAGATGATAAACAGTATTAAAACAAAATTAATGCAACTGGAATGGATTAAAAAGGAAATAAAATAAATTAGTTATGAATTAAATAAATTTCTGGAATTATTTTATACTAAAAACTATTTTCTATACAAAATTATCCTATTTTATTTAGTTCTGGACTATGGGCACTAATATTACAAAGTTCAAGGGCTGTTTTATAAATGTCCAGGGCACGCATGCAATTATATTGTACTGACTACAGACGGCGGGTTGATATCAAAAATTGTGAGGGGCTTTTTTGCAAGACAGCATGATCGAAGGGGTACGCATACATCACAACCATCTGATCTAACATCTACGCATCAGATTAGATCAAAGCCGCCCAACCCCTCGGCCAACATATCTAAACTGAACGGCCTAGATTAGATCCACTAATAAACGAATCAGTACATCGGCCACTCGCTACACGATCAACGACCCAGATTTAAAGCGTCTGTGGTTGACTTGTATCCCTTAGATCCTAAATCGACGGCTAGGGTTTTACAAAACGCGATCTATGACTGGCCCTTGGATTCAATCTCAACAGCCCGCATGTGGCACACCCGAAGGGGTACCCCCCATCTAATCAGAACCGTTCAAGGGAAGATCGAGGGTGCCAGCCGCGTCTTCCCTCCCCCCACGTCGGAGTCCGGCGACGACCAGCGGCGGCGGCATCACCGGCTCCGACCAAACCTCGATTTTGAGCCCAAAATGTCTCTCTTGAACCAGCTACATTAGGCGCAGGTAATTACGAAGTTGTTGGAGAGGTACTCACCAAGAAATTGCTCGCGAACATGCCCTGCCCACGGTGTTAGGTGGTCCCGTGGCGGCTTGCAACGACGGCGAGAAATCTCCGCCGCACCGTAGGTCTCCGCGCCCAGTTAAGCCCTTGCGCACGATCTACACTCCCTTTAGGACGCCTGGGACCGCACCATGGAAGTTAGTAGACGACAATGGCGACAAAAGATGGCGGCGGCTCCCACGACACTAATTGGTCTCGGTGGGGACGTACGGATTGTGGAGGTCCCCACACCCGACGACGGTGACTTGGAGGTGCTAGCGTGAGGTAGTAGAGAGCCGCTTTATCCCCAGCTCAAGGTGGACTCCGAGCCCGATGCTCAACACTGTGTGTAGGTGGTTACAACGGCATCGCCGCGAAAAGGGGGAAGAACCTGACATCTGGGCCACACGCCAGTGAGCGGCGAGATGACACGGATGTGATATGTGGCTGACGCGTGGGTCCGCAGACATTGAAGTGCTTGGTCCATGCGCGAAAAGAAGGAGGTTGGCAAGTGGGTCTGGTGCGTCGGTGAGGAAGACTGCCCAGTGGCGCGCGCAGCAGCCACTGACAGGTATGGCCCGCCTGTCGACGCGGGTTCAACAGTGTGGACCGTGCGGGCGCACATTGGGCTGACCCGAGGTATTTGGGCCCATGTGGCCTTTTCCCTTTTCTTTTCTTTTTCATTTTCTTTTCCCAATTTTCAAAGATTTAAATTGAATTCAAATCTTTATTTTGAACTTTACACTGCCAATTAAGTTAAACCCTATTTCCTCGGTAATATATCTATATATTTATTTATTTATTTACATTGTACATTGTTTTCCTTTCCTTCTCTTTCTTTATATATTATTTCCAAATGCTAAATTTCAATTTAGGTTTACCAATTTCAACATTAATACACTTTTCTTACTATTATTATCATCATTAAATGCACAAACAAATAAACTCCAACATGATGCACTTTTTCCTTTATTTAGTATAATTGTTGGTAGTCAAAGTGACCCCATGATTTTGAATATGCAAAAATGAAAATAACAACACAAGTGGTCAAATGAACCTTTTATATTTTCCCAATTCCTATACATTCTATTCCTCCCAATATTTGGGTATTACACATGAGTCATCATATGTGTGAGACTTGGTCCCAGCACACTTGGTGATTATCTCACGCCCGGGTTTGGTGCCCCTAGAACCCGGGTGTGACAATATGCATCATGCATCTTATTAGGTACACTAGATGTGGAACATGTGGACATGAAGGACATGATGTTGGAGACTGTTGGGGGCCTGCTTCGTCGCCGAAGGTCCCATAAGAACAAACACCTTCGGAAGATTGACACAAAGCCGAAGCTATCAATCAGAGAGCTTCGGAGTACATTTCTAAATGCACCGACTTAAAGATGAAATGACCAATCGGCCCGTGATAACTTGTATTATGATTGTAAACCTTTGTAAAGGGCATGAATGTAATTTCTCACAGGCCGCGTCCTGTGCCTATAAATAGATGAACAATACCCCTGTACTGTTCACGCTATCTTGTATTCGCTCGTACGCAACACTTGGATTTTTGCCTTCTGTCAAGCCGAAGGTACAAATGTAATTAAATATCGTATTTAAATATTCAAGTTTATATAATGAAGACATACAAATGATATTATATGTTTATTCATGTTATCTTTCATGTTCCATATGTTTCGCCTTTCATTTTATTATACCATGATGATGAAGGTACGTCCTTCATGACCTTCGTCCGAAGATCATTATAACCTAAGGGAAATAATGCTTCGATGGACGAAGGACATTAACATTCAATACTTTGTGTTGCCTTGTTCTTGACTCATAGCATTTGAGAACAAGTCCCCAACATTGGCGCCCATCTCCGGTGAACTCACTTCCACTGATTGAGCTGATGGCTTCGTTCAACAATGAAGCTGAAGTAGCTTCAGCTACGAAGATGGTGCTCCCCCGATAACAGGCGGTTCATGTTCAGAACCAGCCAACAAGAAGCAGAAGAAGGAAGCCCAGAGAAGGGTACAACATGTTGGGGTGCAGGGACCCTTCATCAAGTCAAAATGGTCCCACATCCCAATCACCTTCTCCCAGGAGGACCTTCAGCTCAAGGATTACCCTCACAATGATGCTATGGTTATATCTTGTGTCATCAAGGGATTTCTGGTCCACAATGTTCTGGTTGATATAGGCAGTGCAGCAGATATTATATTTGCTAAGGCCTTCAGACAGATGCAAGAGCCAGAGGACAAGATTCATGATGCTACACACCCTCTTTGTGGCTTCGGAGGAAGGCATATCGTAGCACTTGGCAAGATCACAATGCCAGTGACCTTCGGATTTGTCCACAACACAAGGACTGAACAGGTTGTGTTTGATATTGTTGACATGGAATACCCCTACAATGCAATCATTGGTCGTGGGACACTTAATGCTTTCGAAGCAATTCTTCATCCAACATATCTATGCATGAAGATACCTTCAAAACAGGGGCCCATTGCTATTCATGGAAGCCAGGAAGCTGCCAGAAAGGCTGAGGGAAATTGGACAGACTCAAAAGCCATCCACAATATAGATGGAGCTGAAGCTTGTGAGCAGTACAAGTATAGAAGAGAGAAGGCTGCTTCGGCTAACCAGCCGAAGCCCATGCTTCTATGTGAAGACATAGCAGAGCAGAAGGTACTGCTGGGGTCTCAATTATATGAAGAGCAGGAAAAACTTTGATAAGGTTTTTATTCAACAACAAAGATGTTTTTGCATGGTCGGCCAATGATCTCTATGGTGTCAACAGGGACATCATTGAACATTCACTCAATGTCGATCCGTCCTTCAGGCCCAGAAAACAAAGGCTTCAGAAAATGTCTGATGATAAAGCCGAAGGTGCTCGGAATGAAGTAAAAAGACTTCTCAGTGCTGGTGTTATTAGAGAGGTAAAATATCCAGAGTGGCTAGCCAATACTGTTATGGTGAAGAAGGCCAATGGTAAATGGAGAATGTGTATTGATTTCACGGATCTCAACAAGGCCTGCCCGAGGGACGAATTTCCATTACCAAGGATAGACTCTCTTCTGGACGCAGCAGCTTCTTCAGAACTTATGAGTCTTCTGGATTGCTACTTAGGATATCATCAAATATGGATGAAGAAGGAGGATGAGCCGAATACTAGCTTCATAACTCCCAGTGGCACCTATTGCTATCTTCGGATGCCTGAGGGGCTCAAAAATGCTGGAGGCAGTTTCAGCAGGATGAGTGATGACGGCCAAGGTCCTTCATTCCCAGATGGGCAGAAATGTGCTAACATACGTTGATGATATCATAGTAAAAAGCACGAAGCAAGAAAATCATATCACTGATCTGCAAGAAACATTTGCTAATTTCAGACAAGCTAGCCTGAAATTAAATCCTGAAAAGTGTGTCTTTGGAGTGAAGAAGGGTAAGTTCCTTGGCTGTCTGGTTTCAATGAAGGGGATTGAAGCTAACCCAAGCAAGATCGAAGCCATCCTTCGAATGGAACCGCTGAGCACAAAGAAGGGGGCCCAACAGTTGGCGGGAAGACTGGCTTCATTGAATAGATTTATATCTAGATCAGCAGAAAGAAACTTGCCATTCTTTGAAATACTAAAGTCAGCCGAAGTATTTCAATGGGGTCCAACTCAACAGAAAGCCTTCGAAGAGCTGAAGCAATACTTGATTGATATAACAACATTAACTCCACCTGCGCCAGGGGCTCCGTTACTATTGTATGTGGCAGCTTCGCACTCTGCAGTGAGTGCAGCGCTTGTGCAGGAGAAACTGGAAGGACAAATCAAAAAGCAAGCTCCAGTATACTTTGTCTCCGAAGTTCTAAGCTGTGAATCATCTAGGCCCCTTTGGTGATGTTTTGGTAATTAATGATAACTGCCTGTGGACTAACGGTTCTTGGAGAAATAAGAATGCAGGGTTGGACCACATAGAACAGCAAATGTTGGAGAATCATAAGCATTGGTTGTGGATCAGATGAAGGCAAAGGTATAATATAGGTTTTGTTTTTGCCGGTCTTGAGGAGTTTAGAGAAGATACCTGACCGGATTAGTAGTGATGTAGCTGAGGTGCCCGATCTTTCGGCGAGTAGAGATAATTCCGATTTGGCGGAAGATGACCCTTGCGATCCGACTACGACGAGCAAGCCCGAGGCGCCAATGCAATCGCTGAACCAACTCCCTGTGGTTACCGACCTTGCTGATGCGAGATCGGCCTGATCACGAAGATCGTTTCCTGTGCGCAATCGAAGAACGAACAAGAAAAAGATGCGAGCAATCTAATCTATTACTCGAGGGTGGAGTTCTGAATACACGAAGACAGCGCAGATTTGCGCGTGTTCGAGAGTAGCTAAGGCTAACGTAAAACAAAACTCGAAAATAAAGGAGGCGCAGCTCCTGCATAAATAGAGGGGGCGTAGCCCCTAGGGCGGCCAACCCTAGGTCGTCCACTATGGGCTGCAGTTGGGCTGGTCGTCTATTCTTCTGGGCCCTCATTCTTCAGTAGCATGACGAAGTTAAGATCTCTAGCACGGGCCCGAGTGATTGGCCCAGCTAATGAAGGAAGTGACGCTTGATGTGGAGGTGCTGCTGGTGTAGTCGTACTCATAGTGATGTCCTCATCATCCTCCCCTTCTTGAAGTGAAGTCGTCCTCGACGACAACTCCTCATCCTCGGCCATATATGGTTTCAAATCTGCAACATTAAAACTAGTGGAAACACCAAATTCCACAGGCAGGTCAAGGATATAAGCATTATCATTAATCTTTGTTAGCACCTTAAAAGGACCAGCAGCACGAGGCATTAATTTAGAACGGCGCAAAGTAGGAAACCGATCCTTTCTCAAGTGCAACCAAACCATATCACCTGGCTCAAAAGTAACATGTTTTCTTCCTTTACTACCAGCAACCTGATTTTTTGCATTAGTAGCAGCAATGTTCTGTTTCGTTTCTTCATGTATGGTAATCATTTGTTCAACATGTGCAGCAGCATCTATATGTGGGGCGTTCGCAGCATTAAGTGAAATCAAATCAATAGGTGCCCTAGGGATGTAACCATAAACAATCTGGAAAGGGCACATCTTTGTAGAAGAATGCGTGGCATGATTGTAAGCAAATTCAACATGAGGCAAGCAATCCTCCCAACATCTCAAATTCTTGTCTAAAACAGCCCTAAGCATGGTAGATAAAGTTCTATTTACTACCTCAGTTTGTCCATCAGTCTGAGGGTG
Source organism: Zea mays (assembly GCF_902167145.1). NCBI lineage: Eukaryota > Viridiplantae > Streptophyta > Magnoliopsida > Poales > Poaceae > Zea > Zea mays. The sequence continues at coordinate 141,638,837 of NC_050096.1, forward strand.
ACAAGTAGTGCTAAACAACAATTTAGTTCCCAATTTATTCCAAAGAGATCTCCAAAAATGGCTTAGAAACTTAGCATCGCGATCAGAGACTATTGTTTTTGGAATACCATGTAAACGAATAATTTCTCTAAAGAACAATTCAGCAACAATGCTAGCATCATCAGTTTTATGACAAGGTATAAAGTGAGCCATTTTAGAGAATCTATCAACAACCACAAAAATACTATCCCTCCCCTTCTTAGTTCTAGGCAAGCCCAAAACAAAGTCCATAGAGATATCAAGCCAAGGAGAAGAAGGGACAGGCAAAGGCATATACAAACCATGGTTGTTCAACCGTGACTTAGCTTTCTGACAAGTAGTGCAGCGTGCAACAAGGCGCTCAACATCAGCGCGCATCCGAGGCCAAAAGAAGTGGGCAGCCAACACCTCATGCGTTTTGTAGACGCCAAAATGCCCCATGAGACCGCCTCCATGCGCCTCCTGTAACAACAAAAGACGAACCGAACTAGCTGGAACACACAGCTTGTTAGCGCGAAACAGGAACCCCTCCTGTATGTGAAATTTGCCCCATGGTATCCCATTAATACAATGGCCGAAAGCATCTTTAAAATCAGCATCGTCAACATATTGATCCTTCATAGTGTCCAAACCAAAGATTTTAAAATATAATTGTGACAGCATGGTATAGCGACGAGACAAAGCATCAGCAATAACATTGTCCTTCCCGTTCTTGTGTTTAATAATGTAAGGAAAGGACTCAATGAATTCGACCCATTTAGCATGACGACGGTTCAGATTTGTTTGGGTACGAATATGTTTTAAAGCCTCATGATCAGAATGAATTATGAACTCACGATGCCAAAGATAGTGCTGTCATGTATGCAAAGTGCGCACTAAAGCGTAAAGCTCCTTATCATAAGTAGAATATTTCAGACTAGCACCGCTTAATTTTTCACTAAAATAAGCAACTGGTTTTCCTTCTTGTAACAAAACATCACCTAGCCCAATACCGCTAGCATCGCATTCAAGCTCAAAAACTTTATTAAAATCAGGCAATTGCAAGAGGGGAGCTTGGGTTAACTTATCTTTCAAAGTGCTGAACGCTACCTCCTGCGAATCACTCCAAGCAAACAGCACATCTTTCTTTGTAAGCTCATGTAGAGGCGCTGCAATGGAGCTAAAATCACGAACAAATCTGCGGTAGAAACTGGCAAGTCCAAGAAAGCTCCGAATTTGTGTGACCGTCGTTGGTGTAGGCCACTCCCGAATGGCAGCAATCTTGCTGCTATCCACCTCAATGCCCTGCGGAGTAACCACATAACCAAGAAACGAGACACGTTGCGTGCAAAATGTGCACTTTTCCATGTTACCAAACAAGCGAGCAGCACGCAAAGCATCAAAAACAGCACGCAAATGTTCTAAATGCTCCTCTATAGACTTGCTGTAAATAAGGATATCATCGAAATAAACAACAACAAACAAACCTATGAAGGCCCGTAGAACTTCGTTCATTAAACGCATAAAGGTGCTGGGAGCATTAGTCAATCCAAATGGCATAACCAACCATTCATATAAACCAAATTTCGTTTTAAAAGCTGTTTTCCATTCATCACCGAGTTTCATTCTAATCTGATGGTAACCGCTACGCAAATCAACCTTAGAGAAAATAACGGCACCACTAAGCTCATCTAACATATCATCAAGGCGTGGAATAGGATATCGATAACGAACTGTGATGTTATTAATAGCACGACAATCTACGCACATTCGCCATGACCCATCTTTCTTTGGAACGAGTAAAACAGGAACCGAGCAAGGGCTAAGAGACTCACGAATGTAACCCTTATCAAGCAGCGTCTGCACCTGGCGCTGGATCTCCTTCGTCTCCTCTGGATTTGTACGGTACGGGGCGCGGTTCGGAAGAGAAGCGCCGGGGATGAGATCGATCTGATGCTCAATGCCACGGAGGGGAGGAAGACCCGATGGTAAGTCCGTAGGATAAACATCAGCATACTCCTGCAAAAGGTTAACAACAGCAGGGGGTATATCCAAAGACGGTGCATCATCAAGCGGAACAAGCATGCGCGAGCATACAAGTGCATAACAGGGCATATGAGCTTCATGGAGATCATCAAAATCAGCACGTGTAGCAAGTAAAACAGGAGAGTGCAACTTGATTTCAGATTTAATAGGTGCGGCTGATGTCGATTTGACTTGTTGTGCAGTTTTAGCAGCCCTAGTAAGATCATCTTTCAAAATTTGGTCAGGGGTCATTGGATGTATAATTATTTTCTGGCCTTTAAACATGAAAGAATAATGATTTGAACGACCATGATGTAAACTATCAGTATCATATTGCCAAGGTCGACCCAATAACAAAGAGCATGCTTCCATAGGAATAACATCGCAATCAGCATAATCAGAATAAGAACCTAGCGAAAAGGGGACACGTACCGAACGTGTTACCTTTATTTTACCACCATCATTAAGCCATTGAATGTGATACGGATGTGGATGTGTGCGAGTGGGCAAGGATAATTTCTCTACCAACGCTGTACTTGCCAAATTGTTGCAGCTGCCACTATCGATGATGATGCGAATCGACCGTTCGTGCACGATGCCCTTGGTATGGAATAGAGTGTGTCGCTGATTTTTTTCGGCCTGGGCAACCTGTGTGCTGAGAACACGCTGCACAACAAGACTCTCATACCTATCGGCGTCGATGGGATCAACGTGCACTTCCTTATTTTCTGCATGGTTAGTGGCAATCATAGCATGACTAGTTTCCCCAGAATCACTGGCTGAAGAGTACTCACCATTGTCACGTATAAGCAAGGTACGCTTGTTTGGGCAGTCCCGAATCATGTGCCCAAACCCTCTGCAATGATGGCACTGAATATCCCGTGTACGTCCTGTGGAAGAAGCGGTGCCTTTGGTAGGGGGCGCCACTGGCTTGGTCGTCCCTGTGTGCGATGTAGTGCTAGGCGTAGAAGGTGCAGGGCTGGAAGGAGTTGAGCTGTGTGTTGGACCTCGGCCTGCAAAAGAGTTAGTATATGTCTTTGATCGTCGTCCTTGCACTTCACGTTCAGCTTTGCAAGCATATTCAAACAATGTTGTTATATCAAAATAATCCTTATAATCAAGTATATCCTGAATTTCCCTGTTCAAACCACCACGAAAACGCGCCATAGCAGCGTCATCTGACTCAACCAAACCACAACGAAGCATACCCTTTTGTAACTCCTGGTAATATTCCTCAACAGATAGTGAACCTTGTTGAAAACGCTGCATTTTGTTAAGCAAATCACGAGCATAATAGGAAGGAACAAATCTGTGGCGCATGGCAGTTTTTAATTGGGTCCAAGTAATGACACTGTTAATGGGAAGTTTTTGTTTATACTCACGCCACCAAATTAAAGCAAAATCAGTAAATTCACTAATGGCAGCCTTCACTTGGCTATTAGCAGGAATATCATGGCATGAAAATTTCTGTTCTACCTCCAATTCCCAATCAAGATATGCAGCAGGATCATATTTACCATTAAAAGATGGAATTTTAAATTTAATCTTAGAAAATAAGTCATTAGGGGGATGACGAACCACACGACGTGCACGACCACGGCGATCTCCATCGTCCAGCTCAGTGTCACCGCCGTATTCCTGCTCCATCTTTGTGGTCAATGCATCAAGGCGTGCCAGGATGGTGTCGAGTGTGGTGCGAGTCGCCGTTTGAGCAAGGTCAAGTTGGTTGAAACGCTCGGTCGTCGAAGTGATCGTTGAATCAAGCCGTTCATGCATCGTCCTAATGTCTGCAGCAAGTCCATCAACTTGTCCCCTTACTTCCTGCAACTGGGCATCCACCATGTCGTGTGCTCCTGCCATAGTTAGCGCAACACCAAAACACCAAAAGGAGAAAAACAAACGACAAAAACAAGGGTGTACTGCTCACAAGGCGCTCACACTAGTGCTGTTATCAAGTTCTTATCCGTTCTTACCAAGCCACAGTGGTGAACTGCAACCAACAGGTGGAACCGGTGAAAGATTGGATGAGCGATTGCCTGGAGAAACAGAAACCTTCTCGTCGTAGAAATATGTGGAGTTTTGGGTAGGCTGCACTCAAGTCAATGATTAGCACGATCAAACAATAACGCAAAGTTGAATTATAGTGCAAAACACGAAACTATATTGCTGGCCACAAGTGTAAAGGACGGATGGAACTAGCAGAATGGCAGTACCGTAAATATTGTACTAGCGAGGCCACTAGTAGGAATCACAAGTGATTTTGTTTTTCTTTTTTGTATGATTTTTTTGATATTTTTCTCAGCACAAGAAGCAACAAAATAGGAGCTACACGAAGTTTCACCTAAAACAGAAATCAGATGTGGTCTATAGAAAATCAGGAAGTTCTCTGAAAAGCGTGCGAGAACTTTGACGAATTTTTTTCTTTATTTTCCTGAATTTTTTGACAATTTTGTCGAACCCCAAACAGACCGTAGGTGAGTTTGGCCGGACTCATAATGGTGTCGACAAGCTCCTATAAAAATTTCAGATTTTTTGGACACCCGAGCGAAAAGTTATGCCCGTTTTACGGAAGGTACCTCAAGTTATGTGTTAAAAACGACCGGGATGAAACAACCGTATCCTTTCTCCTTCGTTTTCTTTTTTTTGTTTCTGTTTTTTTTTTAGTAACCGAAGGAGAAAAACAAGGAAGCGGTTGTTGACTCGGTTTGTTTTTTTTCTGTTTTTTTCGTAACCGAAGGAGAAAAACAAGGAAACGGCCGTTGACTCGGTTTGTTTTTTCTGTTTTCTTTTTGACGTAACCGAAGGAGAAAAAACAAGGAGACGATGTTGACTCGGTTTGTGGCGTGATCAAACGGGAGATGGTGGCGGCGCTAGGGTTTGAATGGTGGAAGAACACAATGCAACCAGCAACAAGGAAACGCGAAAGCACACAAATTCAACAATGCAGATTATTGAAAGAAAGTGCGAGGCTCAAAAGGGTGCTGGGATAAGATCTAACTTGAATTTTTATGTGGTTTTGTGGACTGTAGGAAAAAAACGCTCGATAAACTCACCGATCAACCTGGAAATCTGATACCAATTGATGTAGCTGAGGTGCCCGATCTTTCGGCGAGTAGAGATAATTCCGATTTGGCGGAAGATGACCCTTGCGATCCGACTACGACGAGCAAGCCCGAGGCGCCAATGCAATCGCTGAACCAACTCCCTGTGGTTACCGACCTTGCTGATGCGAGATCGGCCTGATCACGAAGATCGTTTCCTGTGCGCAATCGAAGAACGAACAAGAAAAAGATGCGAGCAATCTAATCTATTACTCGAGGGTGGAGTTCTGAATACACGAAGACAGCGCAGATTTGCGCGTGTTCGAGAGTAGCTAAGGCTAACGTAAAACAAAACTCGAAAATAAAGGAGGCGCAGCTCCTGCATAAATAGAGGGGGCGCAGCCCCTAGGGCGGCCAACCCTAGGTCGTCCACTATGGGCCGCAGTTGGGCTGGTCGTATATTCTTCTGGGCCCTCATTCTTCAGTAGCATGACGAAGTTAAGATCTCTGGCACGGGCCCGAGTGATTGGCCCGGCTAATGAAGGAAGTGGCGCTTGATGTGGAGGTGCTGCTGGTGTAGTCGTACTCATAGTGATGTCCTCATCAAGTAGGCTAGATAGCCATACTATTAAGAGGGGTCAATGTCTTTGATCTGTGTAAAGCTTAGTGCCTCATAGAGCATCAAGTAGTTGCATTTTCATGAGGACTAACAGCGCTTCAAATTTCGTGAGTTAAAAGTTCTTTCAAAAGCAAGTTTGAAAATTGCAAAGTCTTGGATGCGCGGACCGTCCGGGCCTTGAGGGCGGACCGTCCGCGATCCACTAGAGGGGTCCAAAGTCTAACCACTTAGGCAGCCACTTTGTTCTTTTGCACTGCGGACCGTCCGGGCCTTTGGGCCGGACCGTCCGCAGTCATGACCAGAGAAGGCTGGTTTTGGGCCAGTCCCTGAATTATAGCGTGGACCGTCCGGCTGTGATGGGTGGACCGTCCGCAAGTGTCAAACATGTTTTGGACAGGGACTGTGTGATTTTTGTAGATTTGTACTATGGACTGTCCGGGGGACTAGTCCGGACAGTACTATCTCAGGTCTCGGACCGTCCGGATTTATAGGCGGACGGTCCGCGCGTGTTAACTGTTCTTGGTCCGAGGCTCGGGTGCCTCTTGCTGCCAGGTCGTGGACGGTACGGCCTTGGAGTGCGGACTGTCCGGACCCACCTTTTCTGATAGCTCTAACAGTTTTCAAACGGGAATTATAGTCGTTATATGTACGGCGGACCGTCCGGCCCTAGGGCGCGGACCGTCCGCGTGTGCGCAGAACATGTGCTGTTTGCACATAACGGTTGGATTTTGATGGAGGGGTATAAATAGAAGGGTAGCTCATGTGAGAGAGCTCTCTTGGCCATTCCTTGCACACATTGAGCTCATTTGTGATCCTCCAACTCACTCTCTCACACTCTTTGCTTGAGATTGCATTCTAGTGAGAGATTGAGGGTTCCTAGTGCATTTGCATCATTTGGTGATTCTTGAGGCACTAGGTAGTACACCGAGCAAGCGTCATTGGCTTGTTACTCTTGGAGGTTGCCGCCTCCTAGACGGCTCGGGTGATTGTCTCCGTCGAGCTCTCCAAGAAGATTGTGGAGAAGCCGCAGTGTTGATTGTGAGGGGTTTGCGCCTACCTCGCCGGAGCGGCAAAGGTGACATTAGTGGAATCGAGGTATTGAGTGATTTCTTGTCCACTTGGCTCAAAGATCAAGCCGTGACTTGATAGAGGAGCAAGTGAGAGCTAGAAGTCCACCTCAACGTGGATTAGGGGTGATCGGCAAATCACCGATACCACGGGATAAATTTCGGTGTCTCTACCTTCTTCCATTACTTATTGCCTTGCAAGTAATTAGTGTTTTGCATATTGTTCCTCAAGTATTCAATCACCGTAGTTGTTTCTCATACATTGTTTACTTATTGTCACTAGAGAATTTATTCCTCTTGTTATATTGATTAAATTTACCTAGTGTTTTTTATTTTAGTCAAAACCGCCTATTCACCCCCCCCCCTCTAGCCGGTGTCCTAGATCCTACAAGTGGTATCGGAGCCGAGGACTCCATTGTTTGTGGATCTAATCATCTCGGAGTGGAACAAAATGGCTAGTAACAACAATGTGCACATTGGGAAGCCACCGCATTTTGATGGGAATAATTATGACTATTGGAAAATAAGAATGTCAATGCATCTTAGAGCAATGGGTGGAAAAATTTGGCCAATTGTCAGGGATGGATTTGTTGTGTTGAAAGAAGATGAACCATCCGTTAGTGATAATGAGAATATCCTCACAAATGATCAAGCCATGAATGTCTTTTATGATGCTCTTGATATAAATGAGTTCAATCGTATCAAGAATCTCACAACCGCTCATGAGATTTGGATTAAGCTAATGGAAATTCATGAAGGAACTACAATTGTGAAGAGTGCCAAACTATATGTGTGCAAAGGGAAGTTTGAGCAATTTATTATGAAAGAAGATGAGAGTGTATCCGATATGTTCAATCGGTTAAATGAGATAGTAAATGAACTCAAGGGACTTGGTTTTAATGTACCGGATGTGGATTTCACTCACAAGTTCCTTAGATCACTTCCGGAGAAATATGAGACCATTGTGACAATGTTAGTAAGGAGTGATCTATCTACAACTTCTCCAACCGAAGTATTGGGAGAAATTCTCACTCAAGATATATTTAAGAAGTCGCAAGCCGATGCTTTAAGTTTGGCAAAGAAGGTGAAAAATGAATCAATTGCTCTCAAAGCTAAAGCCTCAAAGGCAATTGAAAAGGAAGATAGTAATGATGAAGAAAATGAAAGTTAGAGTGATGGTTACATGGCTCTATTTGTAAGGAAATTCAATAAATTCATGAAGATGAAGAGAGGTCAACCTAGAAGAGGTCAAACATCTAGAAGAAATGCTTTCAATGATAGAAAGTGTTTCGAGTGTGGGGAACCCGGTCACATTACCATGAATTGCCCAAGCAAGAAGAAGAAGGGCAAAGATGAAAGTGACAAGAAGAAAAAGAAATACTTTAACAAGAAGAAAGATGGCAAAGCCTACTTAGTTGAATGGGACTCGGATGATAGCTCGGATGATGATGATGATGACACCTCATCCAAGCTTAATGCTGGAATTGCCATAAAGGAAGCTCCCTCACTCTTCTCATCCCCCCATTGTCTCATGGCAAAGGGAGATGCTAAGGTAAAAATCATCACCGATTTAAATGATATAAAAGATGATGATGATATCGATGATGTTGATGATGATGGCTATTCATATGATGATCTTGTTAGAATGTTAGGTGAGGCCGATGACTACATGCACAAAGAAAAAGAAAAATTTAAGACCTTGAAGGAATTGTATAAAAACCTCCAAGTGTCTTTTGAGGAGCTCAAGACCTCTCACAATGACCTAAAAGAAAATTGTGAGAAGCTTGTGGATGCTCAAAAATCATCTATTGTGCATGAAGTTAAGGTGGTCACTAAGGATATTGGAGTCACTTGTGACTTACTTGATAGTCTTACAAGTGAACCACTATCTACTAACCCTATTTGTGATAAATGCAAAATTTCTCTCAATGATAACATTGCTCTTGATGAATCAAAAATTATTGTTGAGAATGAAGTGTTAGTAGATAGAGTAAACACTCTAACTCATGACCTAGAAAAGGCATATGGTGGTAAGGCCAAATTGAATTTCATATTGGGAAGTCAACGATGCTCTCTTAACCGTGAAGGTCTTGGATATGTTCCCAAGAAAGTAAAGAATGCTTTTGTAAAGCAAAAGACATTGTTTGTGAAAGAATGTGACAAAGTGTGTCACAAGTGTCACAAAAAGGGACATGTTAAGAAAAATTGTCCCAAGTTCAAAAATGTATCCTCCACTTGTTTTGAGCATTGTTATGTTCTTTCTCATAATGCAAAGGTGTTCATGCTAAATTTGTTGGTACTTCAATTGTTGGAAACAAAAAGAAAGCTATTTGGGTGCCAAAGACCTTGGTCACTAACATCCAAGGACCCAAGCAAGTTTGGGTACCTAAAAGAGATTGATTTCCTTTTGTAGGTAAACTACAAGGCGGGAGGGAATCATTGGGTGTTAGATAGTGGATGCACTCAACACATGACCGGAGATATGAAAATGTTTACCCAAATGAGTGAGGAAGATTGCTCAAATTATGATAGTATCACATTTGGAGATAATCGCAAAGGAAAGGTTAAAGGTTTGGGTAAAATTGCTATTTCAAATGATCATTCTATATCAAATGTGCTCTTGGTTGAGTCTTTGAATTTTAATTTACTTTTCGTAGCTCAATTATGTGATTTAGGATTTTGTTGCAATTTCACGGTTGAAGATGTTATTATCTCTAGTGTTGATGGTAGCAATCTTAAGTTTAAAGGTTTTAGACATGAAAATCTTTATCTTGTTGATTTCTCATCTAATGAGGCAAAGCTCACAACTTGCCTATTCTCAAAAGCTTCACTAGGTTGGTTATGGCATAGAAGACTTGGTCATGTTGGAATGAAGCAACTCAATCGGTTAACCAAGCATGACTTAGTTCGTGGCTTAAAAGATGTGAAGTTTGAGAAGAACAAATTGTGTAGCTCTTGTCAAGCCGGGAAGCAAGTGGCAAACACTCATCCAAATAAAAGTCAAATGTCCACTCATCGACCTTTGGAATTACTTCACATGGATTTATTTGGGCCCACATCTTTTGTAAGTATTGGTGGTAATTCTTATTGTCTTGTGATTGTGGATGACTATTCAAAATTTACTTGGGTTTATTTTCTTCGAGACAAATCTAATGTGTTTGAAACATTCAAGTCATTTGCTATATTGGCTCAAAATCAATTTGATTTCGACATCAAAAAGGTTAGAAGTGATAATGGGTCGAAATTCAAAAATGCGAGAATTGATGAATATTGTGATGACAAGGGTATTAAACATGAATTCTCTTCCAAATATACCCCGGAACAAAACGGTATTGTTGAAAGAAAGAATAGAACTCTCATTGATATGGCTAGGTCTATGTTAGCGGAATATAGTATATCGGATTCTTATTGGGCCGAGGCAATAAATATCGCTTGTCATTCATCAAATAGACTATATTGTCACAAGCTTTTGAAGAAAACTCCATATGAATTGCTCATTGGTAGAAAGCCAAATATCTCATATTTTAGGGTATTCGGTTGCAAATGCTATATTTTGAGAAAGGGAAGCCGGCTTTCTAAATTTGAGAAGAAATGTGATGAGGGTTTTCTTCTTGGATATTCATCAAATAGTAAAGCTTATAGAGTCTTCAACAAAACTCATGGTATTATTTAAGAAGCATATGATGTTGAATTCTATGAAACAAATGGGTCTCAAGATGAGAGTGATAATCTCGATGATGTTGGGGGAACTCAATTGATAAATGCAATGAAAACAATGGCCATTGGTGAAATAAAACCAAAGGAAGATGATGATGAAAATAGTGTGGTTGTCATTCCTTCATCCTCAACTCTAAATGAGGAAGATCACCAAAGCCAACAACATAATGAAACCATGGATACTCATGATCAAGGTACTTCAAGACTGTTGGGTCTATGCTTCGTCGCCGAAGGTCTTCAAGGGAAAAGCGACTTAAAATGTGTGAGCAGGTATCTTCGGACTCGTATCAGAAAGGGAAAAGCTACAAAGGTTGACACAGCGCCGAAGCTGTGAAGCAGGAAAGCTTCGGCATGTTCGCAGAAAAGGGAACCGACTTAAAGATGAAAAGGCCATTTAGACCTCGATAGAGTGCTATAGAATTATCACCAAATGTAAAGGGCATGTATGTAATTTTGTATGAGTTGTACCCCGTGCCTATAAATAGGTGAACAGTACCCCCGTACTGTTCACGTTGACTTGGCATTTGCTTTTGCGTCACACTTGTATTTTCATCTCCTTCCAAGCCGAAGGTACATTTATAATTCGATATTGTCTCTATTTCTCTATGATGATATAATAAAGTTAAATGAATAATGTTATATGATTATTCGTGCTATCTTTTATGTTTCATATGCTTCGTCTTTCATTAATGTATACTGTGATGATGAAGGTTCGTCCTTCATGACCTTCGTCCGGAGATCGTTATATCCTAAGGGAAATAATGCCTCAAAGGACGAAGGACTTTATCGTTTAACATTCTCTGTGTTGCCTTGTTCTTAACTCATAGCATTTGAGAACAAGTCCCCAACATTGGCGCCCACCTCCGGTGAACTTACTTCCACTTTTTGAGCTGATGGCTTCGTTCAACGACCAAGCTGGAGCTGCTTCGGACCCGAAGCTGGTGCTCCCGATCACAGGTGGCTCGTCCTCAGAGCCAGCTAACAAGAAACAGAAGAAGGAAGCACAGAGAAGGGTACAGCATGTTGGGGTGCAAGGACCCTTCATCAAGTCAAGATGGTCTCACATTCCTATTACCTTCTCCTAAGAGGACCTTCAGCTCAAAGATTACCCACACAACGATGCCATGGTTATCTCTTGTGTTATCAAAGGATTTCTGGTCCACAATGTTTTGGTTGACACAGGCAGTGCAGCTGACATCATATTTGCTAAGGCCTTCAGACAAATGCAAGAGCCAGAAGATAAGATTCATGATGCTACACATCCTCTCTGTGGCTTCGGAGGAAGACAGATTGTAGCATTGGGCAAGATCACCATGTCAGTGACCTTCGGGTTCATCAACAACACTAGAACTGAGCAAGTTGTGTTTGACATTGTCGACATGGAATACCCTTACAATGCAATTATTGGTCGTGGTACTCTCAATGCCTTCGAAGCAATCCTTCATCCTGCCTATCTTTGCATGAAGATACCTTCGGATCAGGGACCCATCACTATCCATGGAAGTCAGGAAGCTGCAAGAAGGGCCGAAGGTAATTGGACTGACTCAAAAGCAATTCATAACATCGATGGAGCTGAAGCTTGTGAACAGTACAAATTCAGAAGGGAGAAAGCAGCTTCAGCAGACCAGCCGAAGCCTATGCTTTTATGTGAGGACATAGCAGAGCAGAAGGTGCTGTTAGGCTCTCAGTTATCCAAAGAGCAGGAGAAAACCTTGATAAGGTTTTTGTTCAATAACAAGGATGTTTTTGCATGGTCAGCCAATGATCTCTGCGGAGTTAATAGAGATGTTATCGAGCACTCACTCAATGTCGATCCATCCTTTAGACCCAGAAAGCAAAGGCTTCGGAAGATGTCAGATGATAAGGCCGAAGGTGCTCGCAACGAAGTCAAAAGACTCCTCAGTGCAGGAGTTATCAGAGAAGTGAAGTACCCAGAATGGCTGGCTAACACTGTTATGGTAAAAAAGGCCAATGGCAAGTGGCGAATGTGCATCGATTTTACAGATCTTAACAAAGCTTGCCCGAAGGATGAATTCCCACTACCAAGGATAGATTCTTTAGTTGATGCAGCAGCTTCTTCAGAGCTCATGAGTCTGTTAGACTGTTATTCAGGCTATCACCAAATTTGGATGAAGCAGGAAGATGAGCCGAAGACTAGCTTCATAACTCCAAGTGGCACATATTGCTATCTTCGGATGCCTGAGGGGCTCAAAAACGCTGGAGGAAGTTTCAGCCGAATGACTGCGAAGGTTCTCCAATCTCAAATAGGCAGAAACGTGCTAACTTATGTTGATGACATCATTGTCAAAAGCACGAAGCAGGAGAATCATATTGCTGATTTGCAGGAGACCTTCGCCAGTTTCAGGCAAGCTGGCTTAAAGTTAAATCCAGAAAAATGCGTCTTCGGAGTGAAGAAGGGGAAATTTCTTGGATGCTTGGTTTCAACAAAGGGGATTGAAGCTAATCCAAGTAAAATTGAAGCTATACTTCGGATGGAGCCACCAACTACAAAGAAGGGGGCTCAAAGATTGACAGGAAGATTGGCATCTCTCAATAGATTCATATCCAGATCAGCAGAGAGAAACTTACCATTCTTCGAAGTACTGAAGTCAGCCGAAGTCTTTCAATGGGGACCAATCCAACAGAAGGCCTTTGAAGAGCTAAAACAGTATTTAATAGATCTAACAACATTGACTCCACCATTGCCAGGGGCTCCTTTGTTATTATATGTGGCAGCTTCGCACTCAGCGGTAAGTGCAGCGCTTGTCCAGGAGAAGCTTGATGGTCAAGTCAAGAGGCAGGCCCCAATATATTTTGTATCCGAGGTTCTTAGTTTGTCAAAGAAAAATTACACAGAGCTGGAGAAGGTATTGTATGTTGTCTTGATGGCCTCCAGGAAGCTTCGGCACTATTTCCAAGCTTACAACATAATTGTTCCTTCATCACAACCTCTGAAGGATATTATGAGGAATCGAGAAGCTACTGGAAGGATTGGAAAATGGGCTGCAGAGCTCAATGAATTTTGTATTGAATATGTTCATAGATCTTCAATTCAGTCACAGGCGCTGGCAGACTTTATTGCTGATTGGACGCCAGGGACTCAGGAGGAGGAAACGAATAAAGACAACGAAGCCTGGACAGTGTTTTGTGATGGATCTTGGGGAACCTTCGGAGCAGGAGCGGCTGCTGTGTTGGTTTCACCTTCCAAAGTCAAAATTTGTTATGCGGCAAAGCTTGATTTTAATTGCACAAATAACATTGCTGAGTACGAAGCATTGGTTCTAGGTCTTCGGAAGTTAAAAGCAATGGGAATCAGAAGGGCCATACTTAAAACTGATTCCCAGGTTGTTTCGGGTCATATTGACAAAAGTTGTAAGGCTAAGGATCCGAAGCTTGAAAAATATCTGGATATGGTTCGAAGAGTCGAAGCTTCCTTCGAAGGGTTTTCTGTCAAGAATATCCCTCGAGGACAAAATGAGCATGCTGATCTGCTAGCTAAGTCAGCAGCACAGGGGCTGCCTTTACCTTCGGATGTGTTCTTCGAAACAATAAAAGCACCTTCGGTGGAACTTCTTGAAAGAGCAGTTCTTAATATATCTCCTGTTTTTAGCGAAGATTGGAGAACCGAGATCATCTCTTACCTTCAGGGTAAATTTCTTTCAGATGACGAAGCTTATAACAAGAGGATAGAGGCAAGAGCTCGTCCATATGTCATGATAGAAGGGGAGTTGTACAAACATGGAGTTTGTGCTCCGCTGCTCAAATGTTTATCCAGAACCGAAGGTATAGAGTTAATGAAAGAAATACATGCAGGCCTGTGTGGATCTCACATCGGATCTAGGCCGTTACTTGGAAAAGTTTTCCGTCAAGGGTTTTACTGGCCGAAGGCAGCTTCGGATGCAGCAGAATTGGTTCAAAAGTGCGAAGGATGTCAGAAATGTGCAAGAGATCAAAAACAACCTTCGTCTTTAACACAGCTCATACAACCCACTTGGCCATTACAAAGGTGGGGCCTTGACTTGTTAGGTCCGTTACCACTGGCCCAAGGGAACCTGAGGTATGTTGTAGTAGCTGTGGAATATTTTTCTAAATGGATTGAGGCGAAGCCTTTAGCCACAATAACTTCGGCTACCGTCCAAAAGTTTTTCTGGCAAAATATTGTTTGTCGTTTCGGGGTGCCAAAGGCTATCACTATGGACAATGGAACACAGTTTGACTCCGAAGTTTTCAGGGATTTCTGTGACCAAATTGGTACGAAGATCCATTTTGCATCAGTTAGGCACCCGGAGTCAAATGGACTCGTTGAAAGAGCCAACGGCATTATAATGACAGGAATAATGAAGTTAATCTTCAATCAACCCAGAGGAAAATGGCCAGATCAGTTAATCAAAGTGGTGTGGAGCCACAACACGACAACATCAAGGTCTACAGGCTTCACTCCATTCAAGTTGTTATTCGGTGACGAAGCAATAACTCCAGAGGAAGCTAAAACCGGATCAATAAGGATAGTAGCTTCGGCAGAATCAGATTCCGAAGCTGCTTATTCTATAGAAAAAGATGCTTTAGAAGGGATCAGACTGCAAGCCGTGGAGAATATCAATAAATATCAAGCTGAAATAGTTAAATGGCGGGATAGAAAGGTTCGGCTAAAAAATATTGGGCCAGGGCACTTGGTGCTTCGGAGGGTGGCCAACTCGGAAACAGTGGGCAAATTGCAGTTGAAATGGGACGGGCCTTTCTTAGTAGCATCTTCGTCAAGACCCGGTTCATACAGATTGAAAGATATGGACGGCAATGACATTCCTAGATCTTGGAATGCGGATGAGCTTCGGCGATATTATGTATAATTCGATGTAATTTTTCAAATTTTTTATTTTCTAGTTCTTCTTTCATGGCACCCTTTTCCTTTCCGAAGGGGGAGAAAGGTTTTTAATGGGGCCATCACGTGTAATTTTCTTTTTTAGTTCTATAAGAGCAAAATCCCCCAAAGAATGTAAATGTAAAAGCTGAGAATGCACCATCGAGTGCCAAAAAGAAAAAAAAAGAGAAGCTCCAAAGACGTTCCTAAGGGAATGCAGAGCTTACAGCGAAAAGTCAACGCTGATTCCGCCAAAAGTAAAGGCGAAGAAGCTCCAAAGACGTTCCTAAGGGAATGCAGAGCTTACAGCGAAAAGTCAACGCTGATTCCGCCAAAAGTAAAGGCGAAGAAGCTCCAAAGTCGTTCCTAAGGGAATGCAGAGCTGAGGTGTGATTGTTTTTAAGAAAATGAATATGGCTTCGGATACGTGTTTGGCCATTCATTTGCACATCACATTACATCATAGCATTTGCATTCATAAACATTCATCTAGGCATATGTAGGATAATCATCTTCATCGCATAAAATGGTTGCTTCGGCAAGAAGAGAAAAAAGAAGGGGAAAAATTTCTATGAAGAATAGCTTCGGAGAAAAGGAAAATGTTGTTTTCTATGAAGGAGAGCTTCGGAGAAAAGGAAAATGTTGTTTTCTATGAAGGAGAGCTTCGGAAAAAAGGAAAATGTTGCTTTCTATGCTTCGTTGCGTACGAAAAGAAGGGAAGGTGTTTTTTTTTTCGCCTTCGGCTCAAAAAAGGAAATTTCGTCCACATCAAAGCATTTCTCATGCATCAGTGAAAGGTTAAGGATATATTACAAGGTATGAACAGCATACATTAAAAACAAGTTTTTGTTTACATTTACAAAAGTTATCTCAAAAGTTTTTCAAGTACTGTCTGCAGTCTACTATCTAAATCTCCAAGGAGCTTCGGCTTCGGCGCTATTTTTGATCATCAGCTTCGGCTTCGTCATCCTACATGAATAAGGTCGTTGGAAGTCAGAATCAAGTTTACAGGAAAAGGTAAGCACAAGGTATGATTTCTTACTGGATCAAGGTGACTACGAGCTTCGTCTCCAGCTTTCTCTCGACCACCTTTTGTCCATATCACTTTTACAAATCGATTCGAGATGCTTCGGGCGAGATCAGGGATGTCATCCAGGATTGATGGTGACAAAGTAAAATTTGGCCTATTGACAATTTTCCCATGATCACAGCCAGCCTTCATGAAGGCTGCAGCAGTCCCTCGAGAAGCCACCCAGGCACAGAAGTCACCATGCCCAGCTATGACTTCGTCGAGCTCGTCAATCTCCCCCTCAATGTGTTCGAAGGTTTTTGGTAGATCTTCAGCTGAGGGGGTAAATTTTTCGCTGCTAGCTCCAACCGAGTAAAAAAAATCTTTCTTAGTCGTTGAATGCACTTGTTGCTAAATTCCAGGCATTTTTCTTGAAGATTTGTCAGTAGTTTTCTCAAATCCGAATTTTGCTGAGCTTCGGCTTCAAGTTTTGCATTGAGATCTTGCTTTTCTCGTTCGAACTGCTCACACTGGCGGAGAAGCTTCGAGTTTAGTTCTGATATTTTTGCTTCAGCTTCCGCCAGTAAGCCTTCGGCTGCCTGAAGCTCAAAGTTCTTTTTCTCAAAAGCATCTGATTGCTCCTTTATTTTGTTTTCCAAATTTCCGATTATAATTTCATGCTTTTTATCTTCAAGATCTTGCTGCATTTGCAAGGCTTTGCTCAATAACATACTCTACACAAACACAACCTTCGTCAGACATGTTTTTATTAGAAGCAATAAAGGTTAAAGGACAAGTCATTCACCTTGAAGTTGGAGTAAAATAAACTACCAACGACATGTTGTCGTCGGTAGCGGCTGATGTCTGTTTCTAGCTTCGGGAATCCAATACTCTTGGACAGAGTACTGATAACTTTGGCCCCTGTTTGGTCCCGAATACACTCTAGTTTCTCGTCATCAACGCCTCCGAAGAGGAGTGCCCCAGGTTTGTATCCACAGGATTGGGCATAGTCTTTAAGCTCTTCTATTTCAGCTTTTGTTAGATGTTCTCCAACTAAGTTTTGGAACGCGAAGGCTTCGTTTTCTGAAGCTTCATCAGCAATTTCTTTTCCTTTCTTTGACGCTGCGGTCACAGTCTCTTCGGCAGCAGTGGCAGCTTCTTCTGCAGCCATGTCTAGCAGCATTTGGTCAATATGTTCAATTGTGCTCTCTAAATTCAAATCTTCAGCTGAGGTAACTTCGGCGGCTGCGGCCTCCGAAGGTGCAATTTCAATATCTGCCCCCTCTAAAGCTGCTCGTGTTTTTTGGGCCGAAGCTCTTGGCGGCGTTTTGTCAATTACCTCTGTCACGGTAATGATTCTTTGTTTCCTTGCCTTGATTGTTTTCTTCGATTTCTCGGGCTCCTTGTCCTTCTAAAAAAACTTTGTCAGTTGAGGACCCAGTGGACTTAGCTTCGCAGGTAAGGATTCAGTCATTACCTTCAGAATTTCCTCAACAACAGCAGCAGAAGGTGATGCGGGAGTTTCTTCTGCTTCGGATATTTGTTGCTTCGGAGAAGAAGCTTTCCTTTTCTTCGGAATTTTCTTCGTTACTGGCTCTTTTTCACCTTCATCTAAGGCTTCATTTACCCTTTTCCTTTTTTGGCCTCCGGCACCTTTGTTCAGATTTTCGTAGTCTGGGTATTCGAAACCCAACGCGTCCAACACTCGATTTAGCCTTCGTTTCGGATGGGTGCCGAAGGCTGCGGTCATCAATTGATCTTCTTTTTTGGAATAATTGCCAAGTATTTCATTACACATCGCTTCAATTGTATCTAGCCACTCTTGGCAGGGTGCTTTAAAGTACTTTTTAAACTTGAAATAGTAAGGTAAACGTACGAGTTCACCTTCTTTCTTTTCCCCCTGTAGCTTCGGCATTTCCCATTCTCTCAAACTGGGAAAAACTTTGAATGCTAAAAACTCTTGAACCAGGTCCCTTGTGCTGATATGCTCTGCAATAATTCTAAATTCACTCATTGCTTGTTGTGTTGGACCTTCGGGTGTCATATTGCAGCGAGGTCGGGTTTCTCCGAAGATTAATTCCAGCGGGCTTTGTACAAGCTTTTCCTTGTCGTCATCAATCTTGACATAGAACCACTCTGATTTCCAGCCTGCTGCCCACTTGCTTCGGTAGCTAATTACAGGGAACTTTGTAGTTTTCCGATAGGCAAAGTTATAGCAACCAAAATTATCGTGTAATCCATCTTTTCTAGCCTTTGTTTGATAATGTAGCTCGTGAACCCGGCAGAAGCTGTCTGCAAATGGTTCCACTGCTTGGCTTCGGAGTGCCCAGATATAAACAATAAGCCTAACGATAGCGTTAGGGGTCAGCTGATGAAAATAGATACCGAACCTCTTCAGTACCTCTCCAATAATCCCGTGTAGGGGGAACCTTAATCCAGCCTTTAGAAAACTTTTAAAAATAACAATCTCATCCTTCTCTGGCTTCGGGGTAGTCTCTTCTCCACCGAAGCGCAACAACTTCTTCTGATTTTCAGTAAAAAAGCCCGCTTTTACCATCTTGGACAAATCAGCCTTCGAAACAGTAGATTTCCCGAAGTCCAGGTGGCTCGGCTTGCTAGGCATGGCAATGCGGTAATCATCTTCGGAATCAGTTTCCTCAATATCTTCTTCCTCTGCTTCAGCGATTGCTTGTTCTGCTTGTTTTGCATCATCATGAGGGATCTTTTCTGAAATCACTAGACCCGATCGTTGCATGGCTTCGGAGATGGGAAGAGTCTCCGAAGCTTCAGTTTCCTCCCCCTCGCGCTCAACCCTGGCGGTAGAGCGGACTCTGGCCATTCAATTATGAACTTGTGAAACTTTAAAATTTTCTTCCTCCGAAGCAGGTTTCAAACTGGAGCTTCGTTCGTTTCTAACGGACAAGCTTCGGCGATGGTTAAAAATTTTGGCAGGAAAACAGTGCAAATAGCAATGAATGCTGTGGTAACTTCACACCTACTCGTCTGTTTATATAGTGCTGCAGGTAAGAAGGCGAAGCGCCAGAGTTTTTACACCAGGCGCACACCCGCTTGCGCTCGCTGCGCGGTGGACCGCAGGGACAAACAGTAAACTCTGCAAGGTGGGACCGCTGTGTGCTGGGAAATTAAATCGTTTCTCGGCAACGAGCTCAGGGAAGGTGTTTTTTGGACCTTCGGCTCCCCGAAGCTTAAGAGACTTTTTTCACGGATCAAGCTCGTTACGAAAAACGATCTAGCACCGCGAAAGGGGCTACTGTTGGGTCTATGCTTCGTCGCCGAAGGTCTTCAAGGGAGAAGCGACTTAAAATGTGTGAGCAGGTATCTTCGGACTCGTATCAGAAAGGGAAAAGCTACAAAGGTTGACACAGCGTCGAAGCTGTGAAGCAGGAAAGCTTCGGCATGTTCGCAGAAAAGGGAACCGACTTAAAGATGAAAAGGCCATTTAGACCTCGATAGAGTGCTATAGAATTATCACCAAATGTAAAGGGCATGTATGTAATTTTGTATGAGTTGTACCCCGTGCCTATAAATAGGTGAACAGTACCCCCGTACTGTTCACGTTGACTTGGCATTTGCTTTTGCGTCACACTTGTATTTTCATCTCCTTCCAAGCCGAAGGTACATTTATAATTCGATATTGTCTCTATTTCTCTATGATGATATAATAAAGTTAAATGAATAATGTTATATGATTATTCGTGCTATCTTTTATGTTTCATATGCTTCGTCTTTCATTAATGTATACTGTGATGATGAAGGTTCGTCCTTCATGACCTTCGTCCGGAGATCGTTATATCCTAAGGGAAATAATGCCTCAAAGGACGAAGGACTTTATCGTTTAACATTCTCTGTGTTGCCTTGTTCTTAACTCATAGCATTTGAGAACAAGTCCCCAACAAAGACTTTCGGTTCCTCCTAATGCTTCAACTAGCAATTATCAAACGGTATCAAGAATTCATCATTCCATTGTGAAGGATCACCCGGTTGATCAAATTGTGGGTGATATTAGTAAGGGTGTTCAAACTCGCTCTCGCATAGCTTCGTTTTGTGAACATTTCTCTTTTGTATCTTGTATGGAACCTAACCGTGTAGATGAAGCTCTACTTGATGTTGATTGGGTGAATGCAATGCATGAAGAATTAAATAACTTCGCTCGAAATGAAGTTTGGGAGCTTGTTGAGAGACCAAAGAACCACAATGTTATTGGTACAAAATGGGTATTTCGCAACAAGCACAATGAAGATGGTGTGGTAGTAAGAAACAAGGCAAGATTAGTTGCACAAGGATATACTCAAATTGAGGGATTGGATTTTGGGGAGACATTTGCTCCCGTGGCAAGATTAGAAGCAATCCGGATTCTTCTTGCTTATGCTTGTGCACATAATATCAAGCTCTACCAAATGGATGTAAAGAGTGCTTTTCTAAATGGTAAGATTAGTGAACTAGTGTATGTTGAACAACCTCCCGGTTTTGAGGACCCCAAAAGTCCTAACCATGTGTTCAAGCTTTCTAAAGCTCTTTATGGGCTTAAGCAAGCTCCACGCGCGTGGTATGAAAGGCTTAGGGATTTCTTGCTTTCCAAAGACTTCAAAATTGGGAAGGTTGACACTACTCTATTCACTAAAAGAATTGGCAAAGACTTATTTGTTTGTCAAATCTATGTTGATGATATTATTTTTGGATCTACTAATGAATTATTTTGTGAGGAATTCGGAAAAATGATGTCAAAAGAATTTGAAATGTCTATGATAGGAGAATTGAGCTTCTTTCTTGGCCTTCAAATCAAACAATTGAATGATGGAATTTTTATAAGTCAATCAAAATATTTGAAGGACATGCTCAAGAAGTTTGGTTTAGAAAATGCAAAGCCTATCAAGACTCCAATGGCAACAAATGGTCATCTAGACTTAGATGAAGGAGGTACTATGGTTGATCAAAAACTTTATCGTTCAATAATTGGTAGTTTGCTTTATATTACCGCATCTAGGCCCGATGTTATGTTTAGTGTATGCATGTGTGCTCGATTTCAAGCTTCACCTAGAGAGATTCACTTGAAAGCCGCTAAAAGAATTCTAAGATATTTGAAGTACACTCCTAATATTGGTCTATGGTATCCCAAAGGTGCTCAATTTGAATTAATTGGATATTCGGATTCGGACTATGCGGGGTGCAAAGTTGATAGAAAAAGCACCTCCAGTTGTTGTCAATTTCTTGGTAGATCTCTTGTTTCATGGTCTTCTAAAAAACAAAATTCGGTTGCTCTCTCTACCGCCGAAGCGGAATATATATCGGCCGGAAATTGTTGTGATCAACTATTATGGATGAAACAAACCTTATTGGATTATGGAATTATTTTCAAGAATGTGCCTCTCATGTGTGATAATGAGAGTGCGGTAAAATTGGCTACCAATCTAGTCCAACACTCAAGAACTAAGCATATTGATATACGGCATCACTTCTTAAGAGATCATGTTGGCAAGGGAGATATCTCTATTTATTCCATTGGCACGGATGATCAATTAGCAGACATTTTTACAAAGCCTTTGGATGAAACAAGATTTTGTTCTCTAAGAAGTGAAATGAATGTGATCGATCTCTCAAATGTGGCTTGAAGTTGATTACGCATGTGTCGTGTTGCATCTCGGTTCTACATATGCTCTTTATGCTTTTTATTTGATATTATTGATGCATTTTTCATTCTAAATTGCTCTAGATAGTTTAATGCAAAAATTTGCATAACTCAATTACATAATATGAATATGCATGCATACTAACTCTTGGATTGGTCGAAATGTCCATTTATGAGCACCAATTCGGATTTGAAATTCAAAATCAGAAAGTGGACAGACATTGGAAAACTGAGTATCATGCCGCGGACCGTCCGCCCATGGACCGCGGACCGTCCGCGGAATCAGGAACTGGACAGTCCGATCAGCAATGCAGACCGTCTGAACTCATCAGGGCGCGGACTGTCCGCCGCCCCTGCGCGGACCGTCCGCGACAGGCAGTAAAAACAGGCAGAGACCGCAGACTTGTCATTTGTGTTACTTGCTCCTTCTCTCTTGCTCTCCACTCGCCAAATAGTCTCCTTTGTCGATTGTGCGCGGACGGAGAAGTGACGTTGCGCACGGACAGTCCGACAGCTTGTGGCAACGTTCGATCAACATGTCCTCATCACGGTATTTCATAAATCTTGTGGATTTCATCAAATTTCTTCAAGTTTTGAGATTATTGGGGTTTCCTCTCTGATCTGAAATTAAGCAGTAGTTTTGAAAATCTGATTGGTGGGATTGTTGGTATTACTCACTATGAATGCTGTGCAAACTTTTGAACTCGGTTGGATGGGTATTCTCTGCACAATCATCACTTCAACATTTGTGGCGGCTAGGGTTCTTTGGAGTCGCCCCTGGTCGGTCGCGGACCGTCCGCCTGGTGGGCGCCGACCGTCCGGGCCTCTGGCGTGGACTGTCCGGCCCCCTAGCGCGGACCGTCTGGACCCTGGCAGAGCAATGCAGTTCTATTCCTTTCTATTGTGGTGATTTGTATCAACTATTTATCTATGGATGTCTGTCACATTATTGCAGTGGTTTTGGTGGTCTCCGCAAGAAACTTGCAGGTCGCTTTAAATCAAAGCGCCCTCGTGGAGATGATGATGACTATACACCGACCACTGATTCAGAGGCCCAATCCTCAGCTGGGGGCACTGAACCTATGGATACTGAAGACTTTCCCCATGTCCATCCTGATTATCCCATTGACACCTCTGGATGGACCTATCCAAAGCGAAGGTTTTCTATGGCTGAGTACTGCTCAAGGCGGATTGTGAACCAGTACACTCTGCCATCTGACACCAATATTCAATTTTTCCACACTCAGCTGCAGTTTGATGTCTTTTGGGGCACCTTGGTGGATACAAATTTTCATAAGCATCAGGTGATTGATTGGTCCTTCTTGCTAAGTCAATCAGTAATGGAGGGTCTGATCCCTAAGTTTGAAACGTGTGGACTGTATCAGTTTATGGGGCAACGCACAGACTTCAATGAAATGGATGTTAAGCAATTCCTGGCTACCTCAGAGATTGATATAGAAGAAAAATCTATCACTTGGATGACTGGCTTCAAGCGCTATTCTGCCTCTTTTGCTGACTTTGCCACTGCCAACAGTCTAGACTATGGCACCATTTCTGCTGGGCTGGATCTCTATACTGAGGATAATTTTGAGGATTTTGTGCAATTCTATGAGTCAGCCAGGCTAGGAATACCCAGGAGGTTTGGAGAGACAGCAGGACTCAGGCATCATCCTGCTGTAATCAACAAGATTGCCAGAGTCACCGTTCTTCCCAAGAGTGGTGATAAGAGTAAAATACGAGATAAATTCTGGAACATTATCCAGCACATCATGAATGGTGAAGTCATGAATATTGTTCTTTTCATGATGAGATAGCTTAATGATTTGAAAATGGACAAGAATCAAAATTTAGCATATGCTCCTTACATTATGGCTCTCATCAAATCCAAGACAAGATTTGAGGGCCCCTGCGAGATTGTTCACACACCATTCAGACCTTTTAAGAATGAGATAGGGTTTCTCACCAGGCCACTCACTCCCTTCCTAGATAATGAGGAAGACCATGGCTATGAGGGTGGAGCAGCTCCTGATGTTGAGGGCGAGCAGATGCCTCCTCCTCCACCTCCTCCTCAGCCTCAGCAATATTGGGAGCCTGGTCCAGGCTACTTTGATCCTTATTTTCACAATATGCAGCAGGGGCTTGAGACTCATATTGATACTCGCTTTGAGGGCATGATGACACATGTGGATCACCGCCTAGATGACATGCAGTCTCGCTTTGACAGTAACTGGGATGCGCTCAACTCTGAGTTTTCTGAGTTTCGTGATCATATTCACACTAATGTCACTGATCCTATCATGAACAGGCTGAATAATATGCAACAGAGTTTTCAAGATAACATGGGCGCTCTCTCCACCCAATTTGACAATCTTTCTACAAATGACAGCATGCATGATATCAGTCAGAGGCAGCAGCAACTCCAGCAGGATTTTGGCCAGTTCTCCTCTCTATTTGACACATTCAGCACTCACTACTACAACATGCATCCTCCGCCTAGTGATCAGTGAGGCCTCTCCTTTGTGGCAATTGATGCCAAAGGGGGAGAGAAGTGATGAGAAGAGAAGTTGTCAGGTGTCTCCTTCAGGGGGAGTTGGTGGTCTATGTGGACATTAAGACCATGCATATGCATATTTACCTTTTTATGTCGCATGCACTAGTTTATGTCTTACGCATTTGGAACTGGCTTGAACTGTTAACTCTATGTCGTATGTCTATGTCGTATGTCTGTGGACTACTGGCTTGAACTGTTAACTCTATGTCGTATGTCTGTGGACTACTAGCTTGAACTGTTAACTCTATGTCGTATGTCTGTGGACTATTATCTGTAATATTCAGTGGGTTGAACTATGTTTTAGTTCAAATTACTCTGTGTGTGGTTGATCGAGGATATTGCTGCGCTTACTCCACGGATCATCTCTTGTATGCTTTGATAACCATGATTGTAGGAAACTCTCCATCAAACTCCGATATATTATGTGTGTTATATCTTCAGCTTTAAATAATCTTGCACACACTTAGGGTGAGCCTTTCTTACATACTGAGTTTTTATTGGGATTTATCTATCTCTCGGACAGAACTTCAAATCTAGATAAGTCCTATGAAACTCATCTCCAAAATCTATCATATACCTTAGGTATGAGAGAGATTTGGAAAAACTAAACTTCTCTTTAATATATTATGTAGTGTTGTCATCAATTACCAAAAAGGGGGAGATTGTGAATCATCTAGGCCCCTTTGGTGATGTTTTGGTAATTAATGATAACTGCCTGTGGACTAACGGTTCTTGGAGAAATAAGAATGCAGGGTTGGACCACATAGAACAGCAAATGTTGGAGAATCATAAGCATTGGTTGTGGATCAGATGAAGGCAAAGGTATAATATAGGTTTTGTTTTTGCCGGTCTTGAGGAGTTTAGAGAAGATACCTGACCGGATTAGTAGGCTAGATAGCCGTACTATTAAGAGGGGTCAATGTCTTTGATCTGTGTAAAGCTTAGTGCCTCATAGAGCATCAAGTAGTTGCATTTGCATGAGGACTAACAACGCTTCAAATTTCGTGAGTTAAAAGTTCTTTCAAAAGCAAGTTTGAAAATTGCAAAGTCTTGGATGCGCGGACCGTCCGGGCCTTGAGGGCAGACCGTCCGCGATCCACCAGAGGGGTCCAAAGTCTAACCACTTAGGCAGCCACTTTGTTCTTTTGCACTGCGGACCGTCCGGGCCTTTGGGCCGGACCGTCCGCAGTCATGACCAGAGAAGGCTGGTTTCGGGCCAGTCCCTGAATTATAGCGCGGACCGTCCGGCTGTGATGGGCGGACCGTCCGCAAGTGTCAAACATGTTTTGGACAGGGACTGTGTGATTTTTGTAGATTTGTACTATGGATTGTCTGGGGGACTAGTCCAGACAGTACTATCTCAGGTCTCGGACCGTCCAGATTTATAGGCGGACGGTCCGCGCGTGTTAACTGTTCTTGGTCCGAGGCTCGGGTGCCTCTTGCTGCCAGGTCGCGGACGGTCCGCCCTTGGAGTGCGGACTGTCCGGACCCACCTTTTCTGACAGCTCTAACAGTTTTCAAACGGGAATTATAGCCGTTATATGTACGGCAGACCGTCCGGCCCTAGGGCGCGGACCGTCCGCGTGTGCGCAGAACATGTATTGTTTGCACATAACGGTTGGATTTTGATGGAGGGGTATAAATAGAAGGGTAGCTCATGTGAGAGAGCTCTCTTGGCCATTCCTTGCACACATTGAGCTCATTTGTGATCCTCCAACTCACTCTCTCACACTCTTTGCTTGAGATTGCATTCTAGTGAGAGATTGAGGGTTCCTAGTGCATTTGCATCATTTGGTGATTCTTGAGGCACTAGGTGGTACACCGAGCAAGCGTCATTGGCTTGTTACTCT